>NC_142389.1:2762500-3362500 GCF_059441005.1 Hippichthys cyanospilos | reverse complement strand
CTGTGGGGCATGGATCAGAAGAAGACTGCTGTGGTTATTGTTCTCGCTCCCCTCCCTATCAGTCCAATGTTTCTGTGCACGGCTGCGGTGAGACAGTGCTGCCCTTGCATTATTCATGCCGCAACTTAAAGCATAGTCAAATGTAAATCTGCGCCCTTCAGTTTGGAGTATTTTCTCTCTACTATGCACATACTGCAAATACATAATTCTTCATGAGCTTTCCAGGGCTACTCAAATACAAATCATAAAAAGGCCACAAAGATGTTTTTCTTCGCAGTCAAAGCGTTATTTATTGGTCAGTTTGATCACATGTGATAAAACCTTAATGGCCAAAACAACAAAAATAGGACCTAAATAAAATATACGGCGTTCCCTCGTTTTTTGCGGTTAATGGGGACCAAAAGTAGGGAAAGTATTTATACTTTACACGAGAGAAATATTACTCTACTACCTAAATTTTTCATTATTAAACCTTATACAGTAACTGTACTGTTATCTCTTCCCTTTTCCCCACATCTCCTTCTTGAAAGCGTTTAAGTGTCCTGCAAGACACCGGATAGGCTCCCAGTGTGACCATCGACCAATGGGACAGCAAGAAAGTGGCTTCACAGGGGTGTTCAATCTCTCACCTTGTTTTCTTTTGCAATAAATTAGAATATCAAGTGTAAACCATGATTGTTATTACGTTTGGTCATCTACAGGCTTCACTTCATTAGATTTGCAGGCGTCGTTAATATAACCGTGGCTCTCCGTGAGACTACAGTCAAATGGATAGTGATAACAGTACAGCTACTGTATAAGGTATACTGTATAATCATTTAAGATTTAAGTGAATACATGAATTGCAGTGCATTAACTCTAGGTTATATTGACATGAAGACTCAATTCTCCAACCAGGCCAATCAATCCCATGACTGACTGCTGCTTATTGAAGTAACAAGCTAATTGATTTTCATAATCTAAGAAGGGTTCCCCAGGCGCGGTGCATGAGGAAGATGAGACTTGCTCGTTGAAGGGAAACAAACACAGGGCTGCCACAAATCCATTCCATTTGAATTTGTTTCTTTTTTTTGTACATTTGTCCATCAAAATGACGAAATGAAACTCGTACGTGTCACAAAACGTTTGCAACATCACATATGCTTTACTCACCTCTTGTTATTCATGGACCTCCAAAAATGCATTCAGTGAAAAGCACAGACACAGATTAAATTATTGCTAATGTTTGTTTTTGTTTTTGTTTTTTACCAAAAAAAAAAGACATACTCTGTCAAAAAGGACAATTACACAAAATCCCGTACGGTTTTTACATTTCAGGAGTCTTTTATCTTTTACACAAACCTGCCAACAGATCAAGACCTGGAAAATAAGATAATAAGCTTGAAATGTATCTAAATTTTATTCATCCATTTTAACCCATTCTTCAAGTACAGCTGCAAAATGATAAAGGCCAACTTGGCTGTTTCAAAAGTTTTTGTGTGCGTTCAGGGACACGAGGGCCCCCGAGCTGTAGTCCACTTCTCTGTCTGGCAGGTTTCGTATTTAAGACGACAGGGCTCAGCACCTCTCACGCATCTTCACTGCTGAACTGGGAAAAAAGTTTAAAGTGACAGCAGGTCCAAAATAACATTCGAAATAGCAGCAACTTTGTCCGTTGTCATGCGTAACTCTCTTTACAGATGGCTTCTCTTCAAAATGTCACAAATTAGCATGTGCTAATGGAGAAGATGATGTAAAGAAAAAAGGCTTCCTGGGTACCTCCATTTTGTCTTTTTTTCCATCCAAAATTAATAGCCATATGCAAGAAATTTAAATTCATGACTTGGAGGCTAAACTGAAGAGAGATCCAACTTCATTATTCTGTTTGAATAAAAGGAAAAGTGACCGCCATCCCCACCCTCTTCTTACTCCCCGCGATCCCTTTTTCTGTCTTGGCAGCTTCTGCGCTTATACGTGACTGCAACCCTGAGATGAGAGCGTAAAAGTCAGGGAATCTGTGAAGCTCCTCACAGAATTTTCACGCCATGCTGAACACTCACACACACACACAAGCTGCGCCCGACAAATGGAGAGATCCATTTGGTATGCATAAATTCGGCTCGGAATTCTATTCTTTCCTTTCTATGATGATTTCAGCGTTAAATGAGTGCGAAAAGTCAATAAGAGGCAAGTTTTTATTCGATAATTTGTGTACGGAATATCTCTTCCTCTCTCGCAGACAGTTAACCAATCACAAGATGTTTGGATCTTCGATATTTTACAGTAAATTATAAATATCTTAATGGTATCAACATGAATATTTAGAAGCTAAGATTTCTCAGCCTTGCCTTTTTCCTTTTTTAGCTATATTTTTAATTATGTACAAAAATGGCAAAAAAATTGAAATCGTATTCAGTTATCTATAACTCCCATATATATTCGCCAAAACAGTGGTTCTCAAAGTGGGGAAGTTCAAAGGAAGGAGCAAAGTGTCAAAATCTGATAAGTCGTAGTATTTAAACCTCTTGACCTAAACCTTTAGCTTTAGCGTCATATCATCACTATGTCAAGTAGATTTCGGTAGTTTGCTCTCACGCTGTACAATCTCTGAAGAATGTTCAATGTCATCAAGGTAAACAGAAATTAATTTGGATCGCTGCCAAAGTGTTGGTGAGCTCCGGAGGTGTTACTGCTACCATACCTATTTGTTCGCACCCCTATGGATTGAACCAGATGGCAAAAAGCTTAATTGTGTGTTATCTTGCCTCTTGGGCTGCCCCTTCTGATAGCAAGTTTAATTTTATATTTGATACTATTGTAAACACAAAGCAATATTGGTAAACATGCCTATCTCTCTCTCTCTCTCATATATAGCAACCTGTACTTTAGTTAACAATCAACAGCTTGGACAAGACTGTCAAGGCAATCAGTCAATCCGCTCACGGGCACTCCTACAAGACACGTGTTTGGCTCCTGATGCGACTTCGAACAATGAGGTGCTGGAGTTGTAATCCGCTAGTCGACATCCGAGGAGTGCCTTTAGCTTGTACGTCTACAGTCGACTCATTTCTTTGGCATACAGGAATTCTTCAAAGCGCATCTCTCGGCAATACAGGTTTTCTTTTTTTCCTATAACTGGATTTGTTTTGACTGATGGTGTGACAGGGGCTGGTTGGACAAAAGATTCCAGTACAGTATCAGCTAACTGAAATCATTTTTGATTGTCAACATATGGGGCTGCCTTTTGTTTGTAGCATCACTCAAGCAAGTATCTAATGATAAAAACAGTTAGTCAGTAAAACAGTTCAAACAAGAATCCATTTATTTACATTTGATTCTATGTGTTTTAGAGCGGGCCACTTTTTTTCAATTGGTAAACAGCAAGAGTCCGTTCGGCTTGTCAAACTAAATTGAGTTTTGTTACGTTGGTGTGAAACATAATGCGTGTCGTGTAAGGTTACGAGTTCCATCCGTCCACCTTCTGCTGCTTATTGGATTGTGGCCCGCAAGCTCACTCAGATTCCCTCGGCTTGATTACGGAATTCCTCAAGCGTTTTCGCCCTAACTCTTAAGGTGTCCGTCCTACCTACCTGTTGCAGAAAACTCCAACAAACGGGTTCTTATCTTAAAAGCTGATTATGTAGGCCCAAAACAGATGATTCATTACAAACACAAAGTCATATGGTTTAAACGGCATACTTTTGATTTCAAATGAATTGACACCGTATTCTTTGTTCTTATTAGTCACTCGATTACATTCGTTTTTACTGTTATATCTATTGATATTTTATTGCTGTGATATTTGCCGGAAGCCTACGAAGCCGGAAATGCACTTTATTATTACCATCCTAATTGTATTATGATTATTCGTGAAATATAGTAATTTTTTCAGTATTTTTAATGTGATTAAAAACTTGCTATTATTCACCAGAAAATGTAGAACCCTTTGTAGAACCAAAGCCGACAGACTTAGCAAGACAATTAGCGCTAAATCGCTTAATTTACCGTGGCAGAACAATCTGCTTCTGTGTTCTCAAGAGCTTCCAAAATTATCTGCAAAATTTCCACATTTCCATTTAGTCTGATCCACGGGAAAGGAGCCAAAGCGTTCAAGCCAGATAATGTGGAAACAAGGACAGGCATCCTGCCGTTCATGCGCGTGACTCTTTAAGATCTCATTGAGTCTTGATCTTATTGAGTAACCTTTTGCCGGCGTCGCTTTTGTATCAAATGCAATAAAATCCTTCACAATGGAAACAGCTTTACACACCATGAGTATAAATCAAGGGAAAAAGATGCTAAATGTAAGCCTGTATAGTGAAAGAATTCAGAGCTCATACTGCTGACTTTTGTACATTTTTAGTTTCTACAAACCGGGTGCCCTACCAGCACCTCGGTAATCGTAAAGCGTACTAGGCTTTGGTTCCGCGGTGCAGTCTGTTCTGCCTGCTGGCTTTATGAGCTGCTAGAAACCCAGGAGCCATTTTCTAAACGACCAATTAAATTAAACGAGATCACCGGGGAATTCATTCCTGCCCGGATAGAAACATAAAACACCATAAGAAGGCAAAAAATTTGGAGGCTCTGCTGAGGATAATTGCAGCCAGGGAATTCCCCCTCTGCTTTACTACGGCGCTTTTCTACGAACACCTTTGGAGGAAGCTGAAAAACAAATAACAAGAACTTCTGCCATTGTAATTCGCCAAATGATGAAGTGCGCTTGTGGCTTACTCATCCCCATCCCTGATGGATATTTGCTGCCTGAGAAAATAGAAGCAAACCCGAGGGCTCCTTTAGAGTGAAGAATGGGCTTGTCAATAGGCGGCCTCAAGAGTTGATTACCTGCTGCATACATCAACAACCGGGTGCCGCCGAATTTACTGCTCGAATGAAAGAGATAACAGCGCTGGTTTTTTGTTTTTTGCTCAGCCTCGTATTTACGAGAGGCGTGGCAACGGTTTTTAATGCAGTGTTTTGACAAAGGGCAAGACATAGCAATTGATTGTTTCTGTCAGACCGCTAATATTGCTCGGTATACATTTAGAACACACAACAGGCATCACACACAGGAAGAACTACAGAGACATGGAGAGGTCACCTCTACACATGGATTTAAGGTTGAGAGGGAGTCTGAGGCTACGCCGACAGTGATTCATACTCTCCTCCCTCCTTCGCAATCATGACCTCACTAGTAAATCTGGCCCGGGCTGTTTTGCCTCGTCCGCACAATCCAATCTATTGGATCAGAAAGGGGTACGCATATTTGCGCGCGCGTGTGTACGTTTAGGAGTGGGAGCACCCCCCCCTCATAAATACTAACAGACAATCGGCATGAAACGGGCGGGATGCAATTTCCTTGCTTTCGCGACAAGCTAATTTTGCTTTAGCAACCGACAGACAAACATCGGAGGGGGGATTTTACTTTATTACAACTTTGGTCTCTTATCTACAAATCTTACCGTCGAGCAGATCAATCCGGTTCTTAATCGTCCCAAAACATGCATCCTGGACTTATGTGAGGGCGCGGTACTCGAGTGCAGACTGGATATCGGTTCAATGTAAAGTATGAAGAGAAACGGAAGGTCTGTGAATATGATTGCGAGTGTATACGCGTCACCTCTTTGTACTGTATTTTTTGGACAATAAGTCAAAGTCTTTTAGATTTCTCACAAATCGAAATCTGGTTCAACTTATGAATGGATTTCGAATGTAAGCGTGTCCCTAAAGTGCAGTAATGAGCTTTATAATCTGCTGCATTTTATCATCCAAAAATTTACGATAAATCTACGGTAATTATATATACGGTAATTACGGTAAATCTACTGTTATAAATATAGCACATATAGTTTTTTTTTTATAACGAATTCCCTTTTCAAACATTAGTCGACAGCACAATATTGTTTAACTGCGGTTACATTTGAAAAATAAATAAAACAAGGATTTCAAGGTCCTTCATCTTGCATTATAGTCGACAGGAAACAACAGCTGTCGTTTTATAAATCTTTGGACTTGATTATTGATCAATATTGCAGGATTATAACATTAGTTAGTTTGGGGGGAAAAGGGTATAGGTCACCCTGTTTATGGAGTATTTTTTAGCTTTTTTTAACACTATCAACACAGCTCACGATGGAAACGTAGGCATTATTATTAGTAGTAGTATTTACCCTTGGAAATCTTTCTGTAGTGAAGAAAACTGAAGTGGACTGCTTGGTGGTAAGCTAAAATGTTTTACATTGTAGTGAATAAAAAAAAACATTTTAGTCGATTGAAATTCACAAATGAAATTTAAATTACTGGAAGCAAAAAGATTCAGTGAAACTTTCAAGACTGGGATTGTCCTTCAAAATAATGATTCGGGAACAGACGTCCTTAGCAGTGTCTTTGGGAGTTCTATGAATCACTTCTGGTTCAAAGACCATTGACACGATTAAGCTAACGAAGAGATTGTGTTCTTGTGGAAGTTATGTGTGCCCCATTTGCAAAAAAGTGTCCAAATCTTTGACCAATATCTAAATTCTTATTCTTTGGTTTATTTCTTTACAAATCTCTTTATTTATCTAAAATCAATGGACGAAAACCAGTTTTAATCTTGTTGACTTCGCAATGGACTATATTTGGTTAGGTAAACAATGAGTGTGTAAAATAGTAATAGTGTAATTTTTTCCGTTTTGGTGTAATATTTTTTAGGCGCATTCATGCCCATTAAAGACCAAAGTTGTATTCAATCGGGATCGCTCCTTAACTAGCGTGAACCTGTTATACATAAAACCAACATGGACGCTTCTCTTCATACGTTTTAAGATGTAACTTGCTCTACAGTACAAAATGGACATGCATTTGTAGAATGGGATCTCCACTGACAACTTTGTCCCATTTCTAGACATACATAGTTGTGACAATTTATGGGTCCAGGAAAACAGGTAGTTTGGTTCAGAATAGCACTGCACAGTGAAACAACCTTCAGTCCTCAATCTCCTGTGAACCTGATCTTTTTCAAAAAATGTTCTTAGCTCCCGGATGACCGAAAGTAAAGGGTCTGTTCCACGCATCAGGTGTGCACTGATTTTTCGCTAAAAATTGCGAACGGGCTCAAGTTTCAGACACCCCGGAGGGAAACCCCGGAGCTCCAAACGGTGCAAAATCATTACTCCCTGGTTGGTTTGGTATCTGTAAGTATCCCAAGGTATTCATCACTGGAAAGGTCCCGAACCAAAACTCTTATCCCACTGAGAACACTGCTGCTGTAACTGGTCCAGTAGTTTGTCCACAGAGTCCTCTTTGTTCTCCAGCTTCAGGTACCGTCTACCAATACCCAGGTCAAGCCGGGGCCAGCTTTGGCGGGTGTGCTCTTCCGTGGCCTCTACAACTTGCCCGGGAATGTTAATGCAAACTTGTGAAACAGGGTCTCTTCTCGTTCCTCGTTGATTGGCGCCACCTTCCTCTCGGTGAAGTTTTTGCTGCTTGGACAAAGGGCCTTGAGCTATGTAAGGTTTAGTCCTGTAGCTCATACTGTGGCAGCGTCGAGGCTGGGTTGCAGGAACCTCCACGTCGTCCACCCCCAGGGTGGACATGGAGCTGGCAGACATTAGGCAGTTATTGAGCTTCACAAGCGGGGAGTTGGGTTGAGTATTAAAGCTCAGGTCAGTTTCAAACTGTGTGTTGAAATCCTCCTGGCTGGAGTTACAGGAGGAGGAACTGGTTGAAGGTGGAGGCACGGATTCCTGATGGTGAAGAGCCTGTGTCTGCAGGACAACTTGCTGGTAGGCGCCTTCCACGCCGTCCCCCTGGTTGTTGCCAGGTCTGGTCCGCAACAAGGGTTCGGATCTTGCCAGCTGCTGCCGACAGAAGCTGTTGAGTTGCGCGGCCGGCAAACTGCTCACCCAGTGATGTTTAGACATGGAGTTGGCTACCGCCATTTCTTTCAGGTCCGCCGAGGGCACGGCGGCAGACACGGAGCAGATCACGCTGCGCATCTGAGCCAGCAGCATCTGAGTCTCCCTGTCACGGTTCTCGTACAAGACCGTGTTGGCGCAGATGAGGATGAAGAGTCCCACCCCCATGATGACTGGACCCAGGAGCTTCATCCGTTCGCAGTGGGTCATGCTGACTGACGACAGGAAGCCCTTAGCTCCCAGACTCCAATTCCCCCGCGGTTCCGAAACATGATTGCCCTCCGCCGCTCCCAGAATGGACAAACGTGACATTCGGTACCCCGCCACGGCCAAAGCGGTGCCCACCATGACGACGACGACCCCGAGCACCAAGAAGGCCCCAGCTATGGAGCGCAGGCGAAGCTTGCCTCGAATCACGCCGTCCTTCTTCTTCCTGCCCCGTAAGGTAAAGCGAGGCTTTCGTCGACGGGAGGGAGATGATGATGTAACACCTCTGGTGTTTTGAGTCTTCATGGTGTGGGTCACTCCAGAGCTTTGCTCCAGGTGATACCCAGTCAAATCCCTTTGGAAGCACAAAGCAAATCAACGCTTAGAATAACACAAATAACAAAACACAACCATGGACATGCTAAGTTGTCCTTAGGTGTGATTGGCTGTGTGAATGTTTCTTCGTCTCTGTGTGCTTTTTAAAGAGTGTCTATAAGATGGGTGGAAGTGGCAATTCTGCCGTCGCTCGCTGTAAATTCGTTTTTCCAAGGAATTTACTTTGTTTTGAATTTGTCACGTAGTCTGCAAGGGGACAGCGCTCATCTGTTTGCAGTGAGAATCACAAATGAGACATTCAAATCTTGACTCATGGAGGCAGCAATCTGGAATATTATTCAAATTAAATTATTCTGATACTTTGCTCTATGACAGACCTTTCAAAGAACTTTGCGTGCCTTGAATAAAATCTGAGTTCGGACTAACTAAAACAATAAGGGTCAAACACCCCTACTCAGCAAAACCAGAATTGGCTGGAAAAACATGAACGTACCAAATAAACATACACACCACGGGTACGTCATAATTTCATATGTCGCGTGGGAAATTTGTCAATTTTCACAATATTCAATTATGGTTTATGTTTTAAATACGCTGATACAGATGCGGCAAACATGGCCTGGTTATTCTGGTGGTGGGTTGGGCTTACTATATATATATATATATATATATATATATATATATATATATACACAGTGTGTTGTTTTAATGCCTTCAAAATTTAAATGGCCTTTTTTAACGCCTTACCGTCTTTTAACATTTTAACATCTTTAAATACTATGCATGCCCCCCACCCCCCATGCACGCCACCCGTTTGATATACAAACGTCTCATTGGTCGGATCTTTCCTGCGGAACCACCAGTTGAAGATTGGTGTTGGGGAAAAACGCAAAGCATACCCGGGGGAGGTTTGGAGAATGCAAGTTGCGTGCTAAAATGCGCCAAATCACGGCCGCCTTTTCAAACTAAACGACATGCAGTATGTTTACTGGCGCGGCGGCGTGCGCTGCTGTAGTCCTCAACACATACTGACATCAATTAAACATTGTCGTAAAGAAAAGGCGGCTGCAGCAGCAGCATGGAGCCCGATTCACGCAACGTCTCCCGAGTGTCACATTCAACAGTCGACTTGAGCAAACTTGCCTGTATTCCCGGGTTCCCGCTGCAGCCCGCTCATACTTTGAACACGCAAAAGAGCGAAGGTGCAAAATCCAATTCCCGAAGATCCGCCACCCAGAAGATCCCGGCCATCAAGAACGAAGGTGTAAAATCCGATTGGCGCCTTCAGACGGGGAAGGACGCGGAGTTCGCTCCTGCATCTCCTCCGCAATGCGCGACACTGAATTCTTCTCATCCCGACCAATCTGACGTTTAGGGGAGGGAGCCACTCTCAAGTCTGTCTGCTTTGCAGCCCTGCTTCCATCAAGCGAGCTGAAACTAATGGGGCCCTTCACAATAAAAACTAGCCTTTCATAATATGGATGCAAACAGAACGATGGGAATCAATCCACCAAAGGAGTTTCAAAAGGACTTGTTGATGGACTTAAGATGTTATGCATTGCAGCCTCTGATTGGGTGGAGAATTCGATACGGTCGGCATTCTCCACTTGGTCAGTGCTTCTCAAATGGTAACGGTTTGCGATAGTAGATACGGTCACACTGGGGGAACTCCAGGGGGTACTCCAGATTTTAAATCAAACAAACATGCAAAAATCCTTTCAAAATAAATATTGAGTCAATAAAAATGTCTTTTTTCAAAACAGGTCTGACACTTGTTTTTTAATAATGGAGTTATTTGTTTTTGATAACAGATCCCTTCTTGATCCAAAAGACATTTTATGTTATTTTTTTGTGGACCAATATCGATGAAGTTTTAAGGGTTGTAGAGTTTAATAAATTAAACACTGATCTGGGCTCGGTTTACATTCCACTCGTCTGCTACTTTTACTTTGGTATTATGCCCATCTTAAGTGGTTCTGCGTTTTTAGATGAGGCTGTTTCACAATGTCTTAAAGCAGGGGTGTCAACCCCACAACAATAAATAAAAAAAAAAAGACAGCTCATATTTACTTTACAAAATCATCTTGCGGCCGGGACTAAACCCCGTTTGTGGGTCAGAACTGACCCGCGGGCCATATGTTTAACACCCTTGGTTTATGAGCTAGTATGTACCCTTGGTTTTTGCTACAAGGTGGCGACCAAGACCCGAGTTTTACTTTCTTTGCGGGAACCTCTTCCTCGTTGTGGGGACAATTTTAGTGGCCCCTAAAAACTCACACTTTGGTATTTTCATCAGAATCCTAGTGACAATTAGCATTTTGCAAGCCACAATAAACGATGTAGGGGGCCAGATTTGGCCCCTGGGCCTTGAGTTTGACACATGTGTCTTAAGGACATCTCAAGAACGACCTTGAAGACATCTGGAACATCTCTCCCGTGACGCTAAAGAAGATAAGTGCTATGATATGATCAGCAAAAGATCCAGCGCTCTGAGACCTTGAACATGATAAACGGTAAAGAAAGTGGACGGATGGACTTTTGTCCATCATGTATGAGGTGTAAACCCCAAGAGGTCAGGAAAGTGGAAAAAACGTTTGGTCAGAGCTTATTTTCAAATAATAGTCCATTTGAGTCCATCTCATATTCATGAAATTAAAACTAAATGTATTCACTGCACTGAACCAGAATGCAGTTGTAAATTACAGTCGTGTATTCTAAAGGTTTATGATGGGATGGCGTGATTTAGTCATTGCAAATGTTGTACTGATTGACGTAACCTTGAAACGTTGGAAGTCGAGTGTGCAGTACCGTAACCTGTTTCCGGCTCCGTTTTTAAAGAGAATAATCTGTCGCCCTCTAGTGGCTGTAAAAGATAAATTACACTGGTCCGACAAAGTGTCAATGTTCGCCTTCATAATTCACATTTGAATAACACAAGTTAACACAAAATATTGGAATTACGGTTGTTTTATAATTATTATCATTATTATTATTATTAAGAGAGAAATGTAAAAAAATAAAATAAAAAAAGATTGCCCTTAAAACTAATAACTGTTAAGGCCACTCTTAGCAGCAGTAACCAAAGTCAAGTGTTTTCTTAAATTGGCAATGAATCTTCCACATCTCTGAGGAGATATTCGGGCTCACTCTTCCTTGCAGATTTGCCTTAATTCGGCATTTAAACAATTTTTTTCAAAGCAATCCAGAGGTGAATTTGCTGATATGTTTTCCATTGTTGTCGTGATGCAGGAATCAATAGCTCTTATGCGTGAGGTCACACAGTGGCGGCTGAACTTTCTGCCTCAGGATTTTCTGGTAAAGAGCAGAATCCTTGGTTAGATTAGCAGTAAATTATCCGGGTCATGAGTACTAAGCAACTGTGATGTCGTTTTCAATAAACGGACTAAAATATGATGGCCTTAAGTATCAGAATATACCAATACTTGACACATTTAAAAATCCTTATAATGAGTGCAAGAAGCCTTTCTTAATACATAAAAGTGGAAGAAAAGCAGCATCAAGCTTTGTTTGTAACTCAGATGAAAATAAACGATAGAAAACACCCATTTCAATAGAATAATTGATTGAAATTCAAAATCAGAGAGCATTGAGATTCATTTTACTGCATTATTTACAAAAGCTAAAAGCTAGCATGCTTATCTTTTGTCTTTAAGTTTAGCTTTCAAAACATTGCAAACCCTCACCCTCTTCTTCAGGCTGCTCCTCAGTTTTTTTGTTCAGAGGGTCTCTGAGTGCCATCACTTCTTTTATCTTCATGTAGGCCTCACAATCTGTAGCAAAATTGTTTCTCTAAGTGTGATAGAGAGCAGAAATTCTTATTTATCCACCCAGAAAGATTTAGACATTACTGCTTAACTGGAATTCAACACATATGATGACTTGATCATCTGTAAGGTTCACTAAAAGTCAACTTTCATCATAGACTAAAAATGATGCAAAGCAGAAAAAACAGCTGAATGGAACTGCAACCAAACGCCAAACAGAAGCTTTCAATAGCTGATCAGACTTCAATCTTAAAAAATAATGTATGCATATTTTTAGTCATGCTTAAATGACACTTTTGTGGGTCATTTGTGGCCATTTAGGGCAATTTATTGGAAAATGGCGTCATTTTGGGATGCTTCTGTAATACCTCTAGTGACCTCTGCTGGTAGAAACAAACACTGCAGTTGATTTAGAAAAACTAGATCTCAGGTGAAGCTGAAAAACGAGCCTGGCTCTTCGTTCAGATTTACATTTGCACACAACTAAAAAAGAAATAATTTTAAAAATGATTAGATATGACAAATTTTGCAAAAATCACGTCTCATCTCTTGGGGGCTCAATTTTATGAGACAACTCGTCTCGTGGGCTTTGCCTCGTCCCATATCTAATAACAAATAATACATTGAAATCCCACCTGCAAACAGAGACGCAGAAGACCTTTGCCTCCATCTTGCATCTGCAAGGATGTCAGGAATTGAGGTAGTGACAGCTCTGTTATCCTGTTTCCTACGTGAAAATGCACAACACTCACTTGGATAAAGAACATCCCAAGTAAGATGATCAGCAAATCATCTCTGAGGACCAAACTTGAGTTGGGTTGTTCTTTCATTAAGAGGGGTGCCAACAACTGCGTCCATCTACTAACCTGCCAGGCTGAGGGAGGTGAGAGTTGTGTTTCCGGGCAGAACGAGTTCTCCGTCCCTCTGCTGCACGCATTCGCTCAGGAGGGGGCTCACCATCTCCACAGTTTTTTTATGCTAGAGCGTAAGGAAGGTACAGAAATGTGTATTTAATATCATTATTTCAAACAACCTCAGTTTGGATGACTACTCATGGAATGTACTAAATTGTCAAACTACTGTATGATGTTCACCTCCTGATCATAAACATGGATTTTTTCCTCCATGTCTTGACCTTCAGCTGCAACACATTAAAGGAAACATTGTTGGGAATCAATGAAGAAATAATTCAAACGTGCCCTGCAATCAGCTGCCGACCACTTCGTGGCGTACCCCGCCTCTCGCGAAGTCAGCTGGGATAGGCTCCAGCGTACCCGCGAGCCTAGTGAGGATAAGAAGTACAGTACATTCTTTTTGCATGTATGTGCGTTGCTCGTCAACAGACGCAACAGTTGCTTGTTTACTTTCAAGCTTGGCTCGTTGTGACCGTGACGTCACGCACGCTATAATCTTGACATCTCTGAGGCGCTGATGAAAACAGTTGCTCACAGTGGTGTCAAACATACGGCCCGTGGGCCGATTTTGGCCCAAAATGAGGTTGAATCTGACCCGAATAATAATATTGTGTAGCATTAAAAACAATGAATGGGGATCGAACCTTTTAGTCCGCTGTATGTAATAAACAGGCAAAAATTCTATGCAATGCAGAGATAAACATGGAAATTGAGAACCTTGCCACACTTATACGTACAAAATAGAAGAGGTGGCCAACTTATTTTTTACTGATCCGACATTGGTCAGAGCACCGCCCACTTCCTGTCATACTGGCCGTCTAAAGGTTTCCTTTTCCAATAGCGTTTGGCACTGAAAGAGTTAATTGGGAAATTCAAAAACTTCTATCTTGCATTTCCTGGCCAAGAGCCATTTTCCACCTTGATTCATGTCCGTTATGCTTTTTTTTAATGTTAAACACTCTGTAAAGTGCTTTGTTACAGCTGTAGCTTTTGTGACAACGCTAAATATATAAAGTGTATCGTATTGTACAAATACAATTGGATGGATAAATAAAACGGAAGTAGGTGAGTAAATAGAAGTTATTACATTTCTTTAAAGACTTTTGTTCTTTGGTTGGAGGTCGTTTCCCATCTGGTTTCGATGATTCCTGTAATAAATGATGTCATCGTTGTTGTCAAACATACAAACATGACAAACGATAGCAGTGCATTCATACAGTTTGTAATTTTTCTTCTTTTTTTTTAATCCTACCCGTTTTTTGGTAGTATTCTTGTTCTCCCCTTTATTGGAGTTAATCGAAGCGCTACTGGATAAAGATGGATGTTGGTCACTGGACATCTTGGCAACGCAGGACTGGTCATCAACTGCAGCTAACGACTGGAAAGTAATGTCAATAATCGTTTAGAATGCGCCAAAGTAGCAATATTATCCCCAAATTACCCCTTCATCGCTAACCTTCAATCTTTAGGGATAAACTTATGGGGGCACAAAGAATATATGACCCCTGAGGTTCTACTGTATTCAAAATAAAAGACTTACAGGATGTCTTTTTTCCAAAAGTAGTTTTCTCCTCAGCACAACTTCTTCATGAGTAAGGACAACCTCACCAAAAATCTGTTAAGTTCAGACAGTCGTTTGAGTACAAACAACTTGCGTAAATACTGTTTGAACACGTGATGTCATGTCCGTCACTACCGTGGCCAATTGTGTAGCTCCAGAGTCTCCAATGTAATTGTTGGACAGTGAGAGGAACAGCAAAGTACGATTGAAACGAAGGCCCTGAGATGACAAAATGGGATGAGAAAACACCTTCGGTTTTATCGAGGAGGATTCTGGCTCATTACTTTTGCGATATGCCCAGCACCGACATCACCGATATGGTTGAAGGAGAGGTTGAGTGAGATAAGGTTCCAATTTGCAGATGTGCTGGTTGAGAGACACGCCCCAAAAAGACGTGCGCCCTCATCATCGATTCTGTTGTTTCGCAGGTTCAAATGAGTGAGCCTTAAAACAAAGGAATACACCAAAACGTATGCTTAATCTATTATAGTATTTTTGGCATCTGTGTGTTAAATGTAGGGCTATTTTTAACGAGTATGTACTCACGAACTTCCTTCGACAAAAAGGTGGTGGTTGCTATCTACCAGAGGATTGCCCTCGAATGTAATAACTCTAAAAAAGAAAAGGTTGAATCAATGATGTCAGAGTATTAATTACTAACTTGCAAAGCAGGGAAGGGTAAAAACTGAAAATGAGTAATCTTCACGCACCTGAGGCTAATGCACATACATACTGCATTTACAAGGGTGATAACCATTGCATCCGTCAACCCGGCCTGCCAAAAACTGCATAACCATAGACCATTTAGCACAGATGTTGGCTGGAAGTATGACACTATGATTCTGTGACTAGACTCGAATGACTTACTAAATGCTCTGAAGTGTAGACGAGCAAGAAATCATCTTGCTCAGTACTCGGAGGAGTGGTTCTTCTACTGTCCATCCTGTGAACAACCATGCCGAGAAAAAAGAGTTTTTTTAGCTTCTCTTCTCTCACGCCTATCTCACTTTTTCTTCTTTTACATTGTGTCATTACAAACTTGGGAAATGGGTACATCCCAAGTAAGATGATAAGCAAATTATCTTCGAAGACGTCCATTTCAAACAAATTGGACGGGTCCCTAGATGGTTACCGAAGGAGGAAGTTGTTGAGTGTGCGTGATGAGCATCATTCCTTACCAAAGATCTTTATGCTTGATGTAGAGAAAGGGTCTCCATTCTCCAGCTCCACTTGAAGTTGTGGCTTGAAGGCATCGTGCACAGGTTTTTTGTGGGATTGCCTGCCACCTGTGAATCAGATACAGTTTTTGAACCGCGTACAGGCAGTAACAGACTGGCTGAAACATTTGACGAAGCTGTAGTACTGAGGTACGGTACGAGGGCACTTTACCTTCTTTTTGCAATTTCACATTGGGATACGTTTCTTCAATTGTTTGCAGATAAATTAATCGTTAATATTTTTGCTAAAGTGTTAATGGTGTTAATTGTTCATTTTGGGTGCCTAGGCATAGATGTGCCATTTGAAATGTACAGTACATGTAAATAAAATACATAGTGGCTCTTCTGTATTTACCACGCTCATCTTTATAATGTGATACTTGTGCTTACCTGTGGTGTGTTCTTGGGTGGCCGTGCTGGATTTGGTCTTGAGAATTGGGATATTCTTCATATCCAAAAGGGCACAGAGGCCAGAAAAGTCAGTCATCACATTGCCAGAACACTCATAGTCATCTGAGAGACATGGTAGTATTATTATTATTAAAGCATACTTTCAGACCCTTTGACACAAAAGTACTCATGGAGAGAATGAGTTTCTCTGAATCGTACTTACCAAAGGTTCGAGTGGCTGGTGTTTCAACTGAAGTTGCTCCTGTGACACAACAGACCAGAGATTTCGTTTGGAATAAAATTGATAACATTGTATTCAAATAATAATTAATAGTATTTAAATAATTATCTATCTATCTATCTATCTATCTATCTATCTATCTATCTATCTATCTATCTATCTATCTATCTATCTATCTATCTATCTATCCTATTCTATTCTATTCTATTCTATTCTATTCTATTCTATTCTAAATGCTCGACCTGCTTGTATTGGCGCAGACTCTTCAGCTTCCTTTTCAGATTTGTCTTTAGCCGGTTTCTTTCTCGCCATGTTTGTCCCCTGTTGTTATGGAAACCTTAGCAACGTAACAATGACAACAGTCAAGTCGAAGCATCGCGAGACTTTCTTGTCATACTGTAGTGCGAAGGAACAGGGGAGCGGAGAGTTTGGTTCTCAATTTGCGCATATAAAAAAGTATTTACGACAATTTCGTCAAAACAATTACTATTGCGAGATTTATTTATTATACTGTGTAATTTTCCACTGCTGCAAACCACATTCCCCAAAATAAATTTTTCTCTGCTCAATGTGTTTTGTTTGTTCTTGAATGTTTCCTTCAAAAAGAATGCATGCAATATTTTTTCATCATTAATTTAGACTGCAATATAACACTGCACCACAGAATATTTAACGGAAGAATTTAATATTTAGTATTAGAAAATGCGACTGAATTTTGTTTGTCTAGTCATTGATGACTATTGATTCCATCTTACGGAATGATTATGAATGAAGAAATATTGGGGCTATTTACCTCTGAATATCCTCAGTAAACGCAACTTTAACTACATAAGCAACTTGTACGAATGCTCACAACTTCTTTCAGCAAAATACACAAAAAATACTACAGCATACAGAGTATTCACAATAATGTAGTGCTTTTTTATTAAAAAAAAAACAAAAACAAAATAAACAAATATAAAACAAAAAGTAAAAACCAACAGCATATTTTTCATGACTTAAGAATCATAATTACAAACTTTTAACGAGTGGGAGAGGTTTTTGACAAACTGTACACGTCACAAAATGTCAGCCAATCAGCCATTTACAATGCTTGCATCTTATATTGTGATTGTCTAAAAACAACTAAAGAAATCACAGAAAACACACAAATACAAGTACAAGCATCATACAATGACCGCTATCACAAAACGGAACCGTTTCCTATTTGGAAAGAAAAAACAAAGTCTAAAATAGCAGGAACATGATAATGGTTTTACACGATCATTTTTTTGTTTTTAATCACTGCTCAAAAATATTATAACATTTTTATGTTGGCTAGCTTTTTTAGTGTTCAACACTTTGCAACAAAAAAAACACAAATAAGGTGTACACCCCTCATTTATAAAAGCAATATTATTAACAATATTCAGTGGCAAGGGTGTTGCTATGTCACTGCTGCGCCCCAATGCCTTCTTATGCTCGATTTGACATTCTTCTCGCCCATGCACAAAATTTACATGAACTTGATTCCGAGGCAACAAAAAGTAACGTATGCTTCTGTTGTCAGGGAGGTTATGGTAAGATAAAGGACAATAAAAAAAAAAAAAGTTTTTTTGAAGTTTAAGTGTCTTTAGAACAGCAATACAAAGAAATTAAAATATTAGCATTATCATAATAACCGCGATACATTTAGGGCTGAGTCCTGTACATTACAATAAACAAAACAAATTTTCAAGATATTGCTTTAGGAGAAACCTTAATGTAAAGCATGTATATTTACATAATTTGGCACTGTACAGCAAAACCGTTAGCATTCTCCATCCTCAGTATCATTTTAATGGATTCTTTGTCAGTTTACAACATTGGGACACCTTAGCTTGTCCCTTTTTCGCAGATAGGCATTTGAGGGGGGAAATATCATCAAATATCACTAATTCTTTTCAAACATTCTCCATGGCAACAAGGAACAAAAAGACGAAAGTTCATTCCTCTCCCAATGTACAGTATACACTTGTCTCACAGAATATAAGAAAATATGACCATCACGATACATTTCATGTTAAGCATTGTTTTCCATAGTTTTCTTAAAACTGTTAATTGCCATTAAGCCCTTGTTTTTTTTCTAGTTTTTTTTTTCTTAAAAAAAAAAAGAGGAAATTGTGAGGAAATTGTGTTGACTATAGGTACACAAAAGTATGTGCGAGCACACACTCAAAAACAGGCAGTCAGAGAGAACAGCTGAGTAAGGCGTTACAGTTCCAGCCAGTGTCCCTCCCACCTGATTTAGGTAAGCTGGTGAATCCATCATGTGAAAAGCTGACTGTCAGGAAGGGGGGAAAACTGAAAAATCAAAACCTCAACAATACACTGTGACCAAAAAAAAAAAAAGCGCTCACGCAGTCTTCTCTCCCTCCCTTTAAAAACAAGCAGGCCTAGTCTGTGTCTACTGTACATGAGTAGGCTGACTACAGTATAACAGTTAAAAGATAATAGACTCGCTTTTTTTTCCCCCACACTGCATCATCAAGTACTCTTTTAGTGTGTTTTCAATACGGATACATTACACAGAGAAGGAACTATATCCATGGTACCAAAAGTGCAATCTACCCACCCTTTTTTTTTCTTCTTACGAGCAGCATCTTGCACCTCTACTAGTTAACTACCACTCCAAAAATTCTAGCACATACCCGCCCTCATTTGAAGCACTGACGACGGACGCAGCGTGGTCCCACAAGGGAGAGCGGTGGTCCAGCATTCTCATCTGCACTGAGTGAGGAACAGTCTTCTTTTAGTCAGTGTGCTACTCAGTACCCAAGCGTGTCATCTCAGTTGACGTGTGGCCTTTTCGTCCATCTTAAAACCACTCCTTGAAAAGATACTGACATCAAGTCGGTGCTTCCAAACCCCCTCCACCATCTCGAGAGTTGAGATGCTAAAGTCCCGGAAGAGGTAACGTAGAAGATCCATTACGGTCTGGAAGGGTTTTGGATAGCTAACTAGACTGGTTTTCTTTCTGATCGTCTCCCGTGGTTTTAGAAGGTGAAAGGCAAGTCGGTTTTCCCGGCATGCTGAAACGTTACTTTCTGCCAACAAAATCACCGAATCCAAGTGTCCGTCGCCGTAGGCGCCGCCCTGCACCCTCGTCCAGGAGATAAGTGACATCTACGGCTGTTGGAAGAACACAAAAAGGGGACGCTTAGGAACGTTGAAAGAAATAGCTGAAAGGTGAGGTCAAATTGCTCTAGAACGTTAGTCCGCAAAGTGCTCACTGCCGCACGTTTGCCGAGGGGAATGTTCCGGAAAATATTATGACTTTTGGAGACGGGTGGGATTCGGGTATCATTTTGGGAAGGGTGGTTAGTCTTTGCAAAATGAAGGCTCCCTGCTAAACTGTGTTGTTCCTTATAACTGAATGCAAATTAAACACGTTAGCTCCTCAATCCGATTTGGGCCATGCTTTGTCAGCAAAGTCTTCTTCAGTGGTTCCTGCAGACAAATCACATTGAACAAAGTGTTGTGTTTTGGGAATCAATGCAAAAGTTTCATTAATGTAGGTATTAAAAAAGCACACACACAAACAAATGATTACATTGCTTTCTGATGTTATCAATTATTAAAAATCACAATGGAAAGCACGTGGTTGTGTGTCACTCTAAACATAATTCTGTTTGTTGAAAATGAAAATGTTTAGTAGTTTCCGGAGATCAGACCCATAATCCAATTTCTGCTACTTAGGGTTAGTTAATACCATGCTTCTGGTCCCTCACCATTCTTGCTGGGTGTTCTATGCAGCAGATCCAAAAGAATCTTGTTGAGCCGCTCTCTTTGGGCCTCCCTCCTGCCCACTGCGGCGTGGTGAAGCGGCGAGCAGGCCGACGAGGACGGCTGCTCAAGCAACTCGCCGATCCTCTCCGTGGATCCCTCCTCCTGCTCCTTTTGCTCCTCTGCCTCAGGCGCTTCCGCTTCACACCCCGCTTCCTCTACATCATCTGTCGTTTCTACTCTTGGAGGCTTGCCTGGTAAAAGTTCAGGACCGCCTATAGTCGCATCCAGGTCCTCCTCCGATCTCCTGTCTTCAACCTCAGGTGGGAAGTCGTCGGCTCGTTCGCACGATGAGCCGTCGTCCTCGCAGCCTTCGGATCCTTTAGAACGCTCACTTTTCCATGCTGAGCGGCCCCCGTTCCTCTTGTAGTTGTCAGGTACGTAGTGAGGCTACAAACATACAAACACTTTACATGAGATTTGACGTTGTTTTTCCCGTCCTTAGAAAAACTTCGGTTGTGTGTAAAAGCCATTCATCCGAACATCATTTTGTATACTGCACTGCATGGTTTAGACATTTGTAATTAACATTTAATGCATTGATGGAATTTGTTTTTTTTTGCTTCCATGCATGTGACCTTTATGCTTCGGGAGGGTTCTCACCACCTCCCTTTGACATGCAGCCCTCACATTTCTTGTGCAAAATGATCCATTGCACCACTTATTTCTATGCATGTACTTTTAGGAATTGCATCTTAATAGGTATCTCTTAGCAAAAAACTGTGACTAGACGGTATTGACCATTGTCGGGACTATTGATACCTTGAAACGACGCCTGAGACAATACCTTGTATTGGTACGCGGCCAATTAGTAAATAGTACTACATCAATAATGCAAACATAATCGTACTTGTCCTCATTAGGGCTACGGTTACAAACAAAACTGTGAAGGAACCAATGCTAACCTCACAAGCCTGCCAACAAATTTTGCTCCTGATTTTTTTTCTATATATAGTTTATCTGTATCAGCATTGAAGGCCATCCTTCTTACCGAGAAGTCTCTCTTAGGTGTCAGCCGCTTGGGGAAATGGTTGAAGGCGTATGGCTTGGTACACACTGGATAGCGGTTACGATGGATCTTGTAGAAAAGATGAGCTGACTTGTCCAAGCGGTAGTCGCAGATGTACACATCTGGCTCTTTTACCCCTTTCGGTCGTCCTTTTGGAAGACAATCAAGTGTATCAGTCAAGACATGTTCACTACTTTCAGAAACAACAAAGCATTTTCTCACCTTTGCAGTAGGTGTAGAGATCGAGAACACAGCAGGGTCCCACCACTGCTTCAAGAGGGATGATCTCATAGAGTGGCATGCGAAATAACTCGTTCTGGTAGAACCGGCGTGATGGTGAATGGTGCGTCTCGTGAGGACGGAAGTAGTGGTGGCCAAAAGCAAACCGCTCACCCCTTCAAGGTTGCGAGAGAGTCACAATGTTACACAAATGCGACATGAATGGTTAAGAACTTTCATAATAATAACGATGACCCTCATGGTAGACAAATTACACATTTCCGTGTCCTCTAACTGAAGCACTCGGCTGCATACCTTCCCACACTTAATTCAATCAGCCGAAAATAATGCTGTAACAACCTCAGCTAACACAAGCAGCTGTTAGTAGCAACAGACCCAAATTCTGCATTTCCCCCACTGCAAGCATAAGGAAGGTGATTTAACGGATTTACTTTTCATTCTTCCAGAGTTTCTCGATCCGAAAGATGTCAAGTTTGTCTCGGTTGATGTGAGTCAGGAGGCGGTAAGACTGTCTGATGGGCTGGCCCTCAGATGTGCGTCTGCTGTCTCTCATCAGGTACACACAGTCTCCTGTAAACACATGTTCAACAACGTTGCAGTAAACTGTATAATTTCCGAAAAAGTATTACGTCTGTAAAGTATTTCAGAGCATTAAGGAAAGCAGCTTCTGACCACAGATACTTCCTGACTATAAGGTTGCTGTTATCAATACCTTGGTGTAGAAGCAGCTCATCTCTTAGGAGGCAGATGTAGTAGACAGAGCCAGTCTGGGCGTAGCTAGGTTGAGGTATCATGGGAACTTCCTTTTAACATAAAACAACAAATACAACATACGTTTTAAAGTCCAAGTCAAGAAATGTGACGCAGACTCTGGATGATGCTTTGAAATCCATTCAAACGAAGCAGACATACCGTGTCTATTGGCCTCGGCTCACACTGCTCACACAGGTAGTGTTCCACTTCAGCCTCCAGTCGCATGCAGTCAAAGTGCTGCCACACCTTGAACAAAAACAAATGTGTTCCCATGACACGAAGGAGAAACACGGTGGAACATCGGTTCACAAAAAAGGCGCGGTAACAAAGAAAATCAACTTAAGTAATAAGGATTTTTCTTGTATTCCCAGCTCCTTACCATGCACTTCTCACACTGGATCATCAAGCCTTCATCCTTGTACATCCCACAGATGCAACGGATAACATCATCATCCTTGTCATGGGATCCGGCCGCTCCATGAAGGTGGCCCCGGTCACGCTCCAGGGAGTCAGAGCTGTCAGCCTCGCTAGCGGTCTCGCCCATTATCTCATCGATCTGCACGGCAGCCTCGTTTCGCGCACTGTAGTAAGCTTTCCGCAGCCGGCACACATCCCTGCCGATTGATGACTTCCTACCGTAATATTTCTGTAAACAAGGCATTCATGGGGAAAATATGTTGTGATAAGCCACAAAATCTCACAATTCTAGTACAGCGTAACAAGTAAAGCAACAGGCACCCAAAACCTTTAGTGAAGCAAACAGAATTGCACAAAACATCTATGTATCCGTTTTTTTTCTCTAATTTATTGTTGCCTAGTTGGAAATGTCTTCTCTAAGCTCTACCTGCAGTTGTAGAGTTCTGACAGTCCCCAAACTAGTTTGAGGTTACGGAAAGGTCATACCTAACAGCAACATATTTCCTTCTAATGTTCATCCACAACTTTATAGCACGAGGCCACTGTCACGTACTCTGTTCATATTTTTCATTGCTAAGGATACATTCATTGGGGCACATAATGGGACACCTGCTTACCTCAGCATTGCGGAACACTTTGAGCATGTCAGTGTCGAATGCTTCAACGGTCTTGTAATGGCCCGTGAGGATTTGTTTCTCAATAGTGCTCAAATCCAGAGGGTCCGCCACCTTCTCATAATAATGGCTGTTTCTAATCATGCAATAACAGACCAAAAATAAGAAATTAGCACGTCTTTTCAAAGTTGTTGACAAAAATAAAAATTCACACTGTAATGGATTTATTTCTTTTATTTTTAACAAATGGGTTCACATTTTCTTACCTTTTCCGTGACGGGAGGTTCAACAGCGGAGCAGCAAGTGTCTGGCTGGACGAATCTGAGGTAGTAGAAGCAGATAAGAAATCTTTATAAAATGCTGAATTTGTGACGGACAAATTCTGATGCAAACTGTTGTCTACATGCTCAAAAAGCTTTGTGGAACCTTTCTTTGCTTCACAATACATACGCAAGTTAGGCTATTAACAACAAAAAAAGATATTAAAAAAAAGTCAAATTGTTACCAACCTTTGTAGCTGGTAATCATGTCACAAATCTCCTTGAAAATATGTGCAAGGCGAGCTGTGCGTGTAACTTCTGTATTTTCTTCAGCAGCAGCAAGCCTCCGCGTACGCACTGAGCGCGACGTCTGCAGGGCTGAAAACTGTGTGAGGAAAACATCTAAAGGGGAGAAAAAGGCTCACGTATTAGCTTTACATTCTACCTAATACGACTGTACAAAACATTGTCAAAGTATTTAAAATTAAACACACTCGCCTGACTTGATGTTGCCATCATCACGGATGACTCCTCCCCAGCGGGTATACATGGAGAGGTTAGCGGGGTCTCTCTCTCGTTCACCTTCTCGTTTGAGCAACTCCTGTTTCTCCCTCATTTTTTCCCAGTTCCTCAGGAGGAACACTCGATGCTTGAGCACAAAATTCCTAATGGTTGAGGAGAGGGCAGAAGACAGAAACCTGTAGTGAGATCCACTGCAAGTTGCCCTCACTTGATCGGCGGTAGTTTTACAAGGACAAAGTGTGTGTTGTACCTTTCTCTGTTTGACATGGGTTTCATGAGGTGAGGGTAAAACTTGTTGCTGTCACTTGATTCTTCCTCCTGAAAATAAAGACAATTGTCATTTCTCAATGATCATGTCATTGTTGTTCCTCTGATCATTTCCATAAATGACTGTGTATATAAAAAATTAACAAGCTAATTAATTTTGCCTGACTTTTTCATCAAAAAAAAAAAAAAATCAGGCAACTAAGAAATTTTACTGAATGTATATTTTCTGAAATCAGATAACAGATAATACAAACGATCACTCACTCGTTTTTTGAGCTGGTGTTTGGATTTCCGTTTCTCCTTGAGTCGACCCAGTCGACGGCTACCAGCTGCCTTGCCAGGCAATCCATTGATACGCTGGCTTTTCCCGCCAATGATACCTCGGCAACTCTCTGAGCCACACTTACACACTTGCTGTGAGAAGGAAAAAAAAACAATAGAAATATGAAATAAACTGCACAGATATGAGGCATGTCAAAGATTTTTGTCATATCCATAGTAATACAACACAGTGAAATTCTTATTTTGTTCACTTCCCCGAGCAGACTACATTCCATAATTGAGCAAAAAATAAGGTGGGCAATAAAAAAACGTTTTGTTTTATCTGTGTCAGTGTCACATTAAACAATTGAACATGAACATGTGTTTATTAGAGTTTCTTATGGTGAGTTATCAGTCACCTGCTCCTCCGTGTTAAAGGAATGGAAGTTGTAGTCATAGGTGAGTTCAGTGCCGCTGCTGATGTCCTTGAGAGCAAAGAGACCAATTCTGTACACCCCATTGACTGACCTGCAAGTCATAAGGACTGAGTGAGCGCGCCCTCCTCATAAATAGCCACATAATTACACACTGTAACATACCATAAAGCTCAAGGACATTTTAGAAATTAGCTACAGCAAATATGGTATGAAGTTAAACCAAGCGGTCCATGACCATTTACTGAACCATCTGAAAAAATATTCAATTGAGAGATATGTTGACACTGGGTTTAGTGGAAAGCTCCATTTTGTTGACGCAAAGGCTTCTTTTTGAGTTTCAAACGTGTCTACATTGAATGACAATTCAAACTGGGCAATAGTGTAGGAAAAGAGAACTCTCTGGACAACACAGTAGTAACTTAGGCACAGCTGCGAGCAAACTCCCCTCTATGATAATATTGATGGTTCTTGAGAACTTAAAAGTCCTGCGTCATCCAGATTTTTAGTCAAGTGACACTTTATTACACACACATGCACACCACATGCAACCACTCGCTCCCCAGACACTAAGATAGTCCAAGTGGGAGGAGGAGATTCAAACTTCAGTCAACTTTTCAATGTTGTAAAATGCACACTACTTAACAAAAAAATCTCTACTTGAATGTATTAAAGATATAAACATTATTTTTTGAGTTGATCAGGGAAAAATCACTTCAATATATGTATATGTCTTGACTTAAGGCTTGCTTGAAAATGGTGTTCCCTGTTTTCAAGGTTAATGGGGATTGGAATGTCCACAATAAGTGAAGTCGGAAAAGTAGGATTTGCCCCCAATGGACATTGTGAATATATAAGTGTTTTGCATCTTTAGCACTACTGCATAGCTGAATACTGTATTCTTTTTCCTATTCATCTACATTCTTGCAAATTTAGTCGACTGTTGGTCCCCTGCAGTTAAACGGTTCCCATGATGACAATTGAAGTTTATTACTTCAGCACTCATTTTCTCATTTGCAACTTTACATTTAAGCCAGCTTTAATGGTTATCAAGGCTTCTTTGTCCTCTCGTACTCTCCCTTGCTCAGTGTCTAGTTACTCCTAAACCTCCTTAAGCGATAATGATACTTGTGGCAAGTGAAGACTGGCCCAGCACAGTGACAGAAAAGGCTTAAGCTTCAGTAACTGGCCAGTAATACCTATTAAAAATAAATAAATGATAGTTGATGATAAAATGATAGTTAAAACTTTACATCGTAACAGCAGCCATTTTCTCTGTAAATTATTTCATTCCTCAACGACACTTACCATTTCTGCATCTCACAGTTGGGCTCACAGCTGTGGTTGATAAAGCGTGCCTCATTGCCCATTCTGTAGCTGTCAATTACCATGCCACTATCTAGGTTCAGACAGTAGTGGCCACTGTGAGCAAAGTACTGCTGCATCATTCGACTCCTGCAACATAATGATGTAGAAGCAAAAGAGATCAACATGTAGGAGTTCTTTTACACTTGACCACCAGCAAAAATGTATTTGCCAGAAGACGGCCATGGCAGTTCACCTGAACTCGTGTTCGCTGACCACTTCTCCCAGGTACTCAATAATGAACTGCCCTGAGCGGAGACTCTCCTTGGTGCGGATGCCCCAGCCCTTGCCCTCCGCGCGGAATCGCTCCAGACACTGAACCCATTCATGCCTCTGGATATGCTGGTTGTCACAATACTCGTGGCATGGACAAGTGCTAGGAGAGCACTCCGCAAAGCTCATCCTGAGAAATGAGCCGTTGTGCAAACACAGGTCAATGCCTAATTGTTTTACTAAATGCAGCATTATCATGATAGATCCTTGACATGAAAAATGACTTTGGCATCATTGTCAAAATTTCACTTTACCTGTTGAGGCAATCATCCAGGCAACCTTTTTCGGTGCGATTCTCAGGAATTTTACAGTTGCATGTAGTTGTTTCATACCCAGAGAAAGGCTTTACATCAACATACACATCTGTAACATAAGAAAGATTGCTTTTTACATTGGCAGGTAAAGACGTTATATAAGGCCAGTCAACATCGGAGACAGTATCAATTGAATCAATACAACAGTAAATGTTAAAATGAAATTCTAGTCAGAACAGTAGAACAAGCAATGTTGGACACCTACTTGATCTGATCTTTTTGTAAAGAGGGACATCAGGCCTTTTGTACAGCTGAAACAAAAAACACACGATAGAGCAAATGAAACGCTACAAGTCAAACTGAAATGAAATACTTAGTGTGATGCTCATGATTAATCACCTGATCGTGTTTCCACAGCCATAGTATGTCGTAAGGCAATTGGAAATCAATGCGCTTCTGTCTCAGGTATTTTCCTGAAATATCACATAAGTAAAATACGGCTTTAAGAAATATTAAAAGGTAGTTTGTCATTTGTTGTCTTAAGGGCTTACAAATGTACAAGAGAGCAGGTAATGGAAACCATACATTCACCAAAATGGAAACCATACATTCACCAAACAAGGCAGCAATGTGTGATTTAATTACAAAAACTGCGATGTTGAACACTAACATGCGCTTTATATTCACAGTCAACCAACTAACCTCGTGTGTTGACAAGAACTATACATCACTCAAGTTCGAGTTAGCTTTGTTAGCTGGCTTAGTTAAAAGTAAAGGGGTTCACCAATATGAGCTCCACTTCAAAAACAAACATGCATTTCTTATCAATGCAATAAATATTTTTGCCTGTGCTATCATGTGTGATCTATGCCGTTCATAGGAAAGTTGATATACAACTTCCTTGCTTATTACAGCAGAAAAAGGGACAATGGCTCCAGAAAAAGACATACAAAAGTGACGTTGCTAAAATTGGATACACTTATCAAGCCTATTACATGACATGAGAAAATATAAATAGCATAGTGACTCACCAACATGAATTGGAGCTGGAAACAATCCATAATCATGTTCTCCAGGTATATACTCAAGCTTCTCTTTCTTGAGTTGCAGAAGCTGACTGCGGGGGCTACAAGCAATAGCATAAAAATTGTCTCTGTTTATGATGTTCAATTAAAAGATTTTCACGAGCAACAGACAAAATATCTTACTCCTCAGTCTTGAAGACATCAGAGTAAAGGCCAGCCTTCTGGAACTTTTTCTTTGGAGGTCTGGCTGGTCTCTTTTCCCGTGGGCTGGTTATGGGAATGGCTGATGTTTGCTCCCTTAGGACAGTGTCTTGGCGTTGTGGAGACTGGTGGCCATCGGGCGTACTTTCCACCGAGCTAAAAAAGAACCATAATTTGGTTGATTATGAAAAAAAAATTACACGTTCCAACATACAGAAGCAATACATTCCATGACACTTGGATTTTCACCATAAGTGGATATAAAAACTATTAACTGCTCTTCAAATTTCAGTTTTTTTTCTGTGATCCAAAAATGAGACTAATATTTGTCATTTCAAAACTTTTTCCACCTTTAATGTGACTGATAACCTGTGCAACTGAAGAGAAAATACATGAACGTAATCGTCAAGATCAGCAATTTCGTTGTTCTGAAATGATTTATTGGTCTTTTTTTTTTTTTTTTTAAAGCCCCACATTTGACCATGGGTGTAGAGACCTTTCATATTCTGTGTTTATAATATACTCACCCAGGAAATAGACTGATCTCATCCTGAGCAAGCCAGCACCTTCCAGATCCTGGTCTGGACCTTGCCACCAGGTTGCCCACATTTTCTCTCTCCGGCAATTCCTCTACAGTGTCCTCTACCTCCCCTTCCTCTTCGTCCTCCCCTTCCTCTCTCTCCCAGTGTTTCCTTTTCTGTCCTCTACTACGCTGGTCTTTCACAACCGCCTCAATGGTATCTTTGACTGTATCACCATCCCAAATTCTGCCTCCTGTTGCCCGGTCTCCCATTCTGTGCCTGGTTTGATTTAATTCAACAGCAGGGGGTGGGGAGGGCGACGGTGAAGGTAATGGGTGCTTGCGAGGACGCCCAGGGCCCCTCTTTTTCACCATATTGTTTCCTGTACGGGCTTGCCTCTGCAGCTTCTTAGCACGCAAGATTTTGTTGACATGGTGAAGGCTGTGCTTGGATTGCTGTGATCGATGGGACTGATGGGGCAGGGAGACATCAAGGAAACAGTCCTGGGAGGGCGACAGGCAGGAAGAAGATGCTGAGCCATGGGAGTAAAACATGGGAGACTGGTGATGGAGCTGTTTTCGGTGGTGCAGGGATATTTCAGGCCCATTTGAAGTTGAGAGGAGGCCACCTCTTGTCTGGATACTTGCAGGCCCTTGTTAAGAAACATACAAAAATAAATGGTCTGAATATACTGTACATGTAATGTAATGTACATGTAATGTGTTTGCTGTGATTCTGTGTTTCTCATGCGAAGCTTTTAAAGAGTGTATTTATTCAAAACCCATAGTGGGTTCAACTACAGTTTTTTTTAACGCTCTGACGCCTGACCTTGATTTTTTTTTTTTTAGCTTCTTTCAATTAATGTGTTATTCAGGCTTGTCTTGGATCCCATTCTTGCCTGGGACACCTGACCTAAATTGAGGTACATTTCTATCTACCATATTCCTGGGGGGTCTAATGAAGAAACGAATATGGGCGCAATTTTTTGAGACCTTGGAACGCCATTTATTACTATAACTAGTCTTGTTTTTTTCATTAAAAAAAACAAACAAAAAACAAAAACAATCAGACACCACTTGTGTTAAATGGACAATGTACACATTATTTGCCTTGTTAGTTCCCACCCTTTGAGCCCTCATTTACCAAGAGTCCATTCCCTGACCACCAAATGACCCCAAATCCTGATTCTAATCCAGGATTACCCTGTCTTGGTTTGAAGTTAGAACAGGGTCATTTTCACTTCGAGGCCCCTTATTTCCACATCTCAATTGCAATTGCATTCAAGGACACGTAAACACATACAAGGCATACATACAACTCCCAAATAAAAATAAAGTTCTTTACTTTTTACTGCCAGTATGATCAAGTTAACCCATTACTGAGGCCCTGTTTTTATCACTACAACAATAGCTAAACTCTGGTGATGATAGGTATGCAAAACAAATGGACGAGGTCTCATATTATGGTCCTTCAACATAAATGTAAGATAAAAATAGCTTGTAAAGAAAATACTCCACCCCTTCAGTCAGATGGGTCTTGGCAGAAATGCTACATCAACAGCGGTCATCCACATTTTCGGTGCAGTCATTATGCGCAGCATTTTCGCCAAGCCCATAACCACTACTAAGCACTACCAAATGTCAGAGAGTGTGTGCAAAGATTATGTTACAGTCTTTCAAAAACACGTCTCTCCAGGAACAACGTTTTGAGGCCAGAAATGCTTCTGGGGCCGCCGCACATACGGCAACGAGGCTGAAGGGGGCCATTGTGAAAAAAATTACAGTTGGGGACTCTAAGCCACACACCAAGCAAGAGCTCAGGCATCTATCAAATAGTGGCAATGGAAAGACTGCAATTTTATTAGCTTTTGAGGCGGGCTACACATAGGCACAATATACTGAACTGTCTATCTTTCATTGAACCACAAAACCATGGTGCGATTGTCAAGGGAGATGTGTATGGTCACAAAGAAAAGGAAGTGGGCAAGAATTAGAAGAGTGTGGCTGTTTTAAGAGGCTGTTGGCAATGGTCGATTGCCCTTCACTTAAGCGTTTCGCTAGCAGAGAGTGTCTGCTTTTCTGCCTTGCCACTGGTACATATTTTTGACATTGAATTTTGTTATAAAGTTTCTTTTCACTGAGCGAGTTTACCACTGATAATCTCATTAGACTGAAAACATAGATTTTGTAAGTTTTCCTACCGCGATTTGTGTTACTGCTGTTAAAGCAAAATCTTTCATTCAACGGCTTTTACGATCATTGAAGTTATTCATTTAAGTGACTGAAAAAAGATGTTAAGACAAAACACCGATCTTTATTTTGTCCGTATTCAGGTCTTGAAAACCGAATTCAGATTTTATAAGTAAGCTGTTGCTGATTGTTTGAATCAGATGTCTTGCAGCCAGGAGACAAACAAAACATGCAGGAGACCTGCCGTGGAGTACCAGGATTGAAGACCTCTGGTGTAAATACACCAAGCAGATATGATTTGACCTTGTTTTGCAGTCAAACAAGGTCTAAAACAAATCCCCATGTATCATTGCTATTTAAACCAATTGCAATGCAAGATATACTCCAAGTGTGATAACCTATAAAGCTCACCAGCTGCAATATTCTCATGCTGGCATCAAAGCTATTTTGGGCTAATTAACATTTAACAATGTCAAATAGAATTTGGGTCACAGAATTCGCTGGTGCGATTACATCAAAATTAGGAATGTAAAGCATCTTCACTTTTACACTAGACATCAAGGACTTGTATAGGTTGATGGTCACCCAAGAGTTTGCCAGCATTATAGATAATATTCAAAAAAGAAATATTTCCAGACATCATTGGTGTTTACATATGTAAACATGCAACCTGCATTTGCCAACAAATATTGTTTGAACACAGCATGTTAAACTAGGACAGGTTTTCTTAAAGTCTCAGTTGAACAAATTTCCAATTTGACACCTCCATTTAACAAGAATATTGCGTGCGTGAGCAGATGTGAGTAAATAAACAACGCTCTTTTCAAAAGACTGATTTTAAAAATGATCACGCTTGCCATATCCTATATTATATGCAGACAATTGTGTTGAACACATTCAGACTCAAAAATTAATTGTTTAAATTGCCAAATTTGCATGTCTGGATGATTATAATCTAAATGGATTAATTTTGTCTTGGAAAACAGCTTTTCAGTTGGTGATTTGTGTTCACATATTAGCTAAGGAAGGTTTAATTCAATAAGTCATTGATTCATTCGTCAAACTATCACAATTTGACTTACCTAAATCTCTTCTCTCGGCTGATATTGAGCGTTCTTTCCTTATTGTCCGGTCCATACGGGTGAAGCCTGTATTCTCTGGCTTTGTCTCATTCTTTCTGTTTCTGCACCCTCTCAAGTTAGTACGAGTGAGGGCAGAGGCAAAGAGATTTGTAAGGTTTGGAGTATCATGTCCTCTTGTCTCCAAATCTTCGGTGGGTGTAAGAGGTCCCTCTTCCTCACTGTCAGAACAGCCAGGTGGTTCTACTGACCGTCCATCTAAGAAGGGCCCCCGACCAGGTAACACATGACGACGAGAAAGCTTAGAGTAGTCAGCGTCAGGGGTGCTCATCCTGAACCAGGACTCCGTTGGGTGCTGGCTTTTGGAGCTGCTCCCCAGAGCTAGCCTGGAGGGTCCGAGACAGGATAAGGAGTTTTCTTTACGCTTGTACCTGTCCGCAGAAGAGGATGACGAAGAAGAAGGTGAATTGGCTATAGAGACGCCTTGCTTGCCAGCACTGTTGCTGGGCGTACTCCGGCCAAAGCGGCATCGCTGCAAAGACTCTGCCATTCTCAAGCCACCAACTCCACTGTCAGGCAGCCCTGGCCCACAACGATTCACAGATGCATCCACTGCTTCTTCTTCTTCTCGGCCCTCGTCAGCACATCGCTCTCTGTGTTTGTGTCTATGTTTGTGTTTGTGGTGCCAGTTGAAAGACAGCTCAGAGGACATGGGTGGGTAAAGAACAGGAGACCGTCCCCCTAGGTACTCCTGCCTGAGCAGCTTGTGTTTTTTTTTGTGGAATTTCGAAGGGTTCAACAGGAGATGCGAGGGGTGGTGATGATGCATGTACGATGTGGGGGGAGGAGGGGGAAAACTTGGTGAATGATGAGAGTGGTGAGACGAGGCAGTGTGGGGAGACTGGTGGTGGGGATGAGGATACAGAGCACTAGCTGGAGGATAGCCCCTATAGTATCCCAAGCCCAGCGGTCCTGAGGAATAAGGAACACTGTAGGATGGATGGTAGAAGCCTCCGCCGGAGAGAGGGAATCCAAGCCCTGGCACAAAAGGAACTTCTGACATGGACTCCCTGAGTTTTGGTGGTCGTCCCCGTTTCTTTTTCATGTCTGGTTTACGAACATAGTGCAATGGATCACAAGAATAAGCAGGGTGGGAATAGAAGCTGCCAAAATTAACCCTGAAAATTGTGGGTAAGAGATCTCTGTGAATGTAATGATGAGGAGGAGGCCCGCTGCTACCACCTATGCCGCTGGCACGGTTGGCCACTCCTGGCATTCTATTTGCCCCTGCTCCTATGCTTACACCACCACCAAGACGGTGTCCAGTGGTACGATGCGCAATGCGAATTTCACTCATCCTTATGACAATCTCATCCAGTTCAGCAAGAAAGTTGGGATCGATCCGCCGAGAGCGGAGCTGCAGGTATTTCTTCTTGCGTTTTCTTTTCTGTCTCTTCAGCTTTTCATAGCCTGGGCACCCATGGCTGCGGCGTTTACACTTATGTTTATGTTTTTCCTTGTGACCCATTATGGAGGTAGAAGGAGCTTCTGGGTGAGTTCTCCGTGGATCAGGCGATAACCTTGCCATATGTGGTGAGGGAGAAGGTGAGGGATGGTCCACAAGTACAGCCGGATGGCGTCGCTTGCCTCTAGAGTTAAGTCCCATTCCTGGACTCATAGATGAACCAATGACGCCAGGCATTAATAATCCACTACTTAGTCCGGCTGACATGCCCATTCCAACCAAAGCCCCAGCTCCTGCAGCTTTCTCACCACGGTCAGAGGTGCTGTTGTTGTCTGTGCCTATACCACTGTCGCTGGGTACCGTCTCCTCACTGTGGGACTCACTTACTGGAGATGGAGTGGCTTCTTTCAGCTCACTGAGTGGGGCGGGAGAGGTGGGATGGAGTGGCCGAGGAGGGGAAAGTTTGTGATAGTGGTAGTGCTGCCTATAGTGAGGGTGGTGGTACCCACGGAACGACGACTTTTTCTGAGAGGTTGATGTGGCCATAGTTAAAGAAGAGCCAAGGACTGGACTGCGAAGATTTGGAGCTGAAAATGTCGGGGGAGGGAACGCAAATGTGTTATGACTATGGTTTGAATAGTGAGGGTGACCAGAAAAGTGCACTGAGCCTGGCTCAACGAAGCTGGCATCACTGATGGGACTATGCCCCCCACTAGAGTGCGAAAGAGAGGGTGAAGGAAACACTTCTGCGGAAGAATGCTGGTGCTGTTGCTGAGAGTGGTGGTGATGCGGAGAAGTAGTGCTGGGGGACAAGAAAGGTTCTGGTGGTGCTGTTGAAGCAGTGACTATTGTTTTTGGTTTACGCCCTCTCCGCTTTCCCATATATATTGTGCCTTTTTTGCTAACATTAATTTGTGGTCCAAGTTTACCCCCAAGAGAAGCAGCAAGGGAGGACAAAGAATGAGTTGCAGGTTCCCCAGGTCCAACCACAGAACTTGGAGGAACTTTGGGGGGGTCTTCTTTTCTTGGTCCTAAAAGAATTTGACTGAGAATACGCTTACGTTTCACACTTTTCATCTTATTGATCTTGCCAATGATTGTTTTCATAATGAGCTGACCATTTCCTTTGCTGTGATATCGTTTTTCGCCAACGTCTCCTGCCTCAGGAGCCAAGGTGGGAGGCTGACTATCTTCAGGTAAGTGAGGTGGGAGACGCTTGGGGCGTCCACGTTTTCGAGGTGTAGGTTTAGGAGGGTTTAAGTCAACCTCTGGATGAAGCACTGGAGGGTCTTGCTCTTCTTTGGATTTCAAAAAAGTCGAATAAACCTTAGATGTAACCAATTTGCTATGGGTGCGCCCGCGGGATGGGACATCAAGCCTTGGCATCTTGGACTTTGGCCTTCCCCTCTTTTTTGTCTGGGTTGATGAGCTGAAGAGACGTGACACCGAACTTTGTGGCAAAGTATTTGGTTTCATTTTATCTGGATTGGGAGGTCTCCCCACAGGTCTCTTAACCGGATTTGCCGTTTCCAAAATGGAAGATAAAGGCAAGGCCATTTTGCTCTGGTCAAAGGGACTGTCGAGGCCAGCTGTTTGATGATGTAAACTGTTCATAGCACGGCCCCAGCGGGGCTTCCTTCCTCTACGTTTTTTAAGAGGTTTACTGTCCTGCTCTGTCGCAGAATCAATGGATGAATCCTGAGAATCATCCCTGAGGGGTGTCTGAGGACTGTCGTCACCGTCTGGCTCAGGGGAAGAAGATGGCCTCGGCCTTACAGGTTCTACAGGACTGCTGATCCGACCAACACGACTACTATCGCTATTGGGACTGAGCTTAGATGGACTTGAGCTTTTGTCACTCTCAACTCGCAATGATTGACAGCTAGCTCCCTTGTCTTTTCCTTCGGGTTTTGCTGTTCCTGTTGGAGGACCGCAATTGTTCAAATCTCTGGGGCCACTTTGTCTCGGACTTGCAGTGCCTTCCTCCGCAGAAACCTGGGTGTCTCCTATATGCTCTGCTTGTGAGGCAGCAGGTGAGCCCATGTGGCTCAAAGTTCTCTGCTCAGCTAAGCTGGTAGGAGAGGATGAAACAGGACAAGATGACAATCCTGGGCTGTGGGATGAGTAGTGAACCGGACGAGACTGAAGTTTAGGAACGCTACCGTTAATGTTTTCATTGTTACTGTCCTTTGAAAGGGACGGCAGTCTGTTATTGCCATATGTGAGTGCTGGACTGCTGCTGCGACTACTGCTGTTAGTGCTATTCATGGTAATACTGCTGCTACTAGGTTTTATAGACCCATCTGTGTCTTCTTTCCTTGTTGGTGTTGAGGTGGGTGAGTTTTCCACAGCAATGTCTTTATTCCTAGACCCGTAGGGCCGACCAGGTGGCCGCGACACTGGTAGTGGGGGAGAAAGGTGAACCATTCGTGAATAGGTATTTCTATTGGCCATAGCCCTGTCTCGCTGCTTAGCAGTAGGTGTCATAAAACCTGAGCTTGAGTGGGAAAGAGCAGGGTCAGTCTTAGCAGGTTTAACAGGCTTTGTGGTCTTTGATGGTGGGCAGGTGGCTATGAGTTGAGCAAGTTTTTCAGTGACTGTTGGTGCTCCCCAGCTTTGAACAGCCTTGTCTTTATCTTTCTGGCTTTCATTGCTGTATGTGTATTGTGGCGGTTTAACAACTTCAGAGCTAGGTTCTTTAGAAGCAGGCAATGGTGAAGATGGTGCTGATGTCCGAGGGTTTTGTTGTGTTGGTGTTTTCTTCCCAGAAGAATGAAGTTTGCTGTCCGGAAGAGAACGATGTAGATTCAGGGGCCGTTCAGAAGTGGCAGCAGCTGCTTTTGTGTCTGCGTCAGACAGACATTCCATCTTTGGTGGGCCCTTCAAAAGAATTAACATAAAAATTACTACATTTTGTTTGACAGTTTGATTTTAAATGAAGAAATAGAAATTTGCCACTGTTTTTGTGTAGTATAATAAAATCATTTTCATTGTTTTCTAAAAATGACAGACTAAAAAAAAACCTGTCAAACAACTTCAACTGACAGGCTAAGGGGACATGGAAAAGGTGCATCTAGTCACTAACACTTATTAGGGTCAGATTGGGGACAAAAAGGGTGTGCTGTGGAAAGAGGTCATCCTGTGAGAGAGGTCATTCCGCGGTGGGGGATGGGGGAACAAGAGTTGATGGCAACAAAGGCAAATTAGGTGACGTACCCATTAAATTACTTGCACCAAAGAAAGCCAAACTACTGAATAAACTCAATCGAAACCAGACTTTAAAAATGCATGCAAACTCTACAATTTCACATGTGCAACTTTTCCAAATTTGTAATAAAACTCTGTATACACAAACACTGTATATAAACATAGGACATATAAATGCACAGGCAGTATAGCAATCCAGCAGCCATTCCATATAACACTTACCCGTTTTACTGGCGGACTCCCATTTACTTGAGAAGGAGCCAAAGCAGATGTGCTGGTTGGTGGAAGTCCAGTCGGAGGAGGTGTAGGAACTTTAGAAGATGGGTTTGATGAGGATAATGACACTGGTCTGTTGACACTCGGACTCTGCTCCTTCTCCTTTTCCCTGACACGAGAAGGACTCTGGCTCTGGCTACCTGGCCCATCATTGGTATTCCCTGCTCGATTTCCCCGGGCGCCACCTCCTCCCCGTCCTGTATTCCTTATAGTAGCCCTGAAGGCTGGTCTGCATACATAATTCTCCAAGATCTTAGGAGGTTTTTTCATGCGCTTTGCTTGAAGACCAATCTTTAGCTTGACATTGCCCTCGGATAGGCTGCTCTCCTTGATGGAAAACTGTGACTGGTCCCCACCACCACCTTGAGTACCTGTTCCTGTGCCGTCAGACAGAGTAGAAGCTTCTTTCTCTTTGTCCCTCTTCTTTTCCTCCTCATCTTCTTTCTTTCCAACCCCTCCCTCTTTCTCCTGCTCCCCAGAGGGTAAACCTGAGGGAAGTGGAGATGGTGTTGTCCCGTGAGTCTTCTGATCCATTTTAACTTCAGGGCAGTCCAAGTTCAAACAGTAACAAATGTGCAACCTAAGAAGAATATAGGAAAGGGAGTGGGATAGGGAAGGAGGAGGGAAAGGGGAAGGGGGTAACAATGAGGTAGAAGCTGTCCTTTTTTCAGATGTTTTTTTTTTTTAATCCTTCCCCGTCAGTGTAGGCTTCTTCCTCTGTCCTTCAACTGCCGTTGCAGGAGTAGTGGGAAATTGTTTGGGAAAAAGAGAAAAGACAAAAACACATGTTCATTAATGTTAAAATAATAACGGCCATACAGACAGACAAACATATTTGAGTCGCTTTATGTTAAATTGTCCTTCATATTGCTCAAACTTTTTGAAGTAGGGAGTGGTGCTACCAAAGTTGCACAAAACATTAGCAGACATAGCCATTATGTAAAACAACCTCAGTTCAGCGAAGGTCAAGGGCTCATGTGTTTTGCCATTTGATTGGCATTTTTGTGAATACAAAAAAAAATGAAAGGTCAACATGGCCATAATGCATACCAATTAACATCCTGCATTGTTATTTTGCATGCTAAAAGGCTAGCTTTTATCGGTAATAATGTTATTTGTAGTCAGTAGTCAGCACTGGCTTAATCTAATCTTTTGGGGATAACTGCTTGCTGAACTGCCCAGAAATAACAGCACTGAAAACACCTTATGTTGTATCATTTCTAACAGCGACGTAGGCACCACTTTTCAACTACTGAATATACCATCCCCTCCTAGGAAGTTGTCCACAACTCTTTTAAATCCTCTAAATGATTTAGTGCAGAGCCACGCAAGGCAGGTGCTTTCTCTGGGTGAAGCCATTTGGAGGCAATTGAGAACTATGACCTCAGCACTTTGGGTCCCCAGGGACTGCAGAGGATCTCTATGTTTTCCTCTGCCTTCACGAGCAGTAAATGAAAGTGAATGATAGAGCGTCAACATGACGGCGGTTTCACTGGCCCCTGCAATAAAGGAGAACACTAGACGCATAAGCGAGCCTGCAGCAAAGCCACAAAAGTCATCACAATGCAGAAAGAAAGAAGAACGAAACAATAGCAATCTGCAACATTATTCTCTTGGTTCAAGTTTGTGTTGGATTGTGGTTAGTAGTAGAAAATTTTCAACCACACCATTAAGAGCCGTTTTTGGAGCATGGCCTACAGCTCACCCACACCCACTCAAGAGTTTACATCAATTACTCATTCCATTTAAGGTCATAACTACACACCCAGTATGCTATATACCGAACGCAAATAAGACCTTCATATATTTTTTGTTCTCCATCAATCCGTAAGTTCTTATGACAATTTTTAAGCTTCCTACTTTCACCAACTTGAAAAGCAGCAGTCAGAGCCCACAACTGAAGTACTTGTGGTCTCAATAATCAAAAACACATTTCACACATTACTCAGGCCAGCTTTGTTCCCTACTTCCTGCTCTCACAAACTGACAAATGTTCTACTACTCTATTACTACTAGATTTATGGTGATATTGGCTGCTTTAGCTCCCTCACAGAAGCGATGTGTAATACAAATGCAACACACAATACACAGTAATAGCTACAAATATTTAAAGATGGAACAATTTGTTGCCTTTTTTTTAGTTTGCTGTTTTTACCTGAGATTCTATACCCATTGGCTAACTCGCATAGGTTTGGATTGCTCGCCATAAGACAATTTCACTTTACGATCCCAACTCTGGAACGGATTAATTTCATTTGGCGGGGGTCCACTGTACAAGGCAACGATATTCAATTAAACAAGCTCAAACCATCCAAAAGACACACAAAAACAATGACCAACAGGGGAATACTGAACCGAAAAGCCTGTTGGTATGCAGTCATTGCGCAGCACTCCGAGATTATAGATAAGATAGAAGAAACACAAGGGATGAGGAGGGAAAAAAAACGAGTGCTATAGGAAAAGCCTGGGGAAAAAACTTGCATGAGCATAAACAAATACACATCACAAAATCTCAAGACATACATTTAAATAGGGAGGGAAGGTGTGTGTGTATATGTGTGTGTGTGTGCGTGTGGGGGCCACGCAAACCACGCTAAGTAGCAGCCAGATCCAGGACGCATCTGCAGCAGGTCATATATTTTTTGTTTGTTTTAACGCTCAAAATACTCCATGAAGATGCCTAAAAGGTATGCACGGCTATTTGATAAAATTAGTAAAAAAACAAAAAAAAAAAACAAAAAAAAAAACTTGGAAGCTCACGAGAGATTCGGCAAGGCAGGCCAAACTAGTAAACAGCTTCTCACATTCTCACATCCCCTCCCCTTTCTTTCTACCCAATTCCCGCCCATCTTAGTTTTGCACACATTGTTCATAACTGCGTTTTTCGTTCTGACTACATCAATGTGCAATGTAGCCCACCCCCCACATCATGCCCTCATAAGAGGGCTGAATAGTCTCTTTCCTGATTTTTCCTCCATGTGAATAGTAATAGTCTTCTTAAAAAAACAAGCATCATAGTACTTTTATAGAACTTTGAAAAGCAGCTTTGAATTGGATTGTTGGTGTAGATGCGTTTGCTGTAACCTTTCCCTGAACTCTACCTTTCCCCACAACCCCAGTCTTATCTCTCCTTGGCCTTACCACAATCCAACTTGATCCCTAACCCCGACAGAGTGAAGGGATAGGGGCTTTTCAGAAGGGAAAGCAACATGGATGACAGGTGTCACTTGAGCCAGCACATTTTAAACATCCTCTGAAAGTGGGAGCGACGTGAAGCTCATTCCACCGTGGTGACAGTGCATGCATGTGTGATAAAAACGGCTATACAACACAAACAATAACCTGGCTCTGTCTGCATGATCAACTCCGCAAATATTATTTTTTTAGTCATACTAATACCGGTCTCAACAGGATTTAAGTACTCACCTCTTCTAATTGTCCAGAAATGGTGTTCACATTATTTGGCTCCGTGTCCTTCCTCGTTGGTGGCAACGTGGTGACCACACATTACTCCCAAGTGCTGAATTGGCAAAATATGACACGAAATGTAAGCTGCAGGAAGGAGCTTGCAAAAATATGATCTCAATCAAAAGCATGGATCGTGAGCCACACTGCTAACGGTACTCATGTGTCGCGCCTTTGTTATTATGATTATAATATCTATTTATGTCGGGTGCAAGGGTGCTTATTATTCATCTAGCGAAGGCGCACAAAACAACGCTGATATAAAAATCTCAACAATATATCTGATATCCCCTCCAAATTAATAACAACAGGACCAGTTATAGAGAATGGCGTCGTCGCCGTATTGCTGAATATAGCGAAAAGCAACGCATTGTAAAATAATTGTAATAAACTAAGATCCGCAATATTCCAAAAAAATAAACATCACGTGGATGACCCTCAGCGAGCATCTCGTTATCTCCCAGATTTGACTGCTACTGTTTCAAAAACGACTCCGACTATTTTCATCCTGCCAATGTTCAATTTATAACGTTCGCGGGCTTGCGATGAGTCGCAAATTCCAACAGTTTAAGCGTCCCCCGTCGTAAAATACACACATAAACAGTCGTTCTGAATTAAGTATTTAACAACGGGATAATGACTATGACAGTGCGGGGCAAGTGATGTACAGAATCCGTCAACATTCTCACATGCACTCGTGTTACTACATCTCAGCTACGACGGCTAACGATGCACTAGCGAGCCCGCTAAACCACACGAAAAAAGAACTACGTAGCCGCGAATACAACCGTAGGATGAAAATCTCTTCGAATATATCGTAAAGTGTGTAGAGTAATATTCCCGTGGTGTAAGATAACAAATGCACTACCGTGTAGGTTAAAAAAAAAAACACTGTCAACAAAATGGCGGCTACGTTGAATCAACATAGACCCCCGAAATGGATCTCCCTCTTAATTCCTTCTTCTTTGGAGGTAAAATCCTTTTTCCTTACAGCGAGTGGTAGCCAATATTTCTTGCGAGGCGTCCGAAAAATCCACTCCGACGCTGTGTTAGCTGGGCCTGGATGTGTCAGCACGGGCCTCTCTCGTTGCTCGGGCCTCCATGTCTGCTCAGCCCGTGTCGCTACAGTGTCAGCCCAGCACGGGCATTCTCTGCCGCGGGGAGGGAGCGAAGGAGGGAGGGGACGACGGGCGGGGGCGAGTGGAGAGGAAAGAAGGGAGCAAATGTCACTTGCTCGCTTGCACACAGAACAAAGTCTACGTTTAATAATTCCTCGATTTTTTTTTTTTTTTGTAGTGCAATTCATGGCCTTGTCCACGCCAGTTTTATACACTCGATCCGTGTCAGCTGTCAAATGAAGTACCTGTCAACACAACGTCAAGTATCTCTTAGCCTAATCCATTAATAATTGTGCTGGAGATGGTCCATTCAAAGTAGAGCCCAGACCAGTCGATTAATGAAGTAGGCGTCTTTTTGAATAATTCATCAATCCAACTACAGTCTGAGAAAAACAATATCTTGTTTCAGGTTCTCCATTGCATCAGACTCCGTTCCATATTTTATACTACTTTGGTGGCACGTATTATTCAACTCAAAAATTGACCAAAAACCCCCTCAAAATGGCACATGTGTTCAACCATTAAAGGGGAAGTCAAGTCAATAATATTGTTTGAAGAATATTGCATGAAAAGATGAGCATCACAGTAATACGTTTTAATAATAAACACTGGAGTGTGATACTGATTCAGATCAAGTGGAGAAGTTGCCTTCATAACAGTCTGCACGTAAAAGTGTTGCTTCCTGGGAATTCTCTCAGCTGGCAACTCGGCGGTGACAAGTTCCGGACATTTAGTGGCCAAAACAATAATGAAGGCTAAAATGTGCAAATGAAGTGACAGTTCAAGCCGCAAGACGGTCGCCATAATGGAGAAGCTGCCATAACTCAGATGGCCTGCCTCCCTTCTCGGTCTGTCTTAATGGCGCGACCCTCTGGCGATTGAGACGGGCGCAGGAGGAGGCTGTTGTCAACGCCGTCGAGGCTTTTTCGGCACACTGGACACGTATCGTGCTGGACAAAGAAAAACAATCAGCATTGTGTGCTTGAACGACAATATTTTAAACCACGGTGCAAATATGAAGTAAAAAATGACATGTGGATGTAGAAAACACCCCAGAAAGCTAGTGTAAGTTTTCAGCTAGCTTTAATTGTGTATTTCCTAATGAAACTCAGCATCAAAGTAAACAGTCATTTTACATCTATCATGCAAGCCTACTTTTGTATGGAGGACTTGAGGGCTGCTAATTTATTTAGATGCAGTTGTAATATTTAATACTTAGGTATCTGGGATTATATTACATGGGGGGGTGGCACTTCTCCGGAGGCTGCCATGTTTGTTATGGCTAGGGATAATTGTAAATGCAGCACCTGCAGCACCTCCTGCTGTCTGTAATGAGAATCTGTCAAATCTTACGCAGTGTCCCTTTAAAAGTTTACAATTGGCTTGAGACAACTTTCCACTGAATGTATAAGCGTGATGAGTTACATTTAGAGCGGTAAATCATATTTCCAGTTATGTTGGTGAAAGTAATAAAAAAGTAATGCAATTGTAGTGAAATGCCTTACATTTCAAATACAGTAATATTGTAATGTAACTACTTTGAAATGACAGAAATAAGTCGTAAATAATGCATAACAGTTTTGAAGTAATTTGCCTAACACTGGTAAGGACTTCACACCTTCAAGACGATCCTTACCAGCTCCAGCCAAGGCACTATACATTCACTGTGGAAGTAATGGAGGCAGGGTAGCTTCCGGACAGATTCGCCCGATGAATACTCCTCCCGACAAATTGTACACTCAAGCCTGCAGTCTGTAAGAGAACAATAGAAAGTATGAGCCTACTGCGTAAATTGGTAAAAGAGGAGATGAGAAAGACAGGATTAAGCCGAATCAGTTCTTGTTGATCGTCATTAAGTAGATAAATTGAACCGAATAAAAATACAAGTTCCTTAATGCAATTCCCACCTGTTTGCTCTTGAGAAATGCAAACTGTTGGCAAGGATGAGATCATGTTCTTTTCGGCAGGAGGCGGACCCGTGTTCTCCAACTGTCCTAACAACTGCGATGACAACAGTAAATAGGGTTGTAATGACCAGATGATGTCGGGCAGCAAGATTTGGATCTTAACTTCATTTGCACGAACTCAGGGTTGCCATTTTGGTGGACATTGTCATTTCCTTAAAATATTGGCGAAGCAATCATTTAAAATGGTTTTAAGATTTATGGAATGCTATTTATTGGTTTAGTATCTTATTAAATCATTGATTGGATTTTCTGCACAAAATACTCCTAAAATGCTTTTACAAATGGAATTCCAAAGTTAAATAAATCAGACACAGGTTGTGCACCGCTGTCCAATATCCCATGACCTAATTAAAAGTGTTAAAAGCTTTAAAATATATTTCATCCATATTACAGAAGCTTGCTCTCAATGGTAATTAAGAGCTGCATTGCAAGTCCAAAGAAAAATTCATATAATCTGACCTCTGTGATGACCGTATCAAGGCCTCCTTGACCCCATGCATAATCTGCTGGGTTTGAGTGCAGTTGCAGCATGCTTGATCTGAGAAACAGAAAGTCAAAAGAACATTTGGTCAATTCTTGCAGGATGAAATCAGAGGATAAAAAAGGGGGATTACAATGCAGCTGGTGCAGCGCTGGGGTTTCCATTTGTTGTAAACAGGTCAGCCAAGAAGTGCTGTACAATCCTTGAGTAGGCAAAAACAGACAGTAAAAATGATTCCACCCATGTTTTTATGGATTTTTTTTTTTTTTTTGCGAGTGAACCAATTAAACGGCATGCAGCTGTTCAATACAGTGGCCCTGAAGTGCAAATCATAAAAGCAAATATTCAAAAAAGTAATTGCAACATAAAACACTCACAAAAACAGGCAAAAGAAAATTATAGCATCATCACATAAAATATCACCAAAAAAATAAAAACACAAAAGAAAATGACCTGCTAACAAAAAAGCTAAAGCAACAGACAACAAATGCAAATCAGGAATCACAAGTAAACACGAGTTTTTCATTTGCCATTACCTTTTTTGTTTGCTTAATTATTGGTTGTATTTGTTGTTGTGATTTACACTTCAGGGCTAGCATTATTCAAGCAAATAAATTCAACCAGAAAATGTACATATAGCAAAAACTTGTGAGCGATCATTGCAAATAATTCAATTAGCCCTTGTGCAGTATTTTGATTATTTTTGGGTCGTTTTCTTCCACATCAATCTCACAGTATTTTCGACAAGGGACTGCGTGCTCCTTGTTGTGCGATGATTGACATGCTGTCACCCTCAAGGTGAAATTTCAGCTCCTAAATGTCTTCCTTAAATATTTTCCCTTTGATATAAAAGTCAAAGCATTGGACAGAATACCGCACAAGGATGAAACTAATGTTGCCAAATTGCCCCACTTGTTATTCCCCTATTGCTGTTTTTATTGCCTAGTATTGTCTACTTTATTATTTACTCGATTGTGTGGAAGTCAGAATTTCAGGGTGTTTAGTAGCACCCGAATTAAGATGAGGTGGATTTTGTTATTTTGTAGCATCACACATACCCTTCCACTTGAGGCCTTTGTTCAGGTCGGGGTGACCTCTCCTCTCCAGGTTGGGGCAGAAATTGTAGCTCTCTGACTTCAGCATTGCCCGGTGTCAATAAAGGAAAATGACTTTGAGCGCTTAGCACCGTCTCGCTGTCATCCTGGTCTGACCCAGACAATGGCGGATGTGACAGCAGAGCGGAGCGCTCCATAAACAACAACTGCCATAACTTGAAGAGATACAGGAGAAAGAGTGTCAACGACATGGAATAATAGATCAATATTTGTATTGAAAGGCAATTAGCAAAGAATTACTTCTGAGAACAATGAGTTAGGGTCTTCACTGGTTTCTGATGTACTGTTCTCCAGAAGTCTGGATATAATAACAAAACAACTTCAGTAGAGAAGACTTCCAAAACCCAATCCCCAAAACTGCGATACCTGGAGTCATGTTCCACCTCCTCAATAAAGTCAGACTTGCACCTGGGGCAGACAAAATCCTTGAAAAGAAAAGAACATACAAAATTCCCCACAGGGATGTCAACATATCACCAAAATAGAAAAAAAAAACAAGTGGAGAACGACGCCACAGGCGCATACGTCACATTTTTTTAACAGTAGGAGAACAATATGACTGATTGTAGTTGGCAGTTGTGTAGAACAGTACTGCATCATGCATCAGACGTACTAGATGTATATACTTAATATTTTTGTCCACAATAGTTGTTCTTACGAGGTAAGAAAAAGGCAGAGATTTTGTGGCGATATTGAAACATAAACGGGGTAGCAACATACAAAATCATTGTGCCACACAAAGCTTGCTTACGATGATAAAGTGGAGGGTCAGGGAGGAGTTATACTGCCCTCTAACGGCCAAGTAACGCACATTCGAATCAAGTGAAATAGATTTCTTTACATTTAATTGTTATTGTTACACTAAATGGTTTTGTAAGTCCGAATACGATGGAGGGCTATTTTGGTTGATACTGTAAAAAGCACACTTTCTTCTGTTCATTCGGAGAGGAAGGGGCTGAACAGATATATGTATTTCAATTTTTAGAAGCGAAAGAACAAAATAATGTGCATTGTGTTTGACATGAGCGAGGTAGTACTTTTCTCCAGCCGCTTATCTTAACGTCACAAACATCATTTTCTGCAGGGACATTAATGCCCAGTACATTGAGCAAGCGATGATGCAGCAATGATGTCATGGCAATACCGGGAGATCATAACACTTTACTAAGTATCTAATCAAAGCGCGTTGATGTCATCTATCCGCCGTTAACAGCCCCCATGGGAGATATTCCATTTGCATGGCGTCTGGGGATTGCTGTGAATGCTAATAACTATAATTATAGTCCTCATTTCTCATATTAATGCAGCAGTTGGATTTGGCAGTAGCGTCAGTGTTCACTGGGTGAATTAGAAATTGTCTCAACACAAAACTAGACACTAAATGGGAACATTTCTTTTTCAATGACTTCTCCCTGACTACCTGCCCATGCAGCAAAAGATTTACGTTCGCAATAAAGTGCGCCAAACAGGGATTCTTGGGAGAAGATATACGGTCCAGCATGCAGTTTAGATGTAATGACCTTGTTTGTGTAGTTGTACTTGTAAGACTATGCTGTCCCATTGCGCAAGAAAGCAGGCTCAGTTAATGCTGCACTAATTCAAAACATTAGTGTAATGAGTGCAATGATTGATGAAATGTGATCAATTGTTGTGAAAATCTTTTATGTACGCCCAATAATGTATTTTTGTTCACATTGATGCCAGCAGCATTGTGTTAGTAGTAGTAGTTTCATCAATGAATTGGTTAAAAAAAAACGCTATTTAAAATTAAACATCTGCCCCTTTATTCAAATAACAGACTTTGTTTTGAATCGGCAGATCAGAATTTGCACAGAAAGGACTTCATTATGATGTTGTTATTGTATATAATAGTAAAGAACGATATTTATCATTTTTTGTCAATTAGCTGTCAATCTATTAATTGTTAGACCTACATTCTGCGTGTCTCTGCTCTGTGGGACTGAAATGAATAAATTCCAAAATTAGTCGATAATTACTGTATACTAATCGATTAATCAACAGTAGATCATTAGTTGCAGCCTTTTATCTGTCTATTTCCATCACCAAGCTACCCCGCAACAAATCAACACGACAATGTTACATATATTGCAGGACGACATAGTAATACTTTGATCATGGCCATTAAAAGAGCTAAAAGTTTCATAATAGTTTTTATTTCGGCTTTATATGTAATACATGTGACCATAATGTTAATGCAAGAGCGTCATGGTCTGTAAATATGCTATGAAGCGAGCGTCTATTGCGCAACAAATGCACCCCAACATACAAGTCTCCCCACTCCTTTTGCAGAAACCAAATCTTCAAACTTCTCAATCCGGCTTCAATCCAAATCCAGTTGTCGATTATTTTTTTTTACTTTATTTTCTTTTTGTCGGTTGCGACGTGTTTCAAATAGCATGTTGGTACCACACAAACAAGAACATTACTAGCCCCCTCCTCTGCAAACATGCAAGTAGAGACAACTGGACACCAGAGTCGCCCTCTAAATATGGACACACGTGTGAATCACCCGAGCAAGATTTTGATCTATTTACTCTTGTGCATGTGGGAAAAACAAGGCAAGCACGAAGTATAATCCTCAAATTGTAATACAGAGTGCTACATTCAAAGGTTAACTTTCCAAAGGAATAGTAACAGTACACTCCGATAAACATTAAGAGAAAGTGTGATGCATACCTTAAGTGTATTTGAATAAATGTTATTAGATCACCAATTCCGAATGACTTACCGGGAACCGTGGCTGCGTTTCACGCTTGCAGCAGTGACAGAAGAACCGTTGCTTGATTGTAGCTGCTGTCGCCTCGGCCATGTTCCCGTAGAGGCGCGCACACCCCCTGACGTGCAGATGTCCTTAAAAGTCACAAGTGCAAACAACGCAACGTACAACCATAACGTCACTTTATGTGTGACGTTGTCGTTTCCACATCAGACGTCTGCCCAGTGTCATTTCGGTTGACGCGTACAAATGATTTAAAATAAAAATGATCTTGTTTTGTCTTTATAGTTGACTGTGTGATGTTACATTTCAAAAGACAGAGAAAGAAACGGACAAAAATAAAAAAGTAAAAAGTTGGCAGAGGTCGTGGATGCAGTGCATCTAAAGTGCGACAGGTGGCGCCAAAGACATTTATACTACAGGAGCGTTGTTATTGTACCCGTCCATTTTCCCATGTACGTAGGTATAAACCTTGTTACGATCCAATTTCTCAAATAAAATAATGAGTGAATAAAACAGGTTTAATATCCATCCATATTATAGAACTTTTAGCAACTGTCTTGCATGACAACTGCTATTTCAGTGACTTCTACTTACACTTGATTTTGATGTATGTAAATACAGTATAGACCTGTACATTTGAGTGTTTGCTATATCTTATATTCTTTTATAGTTTTACTGGTAATTCTATTAAAAACAGTAAGTCAGAAATCCAGTGTCACACATTTCACCAACAAACTCCAAAATCGACCATGCGATTATAATATTTGATTAATTATATGTCCCATAACATCATTCAAAAACTGCAGTGGACTCAGATTTTTTTTGCATGTCACTAGATTTAATTTGGTATTAAAACAGACAAGTCATAACAAGATGCACCAACAGAACATACAACACAATTTCTTACAGTGTATGAGAATTTTTGGCAAAAATATAAATAGGCATTCTCTTATGGAATTGTTAGTTTTGTACAACAACTAGCATTTGTTTGAAATTTTTTAGCAGGAGTCATAAGCCACTTGACCTAAAATGATGGTTCCCGTGTTGTTAAAATGGGAAGCCATCCAGGATAGCGTCGCTAGATGGCAAATTTGGCACTCTTCGTCTTTAAAAGTTTCTTCCCTGTATTTTAACCTCCATATTAACATAGCGCCAACGGTGTGTACTAATCAACAATAATACTGTAGATGTCGACTTATCGAGCACTTCAAATCACCACTGATACGTACATTACATAACCCCGTAGTCTCATGCACTTGTTCGGCTTGCTCTGGGTAATTACAAAGACTCAGGTTCCCCATCCATTGAAATGTAATCACCAATGGGGAAAACGAACATCCGACTGAGCCTATATCAGACCCAAGGCGCCCTTCTTCTCTCAAACTTACCCACCCTCAACTATTGTGTCCCTCCTAATCATTGGGGTGCAGTGAAGGCCCCTTGAGCAGCGTTGGCAGCAGCGTTGGCAGCAGCTTGGCGAACAGCCTGATTGGACATGACTCCGGTGGCAAACTCAGCCTGGGCCTTCTGAAAACTGGCATCAGTCTGTCTGTAAAGACCATGGACCTGAACAAGGAAAGACTATGTTATCGCCTACATTTTCTTGGACATTAACAACCATTTCTTCATTTATTGCTCATTTTAAATTAGGTACCGTGCATAGTAGTCATGTACTTAACATTAGTCTTAACAGTAGTCTTAACATTGTGTGAAAAAGAATAGTAATGTAGAAAATAAAGCCAAAACGAAGTAAATTTGCAGTGGTGCCTTGATTTGGCAAAAAGGTGCATATAGCAAGTCATCAAAAAGTCGATCAAAATTGACATGTATATGTATACGTGTGTATATTCTTCAATGTTTACCTTCTTTAGCATGAACACCCCAATAGCAGCCTGGGCAGTGAAGAAGATGGCGTTGATCATCATGATCACACCAACGGCAACATTTTTTTTAAGAGCGGTCAAGCTCACGATCCATCCACTGAACGGTAACAAAAAAGATTTAGAGAAACGGTAAAAAAATGTCAGGAATAAACACTGAATATTTCACACGTTTTTTTAACTAAGAATATTCACCAACCATACTGCTTCAATCATTACCTGAAACCCCATCCAGGGATGCCAATGGTCATAATGACATACACAGCCACTTGGGCAAAGAAAACAAAGAAGAAAACAAAAAAGTTGAAGGAACTGTCACTCCTAGAGTAAACACAGAAAAAAAAAGTTTAATTTAGTTTTCTAATGTAAAGAGTGGAAAGACAACATTTGAACAATTCAGTAGCCGATGGATGGGTTGGTTGATGGATGGATAGATGGATGGATGGATAGATGGATGGATGGATGGATGGATGGATGGATGGATGTCTATTACTTGGGATGGGATAAGGCGCAAATTCTACGAGACAAGATGCCTCACGAGAATGTCCACGATTTGTTGCAAAAGTTGTGAAAAAACAAAACAAAACATGCCTTCAGAACAACGTAGTGTAGATTCACGACTCCTGGAGTTAAAGAGCCTATGAGTCAAGTACCCAAATGCAACGTTTCCCTTAAGATGGATGTAAGCACCTGAAGGCTTTGTATGCAGGCCGATACCAGCAGACAAAGGAGCATGGTGTGAAGAGAAGCGCCCACAAGATGGCAAGACCAAGACCCACACCGACTGAAGTGTCGATGCAGAACATGGCTAGTGAGGAGATCAAGTTGAAGAGCAACGTTCCGGTCCCAACTTTAGTTGACAACCACCAAAAAAAAAAAAAAGAAAGGCCAGACACAGAACAATATTGGTCAGTCAGTATATCGCACATTTTGCAACATTTTCGCTGCCATGTAAATTATCAAAAGGTAATGTGTTTAATGCTTTTCAATTCACCAGAGATTAGCAACAGTACGTGTCACTCTGCCGTCAAAAACAACCAAGTTGATTTTGAATTTGATGAAACTTAGTGTACTAAGATTAACCCGATAGTTCAAGAGATATAGAGAAAATGCTTCAAACATTTTTTGAACCGAGGTACTCAAATTACTTGCAGAACTCCTTTCAGCTCAATTTGAATTTTACATGACACATTACTGATTGCTACAAGAAACATGTAAACGAGTGGTATTAAAAAATATCATAACTCACACAACCAAAAGTAGTACATGGTCGTGACGATTCGCTGGAAGCGCTGGCTAATCTCCACATTGATGTCCTGGTAGAAGCAGGGACCAACGGGGCAAAACGAGGGTAAAGGAGGCCAATTATTCTGGCGGGCTGGAGGAGAGCACAAAGACGGACTGAACTTAGCTCCCAAATTCGAATTATTACTGCATTCTAGCCATAAAACATATATAAAAATTAAACAAATTAAGAATCAATAGGTGTATGAAACCTTCCTTGAACCCCTCCCTATCTTACTGGCTCCAGACCCCAAGCTGTGAGACTGCAGCTCACGCTCTCTCCTCTCCAGTTCCCGGGCTTTCCTTTCAAGCTCCTCTTGCTTTTTCATCAGCTCTGTAGTGGTGGCATTTACCGCAGTCTGGCAGAGAAAGGCCAACGGAAAAATATCGTCAAAGTATTTAAAGAGGTGCTTTAGGAAGAGGTGAGTGTCAATTCTACCTGGGAGCTGTGGGTGTTATAGGAGCCGTAGTTGCGGGGCTCAGTGGGTGTTGTCCGGCTGGGTGGGGTCTGTGCTGGCACAGATGGAGCAGAGGGAGAGCTGGCTTCATATGGAGGTGGAGGCTAAACATAGAAAAAAAATCCAAAAGGGTCATACTTTTGCTTATTTGAATTCAATCTCATAAGAAAGTTCACGTGGGGGATGCCTTGAAAAAAAATCAAAAGGTAAACTACAACAACTACAAACTCAGTATGCTGCTATAATAAGCTCTGCTTTTATTATGAATATTTTTGAACGCATACAGTTTAGTTATTTAACCTCTGCAAAACATGTCTGCCCATTTCCTGTCCGTTCCAGTGTTTGCTTATTCCAGCAGCTGACAGGAAGTAGGCACAGACCTACATGGTTTCTTAGCAACAACTGAATGCAAAAGTATCATATTATACATAATATTCTGAGAGACTAATGAACAGGTCTAATGACTTATGTTTGTACAGCTTTTCAGCAATGTGAAAGGACTGAACGATTATGAGGGCTGGATGTAAATCTTAATCACGCTAATGACACAATAACTACAGCTTCCAGTTACAGAAAAACAGATACCTAACTGTAGCCAATCCGCATTGCTTATCCAACAGATAAGACGGCTTCGTGGAGACTATGCCACAGATTTGGCGGTACAGTACTGTTCAATTGTTATATTTTACAGGAAAGTATTTGTATTAAAGCATCAAAGAAAACAGTTACATCAGTAAAATCAAGTATTTTTATTTTGTTCATTTACATTCATTCCAAGATTTTACTCAAGTGAATAACTGTTACAAGCTTCAGAGCAAATAGCTGTTGAAAAATGTGATTAATGCGATTGATTATGGAAAAAGTTGTGATCAATTTGATGTTAAATTTGAGGTGTGATTTTAGTTTGTTGTTAGGTGCTCTATCGTCATATTGAGCATTTATACATGTATGCAGCCTACATTGCTAAGTTTTATTTATACATTTGTATTTATAATATTTATTTTTATTCATCAATAAAGAAATCACTTGCAAACACTTAAAGAAAGCATCACTTTTTGAAATGAACAACCGAGATTAAAATTTCCATTTGTCAATATTAAACATCCATTTTTAGTCAGTTTGTAATCAAATAATTCATTAATCCTAATTGTCCTACCTCAACCGTGCCCTCAAATGGGTTGTAGAGATCCAAGGTGGCATAGCCGGTGTTGCTGCTGTGTTGGGTCACTGCTGGGTCCTGTCAAGCAAAAAAAAAAAAAAACAACAACAACAACAACATGCTTGATTTGTTTAGCAATAAACCAATCTGGCTAGCGTGCAGTCCTTGTGTGTTTATTGCTAATAGAAGCTACAAGTGGGCCTAAGCTTGAAGAGGAGTCACGAAAAGAAAGCACATGGTGTCACATGATGAGCATCAACACGCCAGTTATTACTTGCCACCCACTTTGGTGCCAAGTTTTTAAATCACAGAGTATAATGAATTAATTCGAGCTTTTTAATCAGCATCACTCACCTGGAATGGGTTGTGGTCGTCCATTGGCTCGGGAAAGCTGGTGTATTTCGACATTATGGCATAAAACAGAGAATAAACCTTACGTCAAGTGTCAACAACACTTGATGCTAATATGTCGGTACAGAAATGGAGTTAGCTTATTTCAAAGAAAATTATGCGGGCCATGCAGCTAGCTAGACTTTCATTAGCATCGCATTTTGAACGAAACGCCACACACGTACATAAACGGAGGATTTTCTTTCAGCCAGCCGAATGTATCCGCGAGTTTTTCCTACTGGAGTGCAGAATCGAGATAGAGCAGGAAGTGTGAGCCAAAGTCACGGTCATGTGATCACTGCGGCGCAAAAAAAAAAAAAAACTTGCAGGGGCGTGACCACGCTTCAAATTGAGAAGGTTCATTGGTGGATTTTATTGAGATTTAATTATTTGATGTGTGTTTGAATACGGTGTTGTTCATGCGTTTGTTATATGATATGGCTTTGTTTTTTTTCCTCTGTGGTTCTTAAAATGTTTCTTTTATATTTCAAATAGTAGCAAATATGCTTAAAGCATCCGCTATTCAAACAGTTTCAGCCAGTAAAAAATGTTGCTTTTTTTTTTATTCAAGTTAGTTTTTGTAATACACGTTCAAAATATAATAAAGGAAAATAATGAAAGAGAAAACAAAATAATACATAGCCAAAACAAAATAGAGTAAATAACAACAACAACAACAACAACAACAACAATAATAATAATAATAATAATAATAATAATAATAATAATAATAATAATAATAATAATAATAATAATAATAATAACAACAGGCCCGGGGTAACTAATTTGAGAACGTTCTCGTTTGGGCAAATATTGAAAACAAATACAGATCCAAGTACTGTACTGTACACGATTCGTCTCGAAGCGCTGTATTTGAAAATACATTCACCTTGACTATTTTTTTACAGTAGATGTCACTGTTGCGCCTTTTTGTGGATTAGAGAGCGCGAGAGGGGAGAGACAAAGAAATAACTAGACAAAAACAGACAAGAGCGACAGACAGAAACAGAGAAAACCGAAAACAGTGACAAACCAAGAAGCAGACAGACAGAAACAGAGAAAGACAAGAGCAAGACACAAACAGACAGACCGAGAGAGATAGACTGAAAGACAATGTGACCCTATATCAATCTCAAAAGGTGTCCAATTAAAAAAAATCAATAAATCAATAAATAAATCTCATTTTTAGTGAGCAACCATAACATTGGCCTTCATTAATGGGAAAAAGGTGTGTCTAATATTTGGAGAATTACGGTATTCCATCTTTAATTCCGTCTTTCATTTTAAAATGGCATAAAGGTGATTTATTTAGTTATTTCTATTATTTAGTTACATGGGATGGGTGAGGAACAAAAGCGCTCTTTGACAACTATACAGTTAAACGCTGAATTTCTGCAACAGCCTATTGATCTCATCAAATTAGATGTACCTGAAGGTAACTCGAATCCTTAACTTAACCAGTGGTTATTGCATAGTCATTGAAATCCATGCACTATTCCCCTACAAGTCACATGGTGTCACATGGGTAAGGGAAGTCATATGATTAGGGCATGTAGCTCATCCTGCAGTTACATCTCAAGCACAGATAATTGTAAATAATTATACTGTGTTTCAGTTTGCAACATTTTTGATTCCTCCGTATTTTTTTTATTTCTAATAGCTGTGCTTTCCATGGAAATACCAAACTGAAAGAAAAGATAGCTGGCGCCATGGACACACGATGAACGCTGACATTTTAAAAACACTTTTTCTCATTTAAATCTGTAATTAAGTATTGGTTTTCCAAGCAATCTGCAAATAATTTGGAGAAAAGACCCACCCTCGCATATTTAGGACGTGAAATCTAAGCAATCCAATACACTGGACTGCTTTACTTTTCGAAGGTTGCAAAACGTGAGCCAAGTAATCATTTTCCATGCCAGATTGTGCCAAATATGGTAACATGTACTGTAGCTCTTCGCTTTTGTGCTCTTGTTAAAACATGAAAAATATGAAAGCTCTGTGACATTTTCATCATTGCCACCAATGACACATTAGCTTTACATAGCTCTTCAAAAAGCAAATGACTTGTGTTTGAAAACATAAGTCTCAAAAGGGTTAGGGGTCAACTTAAATATGTTGTCACCCCTCACTAGCTTGTGACTTCAAAATTTTAAGTTTTGGCCCAGGATTAAGTTGGGTTTAGCACCTCTGCCGTATGGCTATACATGTGAGGACCGTTTTGTGTTTTCTACCGACCTTCAGCGTATAACTTGCCCATCCCCGATAGAGTGAATAAGCTCAAGCATGCACCTCTCTTTCAACATCAGTGACCTCACGAATGTTCTTCCGGATGAATGGACAAAAAAAAGACACAGTGAATGGCAGTCGCTGCTCACAGGGGCCAACCCCATCGTCTGACATTCATTTCCTGTATGAATAATGGCCTGGTGTTGAACTACCTTCGTCCAATTAGTGATCAATGTAGCCATTGAGTTTTTGAACGAGACCTTTTTTTGTCCGCTTTGGCCTACGTATCAGCTATATTTCAAGTACTTGTAGAGTCTTTTGTACTGGTATGGTTAGCCATTTGACTTGTGCAACTTTCATTTAATAGCCACGATTGTTTTAGCCCCAAATCGAAAGTCGGCCTCCGGTGTCTCGAGGCTTTAAAACCACAGCATTCCAAAGCTGATCGTGCTCCATGCAAGGCCCCATTACATCACTGTTAGAAGAATGAACTGGCACCGCAGTTTGTATGCGGAAAATGACTCGGTTAATAAGGAGGAACCGAATGGTTTCAAATTCTCCTCTGTGGAGCATAGCCAAGTCAAGGGGCGTTTTTTTTTTTTTTTTACACACATTCAATATGTGCCGTTCCAATTTTTTTTATTGAGCAAACTTTCCATACGCCCCGGAGCGCAATAAAAAAATATCCGTGTTTTTTCCTCACACAATGTGTGTGCTTCAGCAAGGCCGGTGAAAACCATTCTTTACACATACAAGTGATGAGAGAACTTGCATACATAGTCAGGATAAGGACTCACAAGTTCACAGGTTCTTTTTGAGGTCATTGAGTGTAAAGCATTTTAGCAGTGTGTATTAACTGGCGTAAAAAACAAAAACACACACACACACACACATTTGGTTAAAAAAAAAAGGCATTTTCTGCAAATGAAGCTTTATCTGACCAAAATTGGTCTCTCAGTGGACAAAGATAAGTATGAAGCATGTAGGAGGCACAAAAGGAACGTGTTGTATGACAGCCTTGCTATTTCCTTATTCCCTTTCATAAACTCTCGTGCAGACAACATCCCCTGCGGTCATTGTCTGGAAAAAGAAAAGAAAAGTTGTTTAACCGAGGAGCAAGCATATCTCTGGCTGAACAACCAGCATTTATTGCTGAAATGATTTACCAGTATTAGTTCTCCGTCATTAGTCAACTCTCGAGTCCAGGATGTTTTGGGTCCTTCGCCTTTCTGTAGAGTCTGCTCGCAGCTGATCTTACTCTCGGATTCCCATGTAGGGAAACTCTTCATCAAAGACAAAAATATAAAAGTGGTTTAGGTTTCCTTAAAATAAAAACTAGGGCTGAAGAATTTTTTGAAATGGGTCTAAAGTTTTATAAGCATGTTGTATTTATTTTTTCAATGCCAAACATGTTTTGCTCCGGTAAAGGGGTGCTTGGCTGAAAAAATATTTCACAGGGGGTGCATCATTGAAAAAAGGTTGGCATAGAACATTAGTGAAACTAAGCTTTTTGACTTTATGTTTCCTTTAATGTTTACCTAATAGCCTGTCAGAGGCTGGGTTGCTCACCACCCAGAATTAAATGAAGACCAGAGCCCTGCAAAGTCACACGTCCGCTAAAATGACTTCCATATGTTATTTTCTTCTTTGTGCAAGTGTTGGCCATTTCCCGCATTTCTCGCTACGATAAGAATTCATGCAACGTTAAATACCGTGCAAGGGCGTCCATCGACTGTGGTCTCATTGAACGATTGACCCACAGTGAAGGAGACATGGGTAGTGCGGACGCAAGTGGATGTGTTGATGGCCAAACTCTCGCCCTGCTGGGTGATTTCCACAGCAGGATTGGAGGCGGCCGCCACAGCAATTTTCCTCGTGAACACATTTACACCTGTGTGCAAAGCAATAGGCATCAGGTCAAATAGGCAGCTGTGTTTTGCATCACTCCAAATAATGTAGCTCGTCTGTTTTTTTTCTTCTTTGCATGGTTTTGGCTAACAAAGTGTTATATGACTATCAATGTTCACTGGAAGGCTGATCCAAAACTATTTAACTAGAGCAGGATAGTTGTTGTGATATAACCCTCCAAAGCAATGCATATTTGCACAGAAATGGTGCATCAACACATGTAGACATACAATATTACTAAGAGGCATATATTAGTTTATCCTCTATGAAAAACAACATTTTTTATTGTAATCTCTGAGATGCCTTTTGTTTGATAGCTTTTATGCCCAAATTTTAGGATGTGTCATATTGAGAAGCATCTGATAATAAAGCAGGATGACAAATTCATGAGCTGGAGCTGTGACGGGGATGTAAAACACAAGGGAGCTATACACACACACACAGAATGAGGCAAATACATTTTGTGATTTGAGGTTAAAACTTCAGTTATCAAAAAAAGGGTAATTAACAACATACTTTCAGTGATCCTTCCTGCTTGGAGCATTAGGGGAGGCATAGAAGCCACATGCCGCATTAGATTTGGGCCGGGGAGGCCCCGGGCCGTGCAGGGAAGTCTGTCTCATGGCTGCTGACTGGCTGCAGGGGCCCATGTTGAGGCTCAGTTCCGTTTACGCTGACTCTAATTACATCCGCATGAGGAGTACCCTGCTTCAGATGAATTTAACATTCCTCCACAGTTTGTTTGCCTTTTGATTTTTAATGGATGCCACTAGTTGGCCCCTTCCTGACCTCACTTGTGCAGCTCTACCAAACAAGCAATCTTGCCCTTCATTTGACAAAAAGTGCATTAACTTTGACATGGTCATGCAGGTAAATGTATACGTTTAATGCAGTGAATACTGCATCAATTTATACAAAAAGCAATCCAAAACTAATTTTATCTTGCTGTCTCAAGAAATTTCTTGAGCAAGAATTCTCATTGTCCAAAAGTGATAATGAAAGTTAAAAGTGGAGCGATTTTAGATAGATCGATGGCTGAATAGATCAACTGAACAAAGTAATACATCGCATGCATTTAATATAGTCAAATATGTACGATGGTCTGGTGTACGTTGTTTTCAGTGAGAGTCACTGAATTTTAAAGTGTGTCTAAAATGTCTGTAACTTACCAAGCGCTTTCAAAAGCTGCTCAAAATTTGCCGAAGACTTCATTTTCCATTTTCCGGAAAAGTCCGGGATTTTCCTCTCCTCATTAACGACCTGCGTGGACATCGTTTCTTTCTGCTCAAACTCTGCCTGTGCGTAGTTGTGTACGTGTTTGTCGCCTAACCAGGTCTGAAAAGAAAAGTCCACTCCTCTCTTTGCATCTGCGTCTCTTTTCTATTGGCTAATAGCCGGACTGGATGGGAAGAACCGCTAACCAATACGAAGAGCAACGCTGCCTCAGTGAGGTGAGACATTTGGATATGAGATGGAGAAAAAATACATGTTTCTGACGGCTGAGAAGAACGCAACCTGTTCTAATACCTTACAGAAAATTGACGACGTCTGATGTCGCTTAGTTGCCGTGTTACGTGCTAAAAAGTGAAATATGAGAATTCTAATTTTCTTATGAAGAATGCATTGTTGCGTTGTTTTTACTGCTTGTGTTTTTTTAAGAGACGCGATTAATGCCCACCGAGCCTTGATATAATATTAAACATATCCAATTAATTAATTAATTATCTTTCCACCAATGATGTTTGTTATTATGTCCTGTCACCTGTAAAACGAGGGGATATTCTAAATAATTGTTTTTAAAAGTAGTGCTTTGAACATTTTTTACCTTTCTTATTTATCCAAAGCTCCAAGACTGTTCAATAAATTAATCTCTTCAGGTGGAGAGCAAGACGTTGCTAAGTACTCAATTGGCTTTCCCTTGTGCCGATGGGGAAATCTGTTAACAGAGAGCAACAGTTTCTGACCCTTTTTGCAGGAGAAGGGTCACCCTGACGTTTACAAGGGCCTGAAGTGGAAAGGTTTCTTACGTGTATCCAACGAGCAGTACACAACATCATCAGCTTAACACAGCAAAATGAGTCTTAAATGTTTCATAAAGTCAAGAACAGTCCATCTGATTTATATATTCCCAGTTGTCAAAAGACGTTATTTGAAGAGACTATCCACATTGGGCGGTTTATGAACCAGCAAGAAATCCAAACAAAACGCCTGAATTGTTCGGTTAAGATAATGAAAATGCAAAAAAGATTTTAAAAAATCCCCAAAAGAAATATAACAATATTTAAGTCAACGATTCCTTAACATTTTTAAACAAAATGTCTTATAGCGCCACCTTGATGAAGGAAATATTTTGGCCGCGGAACCTTTTAAAAAATACTTCTGTTTCTACACGGCTGTCATTTTCGCTATCACCCACATTATCATGGCGAGACATCTTCGCTTCGTTGCTCGCACGGTAATGGTTCAAGATGGCAACGTGGATGCAGCGTACAAACATCTCAACAGGTAACAATATATCATATTAAAATATGTTTATACCCCAAAACTTCCTATCGAGCAAGAACACGCGTTTTACTTGGTGCTTTCGCGTTTACGTGAGCTATGATAACCCTTCCGCTCAATGTCACGACACTGCGCCTGCGCAAAATAGGACGCAACCACGCTTGAGCACCGAACACGTAAGCACATCCGACATATTGAATGTGTCAGATATGCCCTGTGAACGAATGCTCGTCAACTGGTTGATTTTTTTAACCGGATTTCTACACATTTCAATTCTCAAATTTACCCATTAACACATACATTGACACAACGGTGGAATAGCACAGATAGCCAAGAGCATTTGCATGAAATACTGAGTCAAGTTTAAAACAATTTTCCAAATAGTTGATAGTTTTTCTATCTTTGCAAATGCCTGTAGTTTTCTATTCGCAAATTATTTTGAGTTTCGTTTTCTACTATTTACGTATTTTTGTGACACTCATTGTGTATATGTTGCAGAGTCCTGACGAAGGATGGGATCATTGATGCAGCAAAGCGCAGGCGCTATTACGAGAAGCCCTGTAGAGAGCGTCAGCGGAAGAACTATGAGAATTGTAAGCGTATCTACGACATTGAAATGGCACGCAAAATTGCCTTCGTCTCCAGGGTGAACAGAACGGATCCCTGGCTTGGTTCTTAGGAAATGGCAACTGATAAGAGGACGTCTACAGTTGAAAGATTGAAATGGACTCTGCAAGGTGGAATAAGAAAACCCAGCCCAATATTTGTCACCAGTATGAAAAATGGAAAGAACGGGCTTCATTTTCTCACAAGGAAATATGTAGTCCCACCTGCTTTATCATGGCAAAAACCCATGGGGGAAAAAATTCTGTGCTTGTCCTTGGAAAACAGGTTATTGCAGATTTTGTGAATGTTGTCCAATCTATTGCATGAAATATTTGTTGCAGGAAAAAAATATATGTATGGATGTACATATTTTTCATTAAAAAAAAAAACTCAGAAAGCTTGTTCTTTTTTTATTGGCTCTCAAAAATATTGTCTGAAACAAAAGTATCAAACTCATTTTTGTTGCAAGCCACCTTGTAGTTGCCTTTACTCATGGGCTAAGCGGATGTTTAATCTGTCACAAATTACACACCAATTTGATGACTTGTTTTGTTTTGTAATCCGTTTTGAAACTGGTTTTGAAATTGGAAGTGAAGGGTACGATTGTATAACTTTTTCAAGTTACTGAAAGATGCAAAGATACAATTACACAATTCTAAAGTTTGAGTGATTTTATCAAGAGTCAGGGTTGTTGACATAAAATTATGTTTGAATACTGCTGTATACCAAAGTTTAAACTCAGTTTAAATAGGTTGATATTTTCAAATGAAATTCTAAGAAAGCACAATAACAAAGTATAAGTACTTCGTTACTTTTCAACGTGTGCAAACGGCATTTGGAGTCCACAGACTCAGGTTGCAGCCTCGTGATGGACGCTTCGTTACGAGGCCATACTCACAACACGTGCAGTTGAGGGGGTTACAGCCAATCAACTGTTAGAAGCCTGCTGGTTGGTCACACCTCCTAACCAATGACATAGGAGCCAAGATTTTTACAGCCAATCAGAGTTGTGTACCCGTACCGCACGTGTATTCCCTGTCGCTCGAGTTGTACTTGAGCATGTTGGCTTGTTCATGCAGTGGGTGCAATTGCTATTAACGAGACCACATAGTACCAAGCTTAATTTTTCCAGAAGAAGCTGTGCGTCTTTTTCTTTTCTTTTTTTTTCATATCCACCTTTTCAGAAAACCGGTTGTGCGGTTACAAGGTAAGACTCTAAAGTTAAAATATAGATCTTAAGTTGTAAATGGTAAATGCATGTAAATGCGTTATTCTTCTTGCGTGTTGTCCTTCTGTGAAATAAGTGCATGTGTCATCATCTGTCACGCCTTTTGCGCCGAAGCCACGGTGTATGCCAATTTGCGTTACGTGCATTGCAAGAACTTAAACAAAACCCTTTTTGTTGTTAAGCTTTCTTGACAATCGATGTTTACTCACAAAACTCGTTTGCTTGGTAAAAGAAAAAGCTACCAAAATATGTTACGCACGTACATGAGCGTGACTCGTGGAACGTGACGCAGAACCTTGCGGCACGGGTATATAAGCGTCATAATATTTCAGATTCAATTCATTAAATGATCACCGTTAAATATAAGCAGCAACTGCATTTCACTGTCATTTTTTTGTGTTTATTTTTCTTTGATGTCTTTTAAATAAGATGTAGCGACTCAGCGTTACATCATTTCATAGTCTTAACGTCTTTTGGATTACATAAGGGAAAAAATGTCATAACTTGATCAAATTTTAAAATATTGTAGCTCTGAAGTAGTTGTAGATTGATTAAAATAAAGCCATGACCTCGGATGCTCAAACGACAAATTTGTGACTCCCATTTTGAGCTATAAGTGTCAAATGATGCTGAAGATAAAGCATTTGGAGACAATACCATAAAAAATCATCAATTGCAGTGAGTACAGTGATCAAATAAATTTAAAGTTGCGACTGAGGAATCACGAAGAATAAAGGAAAATAGGATATTGTGTTTAAAAACAATATTTGGCAAGATGCGACCAGCAACAATTGAATATGCTGATAATAACCCTTCATGAAAAAAATATTTTCAGTCTTTTTTTTTTTAAACATGACAAAATAAAAATGGCTTTCAAACATCAAAACCCTCCCCCAAAAATGGTTAAAGAAATATTTTATTTCTCTTTTAGGATAAAGGATTGTAAAAATGTAAAGTATTAAGCCTGTATTTCTTACTTTTCTTGTTATAATTGTTAAGGAAACAATAAAAAAAAAAAAAAAAATTCTGTTGTATTTTGAATTAATTAGTTCATTCGTTTATCGGTTCTGCCAAATTGAGCCCTAATTTTTTACGTGACCTTTCTTCACCAATTCTCTCCAGATATGAATCCATTGGATGCTTCTTCTCAATGGACAACTTATGACCTTCATCCTTCCACCCTCAACTACATTCTTAGCGAGAGTGAGCTGACAGAAGATGAAGCCGGCATTTTGTCAGAAGGAGAGGAGGACTTGGGGACTACAAAAGTCTTATCGGGCTACGAGGAATGTTTCAGAGGCCGTTTGGATAAGATGTACTCGCGGTCAAAGAGAGCCCACCGCACTGTACATGTTGGTGAGAGAACCAAGTATCACCTTACTCCTGGTGCCCCCGCTAGCGGTACATCATCACCTTCGGCGGGAGACCTCGCATTCACACGGAAAGTTAGTACTTTGAAAATTCACCTTTTTGATTACTGTTTGCTGCTGAGTGGTTGAGCATCTCTCTGTCTTATTTTAGTGTATAGATTTGCACAACTTCATCTGTCCTCTGATGGAGCTTCTTCATGGACTTAAATCTGGCAGGTTCAATAAAGGTATGTAATTGAGATATAGAAAACATCTATTAGCATCCTATACAATCATGTTTATTTGACTCTTAACACTTTTATTTTTATTTGACGCTAACAATTTATGTTACTAATATGATACTGCCCTTTAGTGGCAAAGGTGTGCACACACATCAGAAGGATAAGCACGCCGTCTATTGAGTTAAAGCATGAAATCATGATGCAAAAATGAATTCTTACGAACATTCTGTTTTAGTTATTGCTGCATTTTTAGGAACTATAAATCTGTAGAGTACTATTTTTCTTCTTGAAAAACTTTTTTGTGATGGGGGGCTGATGTTTTTGCAAAAATCTCTACATGTCCATCTTTTGACTTTTTTTTTTTGCAAATGGCTGCAATGACACAAAGAGTGAATAATTTAAAGGGGTCTGGATACTTTCCATACATATGCACAGTATTGATAACATCTCTATTATTTAAAATTCTCATTATCGTTGCTCATTTTAGTCAAGGAATTCCAAAAGCAATTTCCTAGTTTTGACCTGCATTTTCCTGTGGCAGGTTTAACCAGTTTCCAGCAGAGCATAGCCATGGACAGACTGCAGAGGATTCTGGGAATCCTGCAGAGGCCCGAAATGGGGTAAGCTCAATAAACTTGTGATTATGTTATCAGGTGGAGAACTGCAATGAATGTGCTTTCACTTAACCCTTTTTTTTCCATTGCAGGGAGCGCTATCTCCACAACTTGTTGCAGATAGAGGGGATGCTCAAACTATGGTTCCCTCGGGTGGTACCTCACCCTACAGTCACGCTAGCCCAAACCTTCACCCCAAAACCTATGACTCATTGGCGCCAAAATCAGCTCAGCATGCCAGTTAAAGTGAGTACCACACCGCTTTATGTACTAATGTCACAATTGCCGATTGTGGAAGAAATCATCTTCACAATTATTTGGTTGATATTGAAATCATATTAGGCTATCATTAACAGTTATCGATGTAAAAAAAAAAAAAACTTTTCCACTTCGTAATGTGAAAAAAAAAGGTAAGCCAGGGATGTCGTAACCCGGGGGTCCACTGTAATATTGTTAGAATAAATAATCAAAGTCATCATTAAACTTTGCTAAATTGCAAAGCTCAAGTCTCATAAACTTATAGTAAAGCAGTTCCCAAATGTTTTTCCACTTTTGTGAATAATTCAGCCTTGGCAGAGATCACCGTGTTCTACTAAAAACATTCCAGTAGTTCATAGTCAATACAGGAGTACTAAAACAAAACATCCACTGTGATGTAAGACTTTTGCAACATTTTCTTTTTTCAATTCTAGAAGCGGAAGTTCAGCTGGTCAGACTCAGAGTCCACCACAATAGATCCACCCAAGAAAAAGATTCACATACCTGCAAGCCGCCTGTCTGTGATGCCGTGTTCGTTTTCCCTGAGTACATCGGGAACAACCGGAAAGCAAGAAGCTTCTGAAGATGGAAGAAATGGATCAATTGAAGGCAACTGGAGAAACAGATTTGAGCTGACTAACAGCACATTAAACAGCCAATCACATGTTTATGTCAAAGAAGAAACACAAGAACATGAAATCTCCCCCCCCTCTTCCAACAGCTGCACAGTTACACAGGACAAGTCAATATCTTCAAGTGCTAATGTTATTTCTGCTGTTGCGTACAATAAGATCACCACAATGTGCCAGTCTAAGTAAATGTTCAAGGCCTCAATTCCGTGTACTTGAATTGGTCTTTATCATGTTTGGAAAAAAGGGTTAGGAGTCAGTTTGCACTCAAAGTACATCAATGTAACATGTAAAGCATGATTACAGTCAAAACAATGCAGTATAGTTTTCAAGCTTTTGTTATGAGCACTTAGCAAATTAAAGGGGGAGTATTTGAAGTAGTGCACATTGACCAGGAAGAGACATGAACAATTAGAAACACTTTCTATGCAGTAAGATAGCTGCATTTTTGGTGTGCTGTTTAAATTCGTCTAGAAACCTAGTTTCATCGTTCCCATCCCCATGTTTTTTACTCTGCAGGATTGAATCCCGTTTTAAACTATCTCTGTACAGTTGAGCCCTTACCAAAATCTGCCTGCAATGATAAACCAATGCCTATTGCACTATATTTGACCATGCACAGTGTATTGAATGCTATGTGAATTTTATATTTTGTGTTATTTATGTTAAGGACTGCAGAGGAGAAGCATTTAATGTGAAGACATTGTCTTTTAAAAACTAACTAATATTTTATAAAAGGCCAAAGGAGGGAGAAAAAAAAATGAAGATTTGATGTTGCTGCTGAAAAAATTCCCTTTTACACGAACGCATTTTCTATGCACTCCCTTAAAAAATCGGAATAAATACATGAATGTGATGATTTAAAATCTTGGATGCCTTACAATATTTAGACAAATAGGGAATAGTTGAACTTCAATTCCAATATAGATGAAAGAAATGCTATTGCACCTTAAGAGACAGCTAGCTATATTAGGACCATGTTTGAAATTGAGTGGCTTAAGAGGATCAGCACTTAATGTATGAGCTGTAATTCGAACAGCAGTTTTTTTTTATTATTATCTTGTGTGAATTGGTATTTTGTATTTTTCACTTGTGTTTTGAATCACTATGGCGCCATTCATGCAGAACTTTACCAAGCATTGATATATATATATATATATATATATATATATATATATATATATATATATATATATATATATATATATATATATGTGCCATTTACAAATATATTAGTAGTTAAGTATTTTATTTGTAATATTTAACATGGCAGAGTATCTTGTAAAAATTTTAACCCAAGTCCTTCCTTTGATCAATTTTGTACTGCTGTGAAATAAATTAAAAGCAATTCATGTTGATTTGTCCACATATTTTGTAAGCCTTACTTTAGACCAGTGCTTCTCAAAGTCGGGCAGGTGCCCCTGGGGGAGTGCGAGGTGATGCTGTGGGGGTCGTGGATGACCCCAGGGAAAAGGCTTTGTTTTACCAAGTGAAATTTAATTGCAATAAAATAAGAATTTTTATCGGGGTTTTTTGTGTGTTTCGGGCACTTTTATGTATTTGGTTATTTTTTTCCGTTTTAGACTAAGCTGTAACCTATATAAACGCTGTAAAAAATTAACAGTTGTTGAAATGTTTTAAAGTTAATTTTAAAGTTCTATTTAATGTCCAAGAGAAAAAAAACGTAGAAAATCAATTGTCCACAAAAAGGTATAAGTGATAAAGCAATACCAAATGCTTTATTTGGAAAAAAAAAAGTTCAAATGAGCATGACGCCACGAAAAACATTACGTGGTCCCGATAACGTCACTGACACAAAAGGATAAGAGCTGATCTTAAGGTCGGATCAAGACGTCCAGACAGCTGGTATAGTTTATAAAACTTATTACTATTCTGACGGGACTTTACTCCTCAGCTACAGTTCAAAACATAAACATAACTTTAAGGAAGTAGAGATGGTAGAGACGGATATCCGCCTAGGGTGTTCTGCTTGCTTCTTTCCGGCTAGGAACGCGGAATCTGTGACTTCACAGTACAAAGTACTGCAACGCACCAACTCTCAATAGTTATCAGAGCAATGCTGCATTTTTTATAGAACTGATTCTAAACTCACTGGCTTTGCTTTCATTCTCGCTTCAATGGTGTTAATAACTAAAAGCATAAAGTAAAATACAAAATATTTAGGCTTTCATAACATGGCAATGGCCGTCCACAGAAACCGAGGCGCTACGGTAAGCTAGCCGGCTAAGCTAGTGCTAGCCTGGGCTAACGTGTGTTTTCGTGAGGACAACGTAAAGCAAGGAACTCTCAACATGGATGTGGGAAGAGGGCACGATTCTAGTGCCTCCTTTGAGGCAGCACTGGACAGAAAGTTATTAAATGTGACGAACACAATGGATTCCATTCAAGGACTGTCAACGTGGTGTATCGAATACAAGAAGTACCACAGTGTGATAGTGCGACAGTGGATCAAGTGTTTGAGGAAATGTAAGTAGCAATATATACATACGTTTTAATTCCAGGACGTTGACGATCAATTGGTGTGTTAAATTGTTTGCAATTTGAAAACCTTATGATATTGTGTTAACTTATTCTAACGACGGGTTGACGTTGCTATTAGCTTAGCCGTTTCCAAAGTAACGCCCGAGTTGACAGTGAAGCATCAACTTAAGCACTTGGCTACTGCTTTTGTTACATTGTCTCAGTTTTATAGTCTGTAGCAAAAAAAAAAGAACAACAACAAAAAGACCGACGGAAATTACTATGTAACAACAGGTTTCATCAGACTGATAACAGTTATTCCATTCTATTACATCCTTTAGTGTCAAGTAAATAAATACATCTCAACTATGACATGCTAATTTTACAACAATATCGAGAATGACACCAGAACAATATTTTGACTGTACAAACTCAAGCAAGAAATTACTTAAGAAAAACTTAACTCTGGTCAACAACTGGATGTAAAGATTCAATCAGTTTAAATATAAGAAATATAAGAAATACTGTAGAGTTTTTTTTTTTTAGTGGGTGAAGACTTGGTGACCCAAAACGCTGCTAATTTTTTTTCCGTATTCATAGATTGAGTTTGAATTGATTGGATTGAGTGAAATGATTTCCCCATGTTAGCTGGTAAAACAAAGCAAGCAAAATATGTGGGAACAAATGCCGCACTGCATTATAATTGGAGTTAGGTGATTGTTTAACCTCCTAAAAATGCAGTCAAATCTTGATGTGCAAGCACAATCGGTTCTCTCAAAGGGTACCTGTAGTTTGTCGGGATTTCAGAAAAAAAAATTCCCTTAGTAAATATGTTGAACATAAAGTGCGTGTTCCAGGATTAAACTGACATCATCATGTAACTAATTATTGTGCTGGCCATAGCTAAATAAAATCAAATTCAAGTTGTCATTGCAATATCACAGTAGAATGCAATGTTCAAGTCACAGATGCTGCTTTGTGAAGATGGAAATCTGCTTCCTTTGGTCATTCTATAGGCTTTTTTTATATATATATATATATATATATATATATATATATATATATATATATATATATATATATATATATATATATATATATATATATATATATTCTAGTGGGAGACCATCCATCCAGTCCATCCATAATTTTCTAGAGTTGCTTATTCTCACAAGGGTTGCAGGCTTGCTGGAGCCTATCCCAGCTGACTTCGAGCAGTGTTTATAAGTCTTTATCAGCCCTTCAGTTTGTCTGCATTTCAGGGTTTCTGTTCCCTCATCTTTCTCCTGAAAATGTTTGAGGTATTGCGTATTATGTATTACATGTACTCCATGGTGATTTAAGCATTTTTTGGTAGTTTTGGCTTTGTGGGTAGGTTCCAAATCCTACTGTAAAATAAATTTGCCTCCAAAAACCTCATCATCAGTGTGAGTCATGAAGTGCTGTAAAATGTATTTGTAGACAGTTATGTTGACGGTGGACTTGATAAACAAGACAACAGAAAATGGTGTAGCTCCCCAAACTAATGCTGACTGTGGGAATGTCATATTTGGCTTGAGGCAGTTTGTCATGTGTGCTTCCAGTTGTCTTCCTGACTTTGGGACCTTGGGTTCCAAAGGTTATGCATAATTATTGTAATTTGACAAGAGAACTTGGAATAGACCAGTGCTTTTTCTCTGCTTGACAATCCCCTCAAGGCTGCTATCACGCATTTCATTTGTGCACCTTTTCCGTCCGATTTTTCTCTCTTTAACTTACTTTTGATACGGTGGTCTGTGTGCATCCGACTTCTTGACTTGAGACTCAAATGAACAGTTGCATGAATCTCTTCTTTGGATTGATGAATTTGATCCTTTGCAATTGTGCATCTGGATATGCAAAATAAGATGACATCACACCCAGCTATCAGGAAAATTGAGGCGATCTGTGGGTCATCCTCGCCACCAGTAGTCAAGCAGAGAATGGCGCTTATACGAGCTTTCAATATCAATATATGTTATGGCGAATGTATGCGTATTTGTAGTAATGTACGAATAAAGCTTTTTTGGGACATTTGGGGCTACTTTCTTGGAAAATGGTGTCATTTGGGCAAGCCTCTAGTGTGACCTCTGCTGGCAGAAACAAGCACTGCAGTTGGTTTGGAAAAAATTCTTGGTCTTGGTACACACATGTTGCATATGTTACATAACATGTTAAGTGCAAAATGTTTTTTCCTTGTTTGTGGCAAGAATATGTTTGACAATTAGCTGTTCTTTGAGCAATCACAATAATGATTGACTGGTCAACCGGTGAATGCACCAATTTACTAAGTTATCACTCAGCACTGGCATCTGCTTGTCCCAAAAACTATACTGGTTCTGCTATGATCTGTATGAACTTTTATTCCACACACTTCGTATATAATGAGCAGGCATTGACAGGAACGTTATTATGAAGTTGTGTCTGCTTTTGCTTTTTGTTCTGACTAATGTCTCTCCTCCGACAGCTAATACAGCACACAAGCTCAACCTGTTTTACCTCGCCAATGATGTCATTCAAATCTGCAAAAGGAAAAACGCTCTAGTTTACCGTACTGCATTTGCTGATGTGCTCCCTGAGGCTTTTGTGCTGATTAAGTAAGTATGTATTTGTGTTGAATGTTTGAATTACAAAATGGAAAGTAACATTAAAATCATTAAATCTTGTTTTTTTAAGCTACTCTTGACCTCTTCAATGTCTATTTTACCAAAAAGTCTACTTTCCAATCTCTTCTTTTATTGAATCAATGTAGTATATTACAGTGATTGCTCTAAAGTTTGTATGAATCAAAATATTTGACAAAACAACAGGATTACTGTCTTATGAATCTCAAATAATTGACTTTTTTGTGGTCACGTAGACAAGAAGGTGATGCAAAGGTGGTGAAATCCGCAGAGAGGATACTGACCATCTGGCAGGAGAGAAGTGTATATACAGACGCTCTGATTTCTGAGCTCAGGGGAATCTTAGTCAAAGAGGAGTCTCCACCTGTGACACCCGTGGACCAAAAAAGTAAGCATATCAGCATTATGCCCACTCTCATGATTGGATTTTTATTCCAAGATTTGGTTTAGATAAATTACAGGGCTTGCTTTTGTATTATTAGTTTTTAAAAATGCATTCTAGGTTCAGATATGACCTCCTAATTGTTATTTCGATTAATTTAAAGCTCCACTTGAGTTCAAGACAGATCTCCGTTCCAAGATTGTTGCTGAATTTGTGGTAAGAACGATTGTCCAATGCTCTAACTAAAATTGCCACTTAATAACTGGGTGCAAACTTGCATTATTTAAATCAATATTTTATGTATATTAAAGTATTTTTCTTTTGATTGTTCAAGCCCCAGGCCTTTATTGACCACCTTTGTAAATATAAGAGGTCTCTGGAGGATGTTGACCTGAGAGAAAAACAGTTGGCAGCTATGAGGGTTGACATCTGCAGTAATGAAGCCCTCAAGAAGCTAAAAGGTCCCCACATTTTTCCAATGTCATTAAATTGAAAGCAATTCACAATAGTTTCGTTTCAGACGTATGAGTTCTTGTTTTCCCCATTTACCTTTAGATAAAGCAGGAGGAAAGAAGTTCTCCAGGGACTTTGAAGAAGGCAATACACAGCTCCAAGAGTTTGTCAAGTTCTTTGATAAGCAAAACAAAACAGGACCTTCTCTACTGGAAGCCCTGAATAATGCTAATATCTTCTATGAGATGCAGTACAAAGAAGTCAAGATTGTTGCCAATGTAAGTGGACACTTGTTTTAATGTTGCCAACCTTTTTACTTTAAACATATCTTACCATTGACTCATGTTTTTCAAAAAATGAACTGTATATGAAGCCATGGCCATATTAGACCATTTAGAGCAAATCACTGATTTTACTTATATTATGAACTCTTTGTCAAAGCTGATGCTGATTTTTAAGATGATTTCTTCAAAACTTTGAATCCTTCCTTCAAGGCCTACCAGACATTTGCTAACCGTGTATCCCACCTGAAGCGCAAGCTGGACAACTTAAAGGCCACTCTACCGGATCTGGATGACTCGCCTATACCTTCACCTTCTGCCGATGCGCCGTCTCCAACAGGCTCCGAATCTCCCTTCCACGACTTTGAACTGGCTAAGCCTAATACAGATATAGGAGCTTCCGCTATCGATGATGAAACAGAACCTCCAGCCCCAAGTCCTCTGTCATCAATTGGAGACTCTCCAAAACGTGGGTCAAATCTCGGGCATGATAATGTTAACCGTGAAGTGGAAGACATGGAGCTATCTGATGATGAAATAGTCAGCGGAAGTATCATAGGTGAGTCAACCTGGGGTTAATTTATCTCCATCCATTTTCTATTGCCACTTATCCTCACAAGTGTCGCAGGCTTGCTGGTGCCTATTCCATTTGGCTTAGGCGGGGGACACCCTGAACTGGTTGCCAGCCAATTGCTGGGCACACTGAGGCAAACAAGCATTCACGCACCCAGTCACACCTAAGGATAATTTAGCATGTTCAATTCACCTGCCATGCATGTTTTTTGGGCTGTGGGAGGAAGCAGGAGTGCCCGGAGAGAACCCACGTGGGCTCAGGGAGAACATGCAAACTCCACACAGGAAGGCCGAAGCCACCTGGATTCAAACTCTGGTCGCTTTAACTGTGAGGTGGACGTGCTATTCACTGCGCCACGGAGCCGCCCTAATTACTCTCTTTTCTTGACACATAAGCATTGGAAATAAATCCGATTTTTGTTACACCTATATTCATGTTTTGATAGTTTAATGTTTAGAGACCAGCATTTTCCTTTTTCATTTCCTTGATAAACCAATATCTTTTCATGTTAAATAATGTTAAATAAATATTGACACAGTAGGTTAGTTTTCCCTGCACTGTAAATGGCATTTTTTTTCGTCTCTTAACTGGTTTCTGCTTAGTGTTTTATCCAGAACTAAAATGAAAGAAAACATTAAACATTTTCACTTTTGCTACTATTTGTCAGAAGCTTTAATTTAAGGATACTACATTATTAGGACATTACATTGTGCAACAATTTAACTATACCAGCTGTTGTTTTCACCTGATCTATTCAAACTTGGATTTTTCCCTTTTTAAGATTAAAAGTTATATTTATCTGACCCATCTTTATCCATGTAGCCAAACAATGGAGTAGTCTGCATTTAAAGTATCGTCATTTTTTAGCTGTCATTGCAGCATTGGTTCAGGTTCACATTGTCTTTCTTTTTTCCACAGTTGAGGAGCAAATGAAGTGTCCAGACCCAAAATTGGAGGTGTCCAATTCCATTACCAAAAAAACAGAGCCATCGGTAGTATCAGTGCAACATCCCACATCCGATGCGGCATCTTTAGCAACCAATGCAGGAGGTTTGGAAAGCGTTGACCTGGGGAAAATTGGCTCCATCATCAGTAGTTTAAATGCGGCCATGAAAAACACAGGTGAGAAGACTGGTAATGGTACGAGCCCTATTGCAGTTGTAAATTTGTTTACAATAGGATTTGGTGCCATTGTCGCACTATATATAATACTTTTGTTTTTTGTCAAAAAGAGCCTCCAAGCAGTAGGCACACTGGTTAACAATTAGAAATCAAAATAGCAATCTTTTAACGAAGGGTGTACCCAAATCTATATTAAAAAAAAAAAGACAAAATTGATCTTCATGGCGCCATACGAACTACGCCGCAGGCACGCCATGACGTCACCACGCAGCCCGTTCTGAAAGTCAAGCCTGCAGGACGCGTATAAACAAACAATGCAGGAAATTCAACCGCCTAAGCCATACTCGCTGCCGTGAATGTGAGTGCAAAAGATTTTTATCAGTCATTATAGTGTTTCCCACATTGCAACACAGGAGCACCAATGGAGAGTCACTCTGCAAAAAACCCCTCATCAGTTGAGACGTTATGTCCTGCCTTTGAAGATCCCGCTTCTTTGGTTGACATCCTGGCAAAGGTGGACATGAGTCCTGGCGATCTCCTTAGTGCTTTGTCTAAAGTCCAGGCCCAAGGTGGCCTTGATGGTGAGGTTATTATTAGTATTACAACAGCCTTATTTTGCACATTTACACCACTGATTGTGTGCCCTTCACTTTTCTATAATCAGGCATCACTTCTCTTCTGAGCAGCCCTCCTGTAAATGTCCCAGCAGAATCCTCCAATACAGGCAAGGTTCCACCCTTACCCTCATTCACATCAGCTCCAGCAGCTCCCATTCAGAGTTCCACTCCCTCCTCTGCTGTTCTGGTGCCTTCACCATCCAATGCCACTGTACAGCAGAGCACATCTTCACAACTGCTCACTGAAAATAGGCCAGACACCGCCCCGGTTCAAGATGTGCCCAGGGAACTGGGTTTGACAGCAGTAACTGCAGAAGTACCAAAACCAGACAGCTTAGAATCCAAAATTCACAACTTCCTGCATGGCAATCCTGCCTTTAGTAACTTTGATCTTAGTTTTGCACTAAACCTTCCCAATAGGGCGGATAACTTGAGTCCAGTCACAGGAACCGACACGCAGGATGGGACACCAGTGCGTGATGAAGGAGGGGGCACACCGACCCAAGATGAGGTTATGGACAAAACAGTTGGGCTCCCAAAGCCTTTAAGTACAAGCCCAGAATCTGGGTTACCGGCTCCCTTTGACTTTCAAAAAAATATTCTGCAGAACCAAGAAACCACTTCCTTGCAAGGCCTCTTGCAACCAGTTCCAGCTCAGAATGGGCAGCTGTACCCTCCAAACCCATACAGTGAAAACAAAATGGCTGATCCCGCCGCACTGTTTCAGCCAATTTCTACTCAAGATGGAGGTGCAGGGTTCCCATGCAGCGCAGGTAGCACACAGGCCACTGAAGGGTTTCAGGGGATGGGTGATAGGCCTTGGTATGGTCAGTCATACCCAGAGGGGGGCTTCCAACAACCAGCTGGCTACAATATGCCGATGTCTGCTAATAACCAGACATTTGAGTACCAAGCACAACAAACGGCAGAACCTAAAGTCTTTCAGCCGCTGCCAAATTTCTTTGCAAGCCTCCTTCCACCTGTTCCCAAGTTACCGCCCCCTCCAAAAATCCCCCCGCCAGTTTCGTTGACCAGCCTTTCAATGACTCCCTCGGAACAGCAGTTGGCGCCCAACACAGACGCAGGCGATTCTGGTCAGAAAAGAGGTTTGCCCGCCATGGTGGTCCACGACCATGGACACAAGTCGGTCTTTCATCCGGAGGAATCATCGTTTGAGCACCCCAATGAGCAGCACTCGACACCAGACGCCATGCATTACCCAGAAGAGCAAGAGCAGTACCGCGATGATATCCACCCTCACCCCGACCCCCGTTTTCAGAACAACCCGTACAACCGCCCCGAGGCTCCTTTCTTCCTACGGGGCAGTCCTCGACATAACCTTCCCAGTGGCAGGGGGCGCTTTCCTACCCCTCCCTCATCGTCGCATGATGCTTTTAACAACCAGGATTACCAGAGACGCAGCCCCCCTCGTCCTCACTTTGCGCCCAGGCGTCCGCCGCCGCCACCCCATTTACAGATGCGTCCCCCCGGCTTGCGACCTCCCTATCGGGTTCCCCGTCCTGGCCCGCCCCCGTTTCCCAGGGGTCCCCCACGTGCGCCGTTCCCTAATTTTCATGGGCCTGATCCAAGACTGATGGGCAAACGACCAGGTCCCAGGGGAGGTCTAAATCCCGGTCCCATGTTTGCTCCCAAAAGACCCTTCCTACCCCCACGCTACTGACTGTACCATTGCATCAAAGGTCCTTTCTCTGCAGTGGGAGGTCAAAAATCAAATAACTAAAGGGAGCCTTCACTTTGCAGTAGCGCAGACAAAGCAAAACTCATCTTGTCCAAATCTGGGAGGAAAAAAAAAAAAGCCTGGAAGTGAGAGATGCGGAGTCCACCACGGGAAGGAAAGCAGAAGCTCCCAGACGAACGCTGAAGACAAGAAGATTCAAGAAAATAAGAGGTGGTTATATACATTATTCTTTTCACAGTTTGGAGCTTTTCAGTCTATAGAGTATGTAATAAATCGTCAGTGTTTGATACATGGTATGAAAGTGTACATACACGGCCACAGAGTGATCCTTTTCTTGAGCGTGTCAAAAATCATTTTGACACTTATCATTTTTTCTGTTGCCATTTGCTTTCTAGTTAGCAGTTCTCACTGCTTTGTTACATACAAGCCAGTCTCCCAGTTTAAATTTCCCATCATCGTTCCCTTTTGGAGTATAAACAATGTATATTTTTTACAGGTTGTGTTCCTACTACAATACATGTCAGCAATTTCAGTCCAAACTCTGATGTTTATAGTTGTGAGGCAACGGTCTCTTGGTTATAGTTTCGCCGCTTTGCGAGCGACGTCTTTCTACTCTGAAGGAGTGGAAGGGTAAGAGATTTCTTTTGGCCTCTCATCCAATGCAGAATCATGTTTTGGAAGGAGGGGGAAGATGTTTCGGTTTCATTTTATTTGTACTGTCTAATAAAAGTTTGATTTTGAAATATGGTGCCGTTTCTGCTTGACCGCCATTTTTGGCTCTCACGCCGCCATCGAAAACAAAGGCCATCGTTTCCAGAATTCACAGCTTTGAGCCACTCGTAACAAAAATTAACAACATCAAGTAGGGCATCGTTAGCGTGACTATTACGTTAATACAGAACCAGTCAAAAGTTTGGAAACACCTTCAAGTTTATTTTCAGGTCAGAAAATTCAAGTGATTAACTCTTAATAGATGGCTTGAACTGAATTCTCATTCAAAGTCATAAATCATCCTCATAAAGCTGACTAAGAAAATTACAAAATGTGCACAGCCGTTACTTAGGCAAAGGTGCCAACGTTTTAAGATATAATTTATGTTTGAATGCTAAATAACGTGTAAACATTTCAGGATAGTTCAGCAATTCAGGCAAACCAGTATTCTATTTATTAAACTTTATTAAGGCTCCTAAAAATAAAAGTATGTGTGCAGAACCCCAATTTATGATGTCATGAGTCAAACCATTGCAATATTTTCCTGCAGTCATAATCTCATAGAAAAAAAATGTCAGGTTTTTGAAATATCATAAAATGCAAATCCCCATTTCAGTCTTTCTAAGTTTAATATTATCTTTAACCTAAAATGTATTTTCCTCTCTGTAAGCAAATCACTAATTTGCGGACAGAACAAACCACACACCAAATTACAATAATAGTATGCGCTGATTCCATCATTTAAATTGCACATTTGTGCATCATAGTTGGAAAAATAAACAGAACCCTGGCAAGAAGGTACACCGCTTTTCATTGCATCATTCGGTACAGTACACATAAAGCCTAAAAAATATATATAAAAATCTAGTGAAGTTTGTCCCAGATAATAATGTGTATTATATGCACTAGTCAGTGGTTCTCAAATGGGAGTACATGGATGCAATTTCGGGGGTATGTGAGAGGTTAACATTTAATTCAAAGCCCTGATAGAAGCAGTACGTTTATGCTTTTTTTCAAACTAAAAATAAATTAATTGGAGCATAAAGCAACTTTTGTTCAGTGATCCTCTCCAAAATGGCTTTTTTTAGTGATCATTTTCTGACTGGCAGGACAGAATTAAGTAGAAGATGTCACTGGAGCAGGGGTGTCAAACTCATTTTTACCATGGGCCGAATTGTTGTTGAATTTTTGTCTTAAGGCCGTTATGACTATTGGAAGTCCAATAAATTTGAAGTCAGACTGCTCAAAATGAGTACTGTTAACAAAAAATATTGTAAAAGTTGAAGACAACTGGAAAATTTTGCACTTGTGCCAGAAACCTGTAGTCAGAATTTTGCGGGCCATGTGAAATTATGTGACGGGCTGAATCTGGCGCCCGGGCCTTGAGTTTGACACATCCGCACTAGAGTATCTTCTAGGATTTATTGTTTTCATTCACAAGATGCTTTACGTTGGTTAGGAGATACTGTGCTCAAAAAAAAAAAAAAAAAGGTGAATTGATATCACGTATACGATGTCGCCACACCCAGGAAAGGATCTATCAAAGGTCATCATTACAAATCTAGTGAGTTTTGGTTCTTAGGAAAATTATTTTATGGTGCAACAGGGTAATACAGCTAACAGGGTGACAATTCACATCCTTTATTGTCTTTTGCAATGATGATGTGATCAAGCGCTCTTTTTTTCTATGCTGTGTGAGGAATAATATAAGCTTGATTCTGTGTTGCATTACTCCATTTGATCCTGCTTGAATGCCTATTTCCTGTTTCATCAGCCTTCCTCCCCTCCTGTTTTCATCCTCAGGCCCCCACAGCCACACTTTGAAGTGTCACATGTGATGGGAGATTTTTGCCGAACGTCTTCCCTGATGCAGGTGTGTGTCAGTGGCGCTATAGTGGTTCCTCTTTGAATCTTCAGTTGTGAGCTTCCATTTTATTGCATCACTTGTCTTGTCAGCAATATTATCACAGTTGACTGTTTGTGTGTGCTGGAAATAGGAGTGAGGATTTTGGCCACGCATTTGTTAGTATAAGTAAACGGTCATTGTCCGTTTTTTTTGCCACTTCTGTTTCTCAACAATAAGAAAAAATTGCAATCTAAAAGTAGAAACATAATGAGCATCCTACAAAATACTTCTTTTAAAAGCATGTCATTTTACCCCAGCCAAAGTCAGTGATACAAATGTTGTCAAGAAACAAACATGCAACTATAAAATACATAACAAAATATGTAAATATAGAATACATAATACAATATGTAAATATTCAAATGTAAGTACCGATATCACCAGTACAAAAAACAATTGCGGGTCATTTTAAAGAAAGACCTACGGATTCCAATATTGCATTTCTATTTTTTGTTATTTCTTTTATTTCTATTTTCATTAGTAATTTTGAGTTAATGATCATAAAACCGCTCCAAGAAATTGCTTTATACAATTTTCTCTCGCTCTCTCTTCTCTCTCTCTCTCACACACACACATACACACACACAGTTTGTGTCAAAACAAGATCTCTGCAGAATTAAAATGTTTGACTTTCAGTAGTCCACATTAGGTACATTAACTTCATGGGTAACAATATATATATACTGTATATTTACACTATATCTGTATTCATGTGTGTGATTACGTAATCATTTGAAACTGTATTACGAGTTAATTTTGTATTTTGTCTGTTAATTTCCTCCAGTCATATTACTATATGTGGTGAGGTGTCAAGTAGCTTTTCGTCACCAGCATTTACCCTTTTGTGTCAATAATGAGCAATACGTAATAATTTGTAACTGTTTCTGAGATTGTTTTTTGTCTGTTTATGTCCTCCAGTCATAATACTATATGTGGCGAGGTGACAAGTAGCTTTTCGTCACCAGAGGTCGTTGTAGGTCGTTATAAAAAATAGAAAGCTTGTGTCAACGACGCAAATCACGTTCAGTACTTTATGTTCCTTTCCTCAAAGTGGACCGCGATCGCACCGCGATGGGTGGATTCAAGTGTTAGCCTCGCCTATAACAGCACAGCGTGCTGGCTTATGAGGATTTAGGGAGCAATGGCAGATGGCGGTCTTAACGTTAAAAAAAAAAAACCTGACGAGTTCCCCCGTGACAAATAAAGGATACCCCGCGGATCCACGAGAGAGTTGTAACTTAACGAGTCCAGATCGTGACCGTGCGAGGTGTCGTTGTGCGCATGTCGGCCGTGCACAGCCTGCAGTCATGTGGCCCCTTTGTTTACATGGAGCCACATTGCATTTAGGGCGTACGTGTGACACGTGAAATCACAACTCGGACGTTTTCACGATCACACGAACCGATATAAAGCGCACTCTGCTGTCACAATCAATTGGGGGTTGATGGCGACTAGAGGTTGCTGTAGCGTTTCAGGACCACGGCCAGATCCATGATCAGAACAAAAGAAGGATTTGCGAGGCTGGATGTCAGGGAGCGTCCACAAATGCACAGTCAACGTGAACTCGAGCTAGCGAAATCTCAGCTGCTCTTCACGACCGTGTGTTTCCTCCATGTATGGAAATGTTTTTTGATATATCGTCACGTTAATTTTTTTTATTGCATAGCACAGCTTATATATGCATGAGTCTGTCCTCAATTGGAGGAATATTTAGCCACAGACCTTTTTGAAGACTATTCATTTGCACTTGAAAATGTAGCTGAATAAATCATATGCAATTTCTGTTCAATTTGATTTTAAGAATAATATTAGTATCACTCTAGTTAAAGGCACAATGCATTTTTTTTATCTTTACATAGTAGCTTTATCAGCAGCGGTGCTAACAATTCAGAACAATCTTAATTGTATAATAAGTCAATAAAAACTCAAGCTTTTTTCTGATATTGTGAGGGAATTGCATTGGTATAAGTATGGCAGTCTCCATTATGGCTGTAACATTAAAAATAGAAGAGAAGACTTTAGCTCAACTCAGAACAATGAGCTTAATGATGTCATCAGCTGAGTCATGTAGCTCACCTTTTTTTTCCCCACTCTTCTCTAGTTCAGTATCAGGATTGTGTGTTTGCTGCGACACAACAGAGCACTACTAATACTATTTAATATATGGATAACAAACAAAACATATTTTAGCAGGAAGACAATAAATTAATTCCGAAAAAGCTGGTTTCAAACCACTTAATAAATTCCTGATCTGAAGCTTACCACAATAACATTTTTAAAAAAAAATAGTCCAAATTCCCTTTATACTCTCGTATTGGAGCTCATTAAGATCTAAATAGGTGAGTGTGGCCGTCAGGTTTTTGTTTTGTTTTGTTTGTTTTTATTTTTTTTAGTACTCACTCAAAAACTGATGCACGTAGTTTCGAGACGGTCCCTGACGATTGACTGGCCCCGCCCACTGGAAGGATAGAGGGACAGGGAGGGAGACACCGGCTTACGACGTCAAAGGAGTACACACACGCACACGCTCACGCGCTCACGCACAAACACTACACACACACTCGGAGGAGAGGACAGGAGAACCAACAGACTGCCAATTCCCCGCGGAAGCCGAAATATCCATCTGTCCCTACACATTCACGTTAACCAGCGAGACATTTAGCTTATTATTATTTTTGTCTTATTCCGCTAAAAAAAAAAAAAAAGAAGCCAAACCTCCGGAGCCTCACGTGAAAGGAAGGAAATTTCGCTCCTTTCCGAATGAAGGGTTGTCTGTAGCCTTATAAAAAATTGGATTTCAAGAGGTAACAACAGTCAAATGAACTGAATCGCTGAGACTGAACAAGTCCGAGGCGGAAGACAAGAAAAGACGTCCAGTGTTTGCGTCGATTCTTTGCCAAGAGCAGCACCACAGGTAGGATTTCCAACTCTGTCTTTGTTGTTGTCAGATCTCAATTGAGTCCAAACGCTTGAAATGAAGTCGTCGTTGTTGTCAGCTTTCTCTTGACAAAGACTCTCCAGCTGTGGTGACACGTACGCTGTCATGTTTGTGCGAGGGATTAAATGTTGTCATGATTATTACACGGACATGACCATCTGTGAGTGTCGATTTACATTTTCTGTATTTTTTCTGGGATCGTCAAAACAACATGAGTGCACGGTGTATGTACATGTCAAATTTATATGCAAATATGTTTCTACTATCCCTACAATAGGATGGCATCCTATTTCTACAAATCTGACAGTAAAGCATCATAAAATGTGTGCCAACAGGTTTTGATAGTATCCAACAGTGTATCAATTAACAGGGTTGCCAATATGAGCCCCACACAGAGAATATCACAAACATTAGCGGGATTGTAATTCCTAAGTGACAAGTGCTATGTTTTTTTTTAAAACCTCGTATCTTAAAATCTCCCCTTCATCACATGTTGATTCTTCTAGGTCAAATCAATTATATTTAAATTGCATCGCCGCAAACTCTCATTTTCCGGATACTAAAGAGAGCTAACGTCGTGAGGATTTGCAGTTTTATTCAATTCTCCCATCTGCACCTCCATCCGCAACCTCCTGTTTGCACCTCCTGTGCAGTGTGAAGTCAAACCCACAGGCACCTCCTCACAGCCTCAGTGTGTTCAGTGTGTTTGTGTGTTTCTTGCTCCTCCACAGACTCTCAATGAAGGAGCCTGACGCAATCAAGCTCTTCATTGGGCAAATACCCCGAAACCTGGAGGAAAAGGACTTGAAGCCCATCTTTGAGCAATTCGGCAAGATTTATGAACTGACGGTGATAAAGGACAAATACACGGGCATGCACAAAGGTGAGGGAGGTTTTCAAGTTGAATGTAAGGCGTTTTGTTTATGAAGACTTACTTTCTGCCGGATTAGCTGTCATGTCAGTTTATATTTGGACCAAAATAAAAGGTACACCAAAACGTTCTAATAGTATGCCATTGAAGATGGTGCCAAAAGCTCTTGTAACACAGATAATGTTGCAGAGACTTGATATCAGGAATACATCACCAAAATAGTGAAAGCAGCTCTCTGCATTGTAATTCATTAATAGGTGTATTCATTAGGTTGACGTTTGCAGGGCCATTAAATGTGTTTCAAATCATGTTTTTAAAAATGTTTTTTAAAGATTCATTTCAAGAGTATAAAATACAGTATTCAGAATCATCCAATAGAAAGTGTTACATCACTGTAAGCAAAAACCATAATTGTTCATTAAAAATATTACTACTAGGTTTATGATCGCCATGGATATACTGTTTTTTAACTTGTATGCGTAAAAAAAATAAAAAAAAATAAATTTATATGTATATATATATATATATATATATATATATATATATATATATATATATATATATATATATATATATATATATATATATATATATATATATATATATATATTGTATTGGATGAAATCAATGAACTGCTACAAAAAAGTAGTTTATTTATATAACAATTACAGGCCAAACTTAAATAATTCACCTGAACCAAAAATTCTTCCTTTTTTTGCCTGTGGTCAGCTGTCAGATTGAATGAAAAAAGACTTTTTCAAATTTAAAATAACCAATCAGAATATTCTCTTACCGGGTTAATGTGATTTTTGGTGTTAAAATGAGAACTCATACAAGTAAACTTTCATATGTGACTGATGAGCATTTTTTTTTAACTATTTTAATGTAGTGGTTGTAAAGGTTCTTATTCAATGATTTTGTTCTTATTTTTTTTCTTATTATCAAACACTTCAAATCAACAGGTTCCCGGGATCGAAATCGATTACTCGACAGACACTCCACCACTCGAGTATAAACCCGTTAAGCGCGTTATACACCTGCGATGATGTACAAAGTTGTTAGGTTAATAATTATCCTGGCTGTCATTTCACATGCAAATCTCTGTGTGGAAAACAGAGGCTTCATAAAAATTCACATAAGCCATCAGTCACTTGGGAGACTTGTAGGCCAGGTGGTATCGCTGCTCCAACACCTATGACACTGCCTCTGCATACATTTACATATTGATGATTACTAGGAGCCCTAAAAGGTTAATGAAGGCCGTTTTCTATTATGAGGGCCTACATACATTTAGATCCAATGGCTTTATATTCAATATCCAAATGCAGGTGTACCAAAGCATTTGGATGTAATCAAACCACTGGTTGTTTTATTGTGTGAACTGAACTGTTATTTTGGCCTTTGATTCAGCTGGTTGACTTCTTTTATACGGACATAAATATTCAACGCCCTTCTCGGTGTATTTATCAATCAGTCAGGGGTTAGCTCCCTTGAATCCTAATTTTTTTTTTATCTTACCTAGACATATTGTGGACAGTTCTATTTTAAGGTTGAGCATGTTTTACGCAATTTGCTTTTCTCGAGGTATACGATGTGGTCTTTCACTGTGATGGTGGTCTGACAAGTGAAATTATCAGGGAGTCAATAAATGACTTTTTGGAGCTACTAAATGTAAATTGTGGAACATTTTGCAATCACAGATGCAATGGAATTATAGGTCCCAACTGGCCCGACATTTGGTCACCATACTCCAATGCTATTGTGAGCTGTGTCCCCTTGTACGCCTTATGCATAATAAGCAAAAAAAAAAAAAAAACAGACATGCCATATTTTTTAGAAAACGTTTAGTAGATCGGAAGCTGTTGCGGTTGCAAAACGGGTCTTCCAAATTTTCTTAAATTTTCACTTCCTCGTGATGCTACTGCTGGCTTTCCCAACACTATTTTTTGTACATTTAGTCTATCAGTAAGGATTGCTTGATGAAATCATTTTTTTATTGTTTCAACAATTCAAACTGATGCTAGTTCAGTTTTTTTTTTAGCCATTTTTAACAAGATAATTTTTTGCCTATAGTTGATTTCATAAGTAACTTATATATAATGCACAACTAGTGCCTTAAAATACCACATTTTCCCACTTGCTGTCAACTGAAAATGATATCGCGTGCAAGGCTCAGATAATCACTGCGCACAGTTTTCTTGGTTTGGTCATGTGACTTTCAAAAGCAGCGCCGTGATTGGTTGTTTCCTGAGCCTGGACTACATATGATCTAATTTTCTGACAGCAGCAAGTGCATAACGTGTTTTTAAAGTTTTCAATTTACATAAAAATAATTGCTTTAAAAAATTAACTGTTGAAAAAATATGAACAATTTACTGCTGAAAATAGTTAAATGAGTTTAGTACCCCTCATATTATTATTGCGCAATAGTACACAATAGCCGAAGCTTTGTGTATTTTTTATTCTCATCCACTGTGCATTTTTCATACTGTATGAGGCAAATAGAACTGTTGCGTGAGGGGCTTTTTTGTTATAATAACAAAATCGCTAAACCAAAAACTCATCTGATGATGATGACCTAAGCTACAGTAAGCCCGTATAGGCTAAAGTTCTGAAGAGTGTTTGGGCCTGTCAGCATGCTTGCTAAATCCATATCACATGACACGTCCAATACCGACATTACACACTGAGTTGCACACAAATTTGACATTCAAATGACATGAGTTTAACATTTGCTATCTTCCTCTACTCGTCCCCGTTTCCAGGATGCGCCTTCCTGACATACTGCGCACGTGAGTCGGCCCTCAAAGCCCAGAATGCACTGCATGAGCAGAAGACACTACCAGGGGTGAGTGGTGCCTTTGTCTTTTTCAGGCCGTGCCAGCTCACATGCATGTTAAAAAAAAAAACAAACAAAAGAAAAAAAAGATTCAGTCTCAGAGTGACGCAAGGGGAAAACTAACCAAGTTTGACTCGCACGCCCCGACTTCCCCTTCAGCAGATACGCTCCAATCAAAGGTCAAAGGAAACTGCTCCTCCTCTTATATTTTGCACGGAACGTAGGCAAAACGCATCCATCCACTTCTTCGCGACGTGCCGGCGCCACGAGGCTTATGTTTCTCTCTCATTCGCACCCTTTTCATGTGCATCTCTTCTAACATGGCACCTCCTTCCGAATTTGAATCAAAGAAGCTGTATTAGCATAGCCAGGCAGCAGGTGTGCCAACATCTCCAGAGCTAAATATGACATGACAGCCACGTCTCTATAATAAGCCACTATATGAGAGATGAGGCGACATGGCGAGGGATGACTGAGACGGAGTGCACACCCAACTTGCAGTTGCTTCCTCTTTTACTAACAAGACTTTAGGCCCCCCCCAACAACCATTTCCTTTTTTGTTATTTTGGTGGGAATTGACATCCTCCAGTTCGTTTTTTTTCCACCCGTTTTTGAAAACATAATCTGATGATTTACCGTAATACCCAAATGTAAGACGCACTTTTGTTTTCCCGAAAATGTAGGCCAAATGTTTGGCTAGATTTGGACCGTTTTTCATTAAAAATGAATAAATTAAATGACTTTAAATTTCAAAAACTTGCAAAGAAATGTGTTCTTAACAACCAACAGTATGTTTCAAATATAATCGTAGTTCTAGTTATCGTTAAATTATATTACATGGGGGTGGCACTCCTCCGGAAGTCACCATGTCTATTATAGCTACGGACGGCAGGAGGAGTAGTGTGTGTTGCTGCATTTACCGTAATGCCCCTAAAGCTCTCACGGGCGCATATGAAAAATTACACAGTAGCCTTTTAAAGGGAGTATGTATAATTTTTGGATGCCATTTTCAATACTTGAAATCAATAATTTGTAACATGTGGACTGTCAAAAGTGCAATTAAAACAACAACAGCATAGAATTAATCAAAATGTGACTAATGAAAACTGCACTCTTTTTCTTTGGTTGTGTCTGCATCACAGTTATACTGTCTCTTGTCAGCCAATTTGGGAACATTAGAAGGAGCAGCAAAATGAATCGCAGCATTAAATTAAAGTGCACAAGCTGTTGGATTCTTTACATTCCAATTATTTATATTGTTACTTATTTTTCTTTCTTTTTTTTATGTTATCAAAAACATAAGAGGGCCTGGAATGTATTCATGCCATTTCCATTCATTTCAATAGGGAAAGATGATTTGAAATACGAGTGTTTTGAGTTATTAGCAGTCTTAGGAAACAAATGTAACTTGTATGTACGAATGTACACCCCCCAAAAATTATTTTTAACTACACCAAGAGTCAGTCTTAATCACAATTTGCTTAATTCTTGATAGGATTACCTTCCCACCAAAACACCAAACAGATTTCTATTAAACCTTTAAAATGGTGTCACATTCCACATTGTCCCCTCATAAATAAGCAAAACATGTCATAAAACACAAAAGCCTTCTTAGTCACTTGACCTCATTTAAGAGTCTCGTATGCTACATCCATATTAAGTTCCTGAATAGAGTGGACCACGTCAGTGGCTCGCATTGTGAACGTCACGTGTCCAAACCCATAAAGCAGGTGAGACGTGACATTCGCAATGCGACCCCAAGGGTACTTTGACGTCAATTTCAGTCGATAGCCGGGGACGGTGCTGCATAAAATGCTAGATAATAAAGTTCAGGCACATGCAAGTAGCGGATGTCTTTGAGGGTTTACAATAAATGGCTGAACCAAATTAGGATTATTTATCCTTGGCAAAGGTCTGCCGTTGTATTATTTATTTGTGTGAGCATTTGGCACTGTGTACATGTTATTTCAAAGGCAGGCCATTGCCTATTGTGGTATTTTAGGGGCAAGTTTGACAGCGAGGCTGTTGGTGTGGTTGTGACAAAACTAATCCCATTGTTAGCGTGACAGTAGCGTGACCTTGCTGACCTCTCGTAGGGGATCAGCAGGTCTCATGGATAAAGTCCCCCCTCCTATCCTACCTCGTCTCTGTTTATTCTACCAACCCGAAACCTCTTACCTCTAAAGCAGGCGTGTCAAACATGCGGCTCGTGGGTGGGCTGGATCCGACCATAATGGGACACTACAGCACCATTTCATTCAGTTTAAGTTTCTTTGAACTTCACTGTAGTCCTTGAAAAGAAGTTCTACAACCACGAATTTCGATTGGGGCATTTCCTTTCACTGGAAATTTGTGTTACGTTGTATTTATTGGTTTGTTTGTGTATACCATATATTCATTTATTATTTATTATCGTTTAAACACAGAAATTTTCCATTCATTTCCTACAATAAGGAAACAGTTATATTGGAATATATAGGGGACCAAAAAGGAAGCTATACTTTACTTTATTTATATTGTCCAGCATGCCCATAACCCTAATATATGTTTGTTTGTTTTTTTTTGTCCTTTGGGAATTGGGATCAGGCACGCATAGGAAAAAATCTACATATAAGTGACACTAATTGTTTTTAAGTTATATAGCATTATTTTACCAGTCCGACCCACTTGAGAATAGATTTTCCCCCATGCAGACCCTGAGCTAAAATGAGTTTGACACCCCTGCTCTAAACTGTCCCAAACAAGCTTCTCTGTTCACTAAACCCCAACCCCCCCTTTGTCTCTGCTTCAAAAAAGACAAAACCATCTTATTAGCTCCACACAGGCCAGACCTCCCCTCTCCTGCTCCCAGCTGTGGCATAATTGTCATCTAATTGCACCTACACTGCCTAATAATAATGGACTCCTGCATCTCATGGCCAGGCCTGTGAAATTAAAAAAACATTAATGCAATTACAGAACTGAGGAGAAATGCACACCTGAATATAGAAAAAGCTGTTGATACTGTGAACTGGGTTTTCTTTTGTCTTTGCAAGGATATAAGAGAACACATTTCGTAGTGTTTAATTTATTAACGAGAAGAAATGAATTAGTTACAATTGCACATTAAAACAGTATCCGTCCGTCAATCCATCCATTTTCTATAGCCCCTTATCCTCACTTGGGTCACTGGCCTGTTGGTGCCTATCCCAGCTGTCAGGCGAATCTCCAAAGAAGATTGCGCTTGCAACAAAATAAATCATGCTCCTTATTATTATTATTACTCTGCCTTTTTAATTGCCCCACTACTGGTATCTTAGGGTATCTTTCATATGGGGCGGTTTAAGCATCTCGCTTCCAATCCGTTAGTGAGACCACATGAGCGCAAAAAGAAAGCAGAGGCTGTGACAGATGGCAAACAACAGCACCTGGCCTCCTGTTTAATTTCAGGTGTGAGTGTGTGATTCTACAAGTGAGCTGAGAGTGGGGAGGCCTCGTCCCATTCTGGTGTTGCTTGTGTACTTGGACTCTCACGTCGTGGCCCGTCAGCGTGCAAACATAGGTTTATCCTACGTTAAGCGAAGCCATTATCGAACAGTAAAGCCGTTTGTCACCGTTGAGCGAGCCGCACGGCTACGCATATTGTCTCATCTCTGCTCCATTAGAAACGCCATATATTGCCCTTCATCAAAAGTCACTTAGCAGAATTAATATTTGCTACGTTGCCCCATTCTTAATTTGAAACGCAATCGCTATTTAATCATGTGACCGGCGAGAGCTTGCGTGTTTGTATGTGCAAGGGGGAAGGGAAGGTGGGCAGGTGTTCACACTAACACAGTTTAATGAGGGATGCATTGCTTTTGTGTCTGTGTCTCTTTGCTTTTGTGTACTGCGCATGCATCCCAAGTGAAGACCCCGCTCATTCATAGATAAGGGCTGATGGAGGCTGTATAATGGGATGGCTTTCTTCATGGTGCACTGTGAGTGTGTTTGAGCTCTCCACATGAGAGCTAAGAGCTGCATCGGAGTGGAACGTGTGACTAATTGTGACATGTAGTCAGCCATAAGCATCCAGACAGAAGCAGAGGGGGGTTTATCAATAGTCTAAAATTAGTGCCTAATTATAGCACAGAATTTTTATGCCGTGGCATGATCATTTTTAGGACATGATGAAAAAAGAAGTGGTTGGAGGCCCTAATTTGTAACCCTATTGTTTGAAGCCTCCTGCTTTGCATGCAATGCGTTCATGGAATTAGTGTTTCAGTTGAGCCAGAAAAAAAAAATCCATAGAATGTGTGACAAAATATTGCTCGAAAATAACTGGTGCATAATTTAGATGGGGCTGTTGGGACTTTTATTATTGTTTTATTTCATTTATTTATGACTGAATAAGTGTTTGCTGCAACTGATGTTTTAATTTCAACTCCTTATCGAAAGTGCAATAACATAAATGAACTAATGTTCAGTTGTAAAAAAAAAAAGGCAAAAAATAGTTTTTCCATGGTGAAAGCAAATGTTTTGCTTGGTGCTATATAAAATAATAGATTAATTAATTACATTTTAATCTGTAACTCTGCTTTCCGTATCATGATGTGTTAGATGTGTTTCCATTGAGCTGGCAAACAAATGCTCTCACCTTAAAGTGGACATTGATTGGATGTCATTGTGTTTGGCATAACGTGTCAGGCTTCTGTTGGACACTGATTGGCTGCGACTGTGTTTGGCATAACCTGTTAGACTCCTGGTTTACTTGAGAGGGCTGGGAAGAAAGGAAAATGGAATAGCATGCAAAATTATGCATTCTTTATAAGGAGCTTTTTTACCACAGAAGCAACTCAAGTTTAGCCTACCACATAAATGCAAAGCATCCATATGCGAATGCCACCATTGCTCATGCTTGCCACAAAAATGGAAGCCATAGCAAAGCTCTTTGCCAGACTGAACACGAGAACAGGAACAAAAGTCTGCAATGGGCAGGATGTATTAAGTTTCATTTTAATGTTATATTATAATTTTTGGCAATTGACTAAAGAAAAGAGTGCCATTCCTCCTTCTGGTCAAAACTAAAGCTTTCAGTCTGTGCTTGGAACTAGTCTCAAACGCAATAGAAAGTAAATGGTTACAAATGCATCTACTGTAGTCTGTTTAAGACGAAAAATGACCTGCAGGTACAAAGACAAATCATACGTGTAGCAGTAACAACAAAAAAGGTCACTTGTCACTGCAGAACCTTTAAAAATGAATGCTGATTGGATTTATAAAGGCTGTACTCATGTGTGAATTCAAATGAAATCGGGCGCACGAAGGGGAGTGTGCTACGTACTGGAAATGATGAAATATTTGACAAAATGAACAGCGGGTTGCAATATGGGTGACGGGGGTGTACGTGCATTGAGGCAGTGTGTTTATCAGCTTAAATACAGACATCTGTTACCGAGAAATAGTGTGTTTTGGGCGTCGGGGGATGTTTGATTGTGTGTGCATGCAAGGGATTCACACAAAAGTAGAAGGGGGTTATGGTGGGCTCCCGGAACTTTGGCATTAGGCCGGTAATTTAAAGTAGGTTTGTCTACGCGTTGCATGCCAGAGTTATCATGGCATAGACAAGGTCCAATTGAGAATGAGCAAAGTTATCTGCACTCACATACTGTACTTCTGTGAGGGAAATCTGTCCAACACTTTGTTCTGTTCCCTCTCTGCTTCACTGAGTCGAGTCAAACAGCAGCTGACATGAATATTTAACAAGCAGAAGAGATGATAGCTTTTTTTTTGTAACTAAGGATTTTTTTTTTCATTTTAGTTTGTTTAGAGTTATACTTAAGGACTTACTACTGCTACAAATGATACAGAGAAGCCTCTCAGGTCGAACACAGTTTGTTTCTAGCTGCGGAGGATGTAAAACACGTCTTTTTACGGAAATAATAATGCTGAGTTTTGATTAAAGCAATTTCAGTATTTAACACCTTGTTTATTATTGACGGTCAGCAGCAGGGCTGAACAATTGCCGTTTTCAAAAATGCCATTTTGACTGCTAAGTCCACACTCACCTCAAGTGATTTTGCTACTTTTGAACTGTTTTTCTTGCAAAAAAAACCAAAACTTGTTGTTTCAGGCTTGTTGTAGTATGTGCTTGGTTCTAAGTAGGCTTCAATTTTTTCACTGGGTTGCACTCAGCAAGTAAGTAAGCTGTGTTGCCCTGTGCGCCAAGTTTTTGCCACGTCTTTCGTGAATTGCTTTTAATTCTTATTTACTTTCCTTTTTTTAGTTTATTATAATTATTTTTTAAGTATTAAGCCTTTTTTCTGTTTTAGACTAACCTGTTACCTGTATAAAGGTTGTAAAAAAATAATTAACAATTGAAAGATAACACATAGTTTGTTTTTTTTGTTAAGGTTGAAAATGATACAATTTTAGGTATAATTGGACCATTTTTATTGATAATAATTATTATTTATATTCAGCACGAATAGTCGGTGGCGCGAAAGGTTTTCTCTTTCGTAGGGGGGGCTTTGCAAATAATTGAGAAGCACTGCTCTACACCAAAATACAACCAGACTAATGAGCATATTGTTAAATGTAAACCCAGACCTCTCAAGTTGTATAGTGTGGTGCTGTGTGCGCCGTAGTGGGTGTCAATCATCAAAACCCCATGAGATTCATTATAATTCATCTGCCCTCAATGAAAGTTGATCTTTGCCAGGGGTACAACTTTAAAAGCGCTGGGCTTTGATTCTGATCTGATTTTTGCCGGCGAGTGACTGTTGATGTGCAATACATTGAAGACAGTGGTGCAGCAGTTTGGATGCCCCGACTCAATCAAGTGATTGAATATTATCGAACTTTGCACTGACGAGCTGTCAGTCTGGTTGATATCTGGAGTTTGTCACAGATGCCGGATTTATGTTACTGCTCTTGCTTCTGTGCGAGTGGGTGTGTGCAAGTGTGCGTGTAGAACAATAACAGAGCACTTACGCATCTCTTGCTTTCCTGTTTTCCATGCTTTATTCCAACTCCTGACGAAATCTTACATTAGTAATTGTTTATCATCTTTTGATTTTCATGTGTGAATATATCAAATTCCACCTGTGCCTTCTCTTTCTCCCTGGAGTGTCGACAAGGATGGAGACGCAAAAGCAGCAGAGACAGGAGAGGAAGCGAGCAGGGAGGAAGGGGGAGGTGGCAGGTTGATTATGGTCGCAGGTCTCGTTGCCTGGAGACAGCTGGGACAAGGGATGCCAGGTTGCTAAGCGACCCGGCACGATGCAATGGCCAGCGCCTCTATGTGACGGAGCCGAGTGGAGGGAGGGAGGGCGGGCGGAGAAGGAAAATTGTCTTTGTGCCCCACAGCCCCACCCCTCTAAACCCCCCACCCTCCCACCAACCAACCTCCAAGTCTGCCTCCGCGCTGTAAATGTTCTTGAAAAAGCAAAGGAGATCCACTGATATATTAGCCATTCAGAAGTCAAATTGAAGAGAACGGAGGCGAGAAGCAACACAGGCGCAAATAAGTGAGATTTTCATTCGTTCTCCCCATAATAGAAAGGGAAGAAAAATGTCACCGTTAATATAACCGCAAACACATTTCGTCTGCCCCAGAGGATGAAAACGTATTTTATTTGGGAGCCACTCCCTAGCCAGCGCGTACGGACAGCATTTGGTGGCGGCTTTTATTTTCAGAAACTATGATTGGATAATCTATGGCTTTAATATGTAGTAATCCCTGCAAAATCCCCTATAGCATCGCAGCGCATAAATATGATGTCGCTTGTGTCACGTGCGGACAGCGTGCTTATGAGAGGATGCCAAGAGAAGATGGAGTGTGTTTTCGGCCCGTGATCGATGAATATAGAACATCATTGTGTGTGCAGTGCGCTGTGTGATGTTGATGAGGTGTTGTCGCCGCACAATATTTTTGTAAACAAGCCGTACAGCGGAGGGGTGGGGGAGCTAGCAACAGGAGGAGGAGGTTGTAAAATGTGTTAGTGATGAAGGCTCAGAGGGAGATCTGCTCTCAAGGCTAACATTCAACAGGCTCCAATCTCTATACCTCTCCCCCAGCGCCGTTCTTTTTCTTCCCCACCCTCCCTTTCCACACCAATCTAATCCCTCCATCTCCCGACCCATAAACACCCTTTGTCCTTTTTCATTTGTTTGTCTCTCATCTCTGCTGCGTGCTGTTTACCTGATCGGCTGGTGGTCCTCATCGCAGGTGTTGTCATGGCGATGGCCAATGCGAGTGAGGTAGTCATCCGAGCCCGGGGGCCGGTTGCCGTGCCGATCTGGAGTGGCTCAGCCTTGATGGCCTCCACTTCTCACTGTTGTCCCTCTTGTATATCTACCAGGGCCATCTGCTGTGCCGCCCTTATCTCTGTCATCATGGCCCTCACTGTTTGTTGGCCGCCACCAGCATTCAAACGCGACACTGGAGACTATGATGTTGTTGCAATAATCCGAATCCCAGTTTTCCAAGTGTTTTCATTTTTATCCTCGTTTGCGTGTATGATGGGGCCCCCACTTTCCAAAAAACAGCCGTTTGTTTTCTAGAGCCGCTTATCCTCACAAGGGTCACAAGCTTGCTGATGCCTATCCCAGCTGACTTCAGGCAATAGGCAGGGGATACCTTGAAAAGGTTGCCAGCCAATTGCAGGGAACACAGAAACCAACAACCATTCACAAGTCCCATTCACACAATTCAGTACGTCCAGATTATAGTACTTCTTTTTTATTCTGAGTGGATATACATGACTACTTATGATTTATTTTCTTGAATACATATTGTGCTATTTTTTTTCTAAATTACACATTAATTAATAATGTGATTTAGAAAACAAATATTGACTCCGAATGAAAAAATTTAACTAGCACATGCGTTGACAATGAGAGCGCCACTGCACCACCTGGTGTTTCTTATGTGGAATTACACTACACAATGTAGAAATATTGTCTGTTTCCCTACGACAATGTCGTGGCATCACCCCACTATTTGAGAAGTAATCTGCTCAAAATCCAAAACTACCCACTCAGTCGTTTTTTTGTTTTTTTTTTGTGAGTGGTAGCCCATTTTAAAGTGTTATCACACGTACCACATAATACATTGCTTCATTTAGGTTTCAATTTTAATGTTGTGATATACATAATAGATAAATATCTGTATTCACTGAATATCCGTGCGTATATGAACATAGTCCATATAGACAGTGATTATAAAATAAGTGCTTTGTCATGACTGAAAGTCTCTTATTGGAAACAGAGTTCTTTCTCCCTGTGCCAATCTCATTTGCGCAAAGCAAACATCAGCTAATTAAATCCGACAAACAAAAAAAATTCAATCGCCTTAAATTGCCCTACGCATATTTAACTATGAATTATAGTGACGTCGGCCTATGTATCATGGAATATTGCGCCTTCAAATCCCTTATTTGAAAATCCCGACTGTACAAAATACAGTGATTGAAATGTAGGATAATGTACGTTTGCTTAGAAATTGAGTCTGATGTAAAACAGTACAGTGGACAGTAAAGACGTTATCTCTGTATGGACAGTGGACTTGACAGACAGTAACTATGGCAGCCACCAGTATTTCCACATATTACTATAATGTCCTGTGACACAGCTTTAAGTGGTGCAGCACAAACAGAATCGGAGGTAATTGATGTGGAAGCAAACAGTGGGCAAGGAGACAATTGGTGGAGGCTTTTAAGAACTCACCAACAACAACACTGCATGTAGCTTAATTGAAATTCACCGCATCGGTCTGTGACGATTCAGATAGACATGGAATAAACACAAAGGGAACAATGGCAAGTGTACTCACAAATACCTCTTATTATGGTCTGGTGCTGCTGAATCTTTTTTCATTTCCAATTCCCCAAACGCTCCGAATTTCAGCTTCTCAAATATTCCTGCCATCTTTTCAGGAAAGTGACTTGATTTTCTTGTGTTGAGTCAATATGGAATGGGCTTTTTACCATGGAAAACAATGAACGATATTTTTGTCATGTTTTTCAGTGCCATATTTTTTAATAGAGGCGAGGAAATTAAAACGATTTGAAAAATTCAATTCAGGTGACATTACAAATAAACAACAGATTAGTCGATGATTAAAATCCTTATTGCAGCCTTATTTAAAAGTTTGCCTGAACTTATTTGAATATGTTTAGACATATTTGCAAATACGATTGAAAACTTCAAATCTACATTTGTTAGCATCATGCTAAAAATGCAAAAAATCATGCTAAAAATACTACATTTTTAGCATTTTGCCTATAGCGTATTCAAACGTGTTTTCAAAGACATTTAGACATAGTTTCAGACGTTCAAATGCGCATGCAAATACCTTCAAATATGCTAGCAAATGCGTTCGAACATATTCACAAATACTTCTAAATATATTTATATACATTCCAACGTTCTTGCAAATATGCATAAGTGTATTTGCAGTCAAAAGTTCTGCTCTTTGGGTAATGCGGATTTTAAAAGCTTCCAGTAAAAAGCTAAAATACAGTGTTTATGTCAAATGATGTTAATTTTGTGACATGTCAGCATGACTTTAGCAACTCTTGTGAGACTTTGGCTCACTGAATATAGGAGGGATTTTGTACGCACATTGGAGGCAGACCAACAAACAATATCTATAGACAGCTCTATAGGTCCTGCAGGTGTTCCTAATAAAGGGTCAAGTTTATAATAACAAAGTTGAACATTGACCACCAAAATTAAATACTCCAATGTCACTAGTGTTTGCTTGATTGATTGCTATATAATTTTGAGAGCTGCAGCAACTTTCCCCTTCCCCACTAATTGGTGCTGTCAATGGGGACCCCCCTGAGTGAGGAGAGATAGGGGCCCCCTGACAGCAGGTGTTGGTGCTATTTCAGCACGGAATCAAGAGCAGTTGCGCATGCAGGTCCTGGAGACCAAGAGCGATCAATAGTGTCTCCTGGTGACCGATCACATCGGATTAATCAGTGACACAAGATCAGTGAGTGGCTGAAATGTCACCAGCTCCATAATTAAGACCTCCATTAAGCCACAGTTAACAGAGTGGCACTCTGCTACATGCGACCAATCCCCCACCCCCCACCCCCGCCCTCCCAACACAAACACACTTTACACATACACACATCCCCATCCTCCTGCCCTGTCTCCATATGCTCCATTCTATCCCTCAATCTGCATTTCTCCCTTTAACCCCCCCTACTGTTTTTTGCCTTCTTTTTTCTTTTGCGTTTTCACCCCCATCCCGTTTTCGGGCTCTCTATATTTGAAAGACACTCATGCGTGCAATTTCGTACGGGGCTCGGCTAAATAAACTCGGAGGCAATTGTGGAGGGAAAAAAACATCGGCAGCTTGTCACTTGATGAAAAAGGACTTTAATCCTGTGTTTTTTGTGCTAGCCCCCTTTTCGCTCAATCTTTCATTTCTATTTACTCCCCCCACCCTATAACCTCGTACGCCTCATCTCTGCCTCTCTGTCAGGCTCAGAATATCTTGGCTATAGTCTGATGGTGCATGCTCCTCTAATCCAGATTAGCCAGCGAGTGTTCTTAATCTCATCACTTGCCCAATCCTGTGTGGGTGGGTGTGCTTTTCCTGGTTTTGGCGCGATACGAGGCGGAAGGAACGTTAGACTTGGGATTAGTGTGGATTCTGAGAGAGCGTCATTGAAGGGAAGGTAAAGGTAAAGATGAAGAGTCTTCAATAATGCTCTCATGGGAACTCTTCATTAGGTGCGCCTAATAGCATCTAATACGTGAGCTGTACCGTTCGATTTTGATTGACTCCTTCAAAAAACTAGTCGACAAATGAGGTTTTGGAGCTTTTTTCTCATAGTATTTACCCTATTCCTATATAGTAGTTTCCATGACTGCAAAATAAAGCCACAATATCAAATACATAAAATAAATATCACTCTTTTTATAAATGCTACTAATACGATACATTCATGTTTGTGCATTTTCTGCACTTTATTTATAAAATGTTGTCTGGTTTTTCAATAAAATAAAGGAATTTAAACTTTTATTTTGTACCTGATTCATGAATTAATCAACAAACAAAAAAATATTATCAAACCAGACATAGGCGCAGCTGAAGTTGTTGGGTTTAGTTAAAAAATAAAATGCATCATTATTTAACACACTGGGGAGACAAAATCAGTGCAATTTACAGAATAAATGGTTTTAGGATTTTTTTTTTTAGGGGGGAAATTATGTGTATGTGCATATTTGGGTTTTTTTTTTAACTCTCATAATGTTTGAGCATTGAAACTGACCGCATCACTTTTTTTCCCCCCCAGATGAACCGTCCAATCCAGGTGAAGCCAGCAGACAGCGAGAGTAGAGGGGGTAAGTGACACCTGTGCTAATCCACAAAACACACACGTACTTGACAGTTATCAGACCGACAGCAATTTTTTGATAAAATCGGACTCGGGTAACTAGAATTGACAATTGTGTGACTATAAATAAATCTCCAAAATAGTAACCTTTTAGAAAGCTTTTGGGTTTACATTTTTACAGAAGACATTATTGATCGTGAGCAACAGCTCGCTTCCATTAATCAGCCCCAGTTTCATCTTCCCTGATGCTGACTCACTGTCACCTTACTGCGATGCAAACATAGAGCGACTTTATGCGTTTCCCTGCAGTGGCAAAACGTCAACAGCTCGTCATACTGTACTAGTGTATTTTCTTTTAGCCGTCTCATAACTATTTTCACGATATTATATCCAATTTCATCCACTGTACGTGAACAATGGCGATTGAGGTGTTCATACAAGCCTTACGGGGAATGAGCCAAAACATGCAGGCACGTGACGTCAGGGACTGAGCCCTCAATGAAAGAAAATGTTCTGTGAAATCTCAAGAGCCGCTGCCAGATGCTTTTAGTATGTTTTAGTGTGCATTTGCATTACCGCTCTCTGGTGGTACTTTCATGTATCGCAGGTGCACTTAGGTGCACGATACAGTAGAATACAAACGTCTGCCTTTATTGTGATCCTCCATTTTGGCTGTAAAAATACAACCATGATCTAATTAAATCTAATAATATCTACCAAATGATTTGAAAAAAATGCAGTTTATGTTCTTGGAACTTAGGAATCGAGACCAGTCCTCAAATCAATTTTCTGTACCTCTATTGAGGCGTTTCTGGTAGTGCTGTAAATATTAGTTTATTTTAAAATACAGTATTTCCAAAAATCTATTTAAAATGTATTTTCAGTTTATAAACTATGACAGCAAAAACAAAAGAGCAACATGAATTTGAAATAAATGAAACAAAGAGCATGGAGTTAAAATACTGGAATAACATTTTACAATCAATAAAGGAACAAAAAAAAGACGTGTCTTTGGTACCCGTCCCTAGTCACACCTGCACTTTCTTCTGAAGTCTGTTTTAAAGGCTAAATCAAATATTTAACACCCACATTAATACATTCAAAAAATGCAATGAAAAAATGTTTGGTACCTTGATTAAATATGCAAACGAATCTAACAAAATGTCCCTTGACTACAAACCGTTCATACTGTAGCGTCCATCTTTTGACATTTACCATGTCCAGCTCCCACTCATATTAACTTATTCTATTGCTGTGTTTTATGTCTCTCCTCTTGATAACCTCCTTCCTTCTTAGAAGACAGGAAGCTGTTTGTAGGCATGCTGGGAAAGCAGCAGACGGACCCTGACGTGAGAAAGATGTTTGAACCTTTTGGCAGCATTGAGGAGTGCACTGTGCTCCGCGGACCCGACGGCACCAGCAAAGGTAACCGCTCCCAAATCTGAGAAGGGCACTTGCTGAGCAAGCTGAAATCGAATAAGAGAAATTAAAATCAACCCTTTGCTATTTCAAAACATACGAAAGTGAAATGTGATATGCCTTCAGTTTCAAATGTAAGATAAAACGACGACAGGTTTACAGTGACCTCCGAGTATTAACCCACCAGCGCTTTTGCCCTCACATGAGTGAGAGCGACTATTGTGCGTAACAACGCTAATGATATTTGCCATGTAAATCAAACCGTGACGACAGTTCAAACATAGATGCAAGGTTTTCCTGCGTCTGTTGCCTGAGGCATGACTAATGGTGCAATAGGTTTTATGGGTCATTGCTAATGACGGCAGTGGCGGTTTACAGGCTGTGATTGATGAAGCAATGAATGTTTCCTGGACCATGTTTAATGATACCAAGGTTACTGATGAAGCGCTCGAATTAAAGGCGGCGCCAAATGTATTTTTAAATGGACGTATCCAATGTGTGTGAGGCCACAGTTTGATGGCGTGCCGTCCCGTCTAGGGTGCGCATTTGTAAAGTTCCAGAACAACGTCGAGGCCCAGGCTGCTATCAACGCTCTGCATGGGAGTCGTACTCTGCCAGTGAGTACTATACGCACACGCTTGCATTTATTGACATTTCAGACTTGGTGCATCAATTAAAACTCTAAAACAGGAGTTAATAGAGCAGGTACGTTCGCTTCCTCTGACATTTTTAAACAATGTGATCTGAATCAACTAAACAAATCCAAACTAATGTTAAATGGGGGTCAGCAATGCGCATGCATCCCATCATTTAAAGTTCCTTCCTCTGATTAACCCTGATTTTTTTTTTCTCTCTGATTAACCCTAAAGTTCTGTTCTGGCAGGCTTTTCCTGATTTATTTTTTATTTTTTTTGCTTTCTAGCAGAAACCTAGAGTTTATGTATGTGTGCGTGTTTTATTATTTTTTCGGCGGCACCAGTTTCAGTGTAATTTTTTTCGTCTTTTGCTTTTAGGGTGCTTCATCCAGTCTGGTCGTTAAGTTTGCCGATTCGGAGAAGGAGCGGGGGCTTCGGCGAATGCAGCAGGTGGCCTCTCAGCTGGGAGTCATCAGTCCCATGACCCTGCACCTCGGGGCCTACAACGCCTACACGCAAGCTGTGAGAAACACACTCAAACGCTCAAGAGTTTCTTTTCACACTTTAAAAAGAATTCAAGTTTTCAAGTGTGAGCTACTGAACTAATATGCGGCGATACAAGACAAGTCTGCCATTTTTAAAGACAATAATGCTCTGTTTAAAATTGGTATTCATTTCATGCATAGTGTTACGTGTGACGCTTTTAGTTGGGTAATGTAGAACCCTTTGAAATATGAATCTCATTTTATTGTGGAAGTGGTCCGGAAGATACGTTACAATGCATTTTTTTTCAACTTGATTTAATGTTATTATAAGGAAAGACAATTTTTGAATTTTGTTCAGATTGGCAATAAATTCACTCAATACAAATTATTGTTTAGTAAATTCTAATGATCCAAATTAACTGCTTGGACCTGACCCATAAATCGTCTAAGATTAGGTTTTAAAACTGTGTAAAATTCAGCAAACTTTTTGCGATTAAAAAAAATACTAAAGGACAAAGTATTGCGAAATAAACAAATATAATTCACATCTTGATTATTGAAAGCCTTGAGGGGCCCAAAAAGAAGTCATTGTATTCATGATATGTGTTTTAATTGGTCGATTAATCGATTATCAGAATTGCATTGTCACGTTTCGGTTTTAGGCTCAATCTTAGAAAATCCCTATCAGTCATTCAATATAATTAGTGAGGGGCAAAATAATAGTTTCATTCATTATATGTATTTTAATTACTCCATCAATCGGTTATCAGGATTCTATTGTCAAATATCAATTAGTCGGGCCCTATTAATGCAAATTACGTGTGGTGACGTTCAAAAAGTACAGCGATCGTCTACCCAGGTCGTTTATGTAATATTTTTTATAGGGGATTGACCTGTCACAAAAGCAAAAAAATATCATTCAAAATTATGCTCGAAATTCATGCTTTTACGAAAAGCTCGTTCAAGCTGACAAAACAACTAGTCTAAAGAACAGAAAAAGAAAAAATCTTTCTTTTCGTAGGTTTCGTGTTTACATAGCAATAAAACACAATATTTTGCGGTCTTTGCAAAATCAGTCACAACCCAGGAAAACAGCTGGTTCTGAAATTGCCGTCCAATGAAAAGGCCTTGGAGTAAATGTGCTAAATAATACAGTCGCTTCTCCTTTCTAACCAAACATACAAATTGCCTCATTTTTACCTTCTATCAATGCCAACCTCTTCAACCCCTAGTTGATGCAGCAGCAGGCACTGGTAGCCCAGTCAGCCTACCTCTCTCCTGTTGCCACGGTGGCCGCCGTCCAGATGCAACAGCTGGCTGCCCTCAACCCCAGCAGCATCATCGCCACACCCATCGCATCCATCACCCCCTCCTCAGGTAACCAGACGCCCGGCACGGCCATTCCTGCAATATTAGATTAGAGTATACCAAGAGTTGGACCTATGATTCATCTCATTTACCATATATGTTTTTGCACAATTAAACCAACACAATTTATTTCATGTAACTGTTATGTATTCCCCAAATATAGGACACACTTGTAGAATGTATATCACTCTACCTCCACCGAATTTGCTGTGGGGCATTTATTAACGTTAACTTTACGATATATCATACACACAAGCCAGATACATTAAAATAGATCTAATTCACAAACTGACTGCATTTATCTTATGCAAATATGCATAGCATTTTGATCATTTAAATGCTGTCTACAGGTACCAGCACTCCACCCTCCATTGCGGCTACACCTGTTCCTGCTCTGCCTCCACCAATTGCAGTCAGCAGCTACCCCTCTGTGGCAGCACCACCCAATGGCCAATCAGCAACTGAAGCCCTGTATACCAACGGGGTCCACGCATACCAAGGTACCGCATGATCACAGCATCCTAGTCCCCCAGTTTTTGGAACTGAAATGTCTCTCCACTGACTCCCAGACTCCTGCTATCATATGCCGCAGCAAAAGTGTAATTAAGAGCAAATGAAACGAAGCGACAGCGCCGCACATTATTTGGAGCGTACTGATGTGCATAAAGCGATTGGTGATGATGTTTTTGTGTCACAGCTCAGAGTCCTGTGCTGGACCCCCTGCAGCAAGCTTACACAGGCATGCAGCACTATACAGGTGAGGCTCAGTCAACATTCATTCAACAGGTGCATAATGTGGAACTCAAAAGCGTTTGATTCACTGTATCTCGTGTTATGCTTATTCATGCGGGTGTACTTCCTGTCTATAACGCAGCAATACCAAATAGTACTTATCAACAACCTAAAGGGTGAATACTAACTTTAGTCTTAAATTGGAATGTATTTCTAATTTCAAAATGTTCTTTGCGTCTTTCAAATATACAGTGATTTTTTTTTTTCACACCCAAATCGAAATCTTTCTGGCTCTCCCTTCTATTTCACACAGGATGTGTGACCTGAATACAAAAACCTCTTATGTAACGATACCGCCAAACAACCTGTGCATTGCCCCATTTCCAGCAAATTCTGTTTTAACGTAGACATCCAATTTTTATGTTCTTATAGTTGTTGTTTTGGATTCATAATTTGGTGAGTGTTCTGTAAAAAATATAGTATTATATACCGCATAACTTTTAAAATCCCGGATTTTTTTCTACGCAATAGAATATTTTGAAAAACCTGGTTAGCCCAGTGTATGTGTAACTTGTTTTCCTTGCTGCACTTGTTGCTAGTCTAAAATGTCCGGTCATTTTGTAATATTATCTGCATCATGCTGAATTTCTTCACAAAAAGAGGTCGCAGTAATTTTTGCTAGTATTCTTATGTAACGATCTTTTCTGTCTTTTACCTAGCCACCTATCCCGCTGCCTACAGCCTAGTGGGTCAGCCGTTCCCCCACCAGCCCACCCTAGTAGCTCAGCAGCCGCAGCAGCCGCAGCAGCTTCAACAACGTGAAGGTTAGTTCTAAAAAATGTGGGTATGTGTGTGAAACAACCACAGGAACGTTGGACAACATGACATTTGGCACATTTCAGATTACATATTATCATCGTGCAAACAGTGATACAGTGTTGCCGCTTTATCGGTTCTTCGTTTTATCACCTTTTTTATTTACTTTGGTTTACATAATGAGTTCTTATACTGATGTATCAGTAATGTAGTTGACTGAGGTATAATGTAATTGTTGCACATCATAATACTGTTTCGACCTACATTACATGGAGCCGGCAAGATTTTACCATCTCCTTCCTCTCTTTATGTAAAGGTCCTGAAGGCTGCAACATCTTTATCTACCACCTGCCTCAGGAGTTCACCGATTCTGAGATCCTGCAAATGTTCTTGCCCTTTGGAAATGTCATCTCGGCCAAGGTCTTTGTTGACCGTGCCACCAACCAAAGCAAATGCTTTGGTGAGCCGCAGTAACGCTGATAACTGCTATTACGATAATTGTTGTCAACCGTGTGGTATTTAGAAACAAAGAGACATGCCTTTAGACACAAGTCACGCAATACACTCGGTTTTCCACAACCATTATTGAACCAAAGAGCATATTTTGCAAAAAGAAAACTCTTGAATTGAAAATGTCACAAAGCCCAACTGTACGTAATTCCTACTTCATCAATCATCGCGATTCGTAGTTCATGGATCGTTTGTTACCTTTGCATTTTTCCTCAGGTTTTGTGAGTTTTGACAACCCATCCAGCGCTCAGACTGCCATTCAAGCCATGAACGGCTTCCAGATAGGCATGAAGAGACTGAAGGTACAACTGAAGAGGCCCAAGGATGCCAACAGACCTTACTGAAGGAGGTGAGCTTCACGCGAGGATATGTGACAGACCGCAGCTAACGCGTATGAAGATTAGAGATTCAGCGACTGTAAATTAAAGCTCATTTCTTCTTAGGTGGCTGATTTCATGTGGAACATGTCAGTAATCTACCGTAGATTAACTTTAATGAGGTGCAGCACTCACCATCTTTAATGGATACATTACAGGCATCGGTTTGAATGTTTTAAAAGTGTTCTTTGACTAAGGAGTCGCAACGTTAACATTTTTGAGATCAAATGTTCTGTCGCAGCTTTGAATGCAACTGCTGTCAGTCATGAATTTTTCTTTGACCTTTCATTTATTGTTTTTGTGCTGTGCCATATGCCATTTTTCCTGAAACAAAATCATCACACCACTCTCAAGACCGTCCCGTCTACATACATAAATTGTGGAGATGTGCGTCGCTATGGCTACGGGTGCCTAGCAACCACTAAAACCTCCCCCTTCCTTCTCACTGCGTTGTAAGTTTAATTGGCCTGTGTTGGTTGCCGTGGCGATATTGCCTGTGATGGTTGCCATTAGCAATTTTTCTTTTGGGGCCGTTGCCTTGATTCACCATGCTCAACTGCATGGCGGGTTACTGTGGCCACCGTGAACTGTGTTTGGTGCGTTGTGAGTTTCCTCTTTATTATTTTGTCGTGGTTTCAATCCTTGCAAACACTGATGGATTAAAAAAAAAAAAAAAAGTCATTTGACTTCAATATCTGTAAGTAACTGATTATCATGACATGCTTTTTCATGTTCCAACCCTCCAAATTTGAAGACAAATTTTAACGTCAATTATTCATGGACATAATATAGCTTTGCTCTTTCTTTATTAGTTTTTTTTGTTGTTGTTTTTTTTTTAATTGTCATGATTATCATTCTTACACTTTCCCTTTGTTTACTGTAGTTGGATGGTGTGGTAGTTTTCCGTGAAGCTGTGAGGGGTTTTGTCTGGTTGTTACTCAATTCCATGTGATTTTGTGCTTGATCTTTGGTTGGTGTTTGTGACACTGGAAACGCAAATTTAAACACAGAAATAGTGGACAGGATAATGTCTGTGTACGTATCATGGTAGGTGTGTGTTTTTGTAGGTGTGAGACTAAAGTGAAATTTTAATGTAAATGTCTATGTGAGATATGATAATTCTGTGTCTATTTATGAGACAGTAGCCTTACTTTAGAAAGTTTGGGATTAATCTGTTTGGTTCCTGTGACATGTTCTGTTGGCAGAGGAACTGCATTCCTCTGTAGGAATTCTGGGGACCAAAAACATACACGCAAATTTCCATAAATGTGTTCATCTGAAATTTGGAATCCACATCATGCTCATAAAAACAGTGAGTCGGCAAAGCATTGGCAAGACACAAGCAAACATAGATTGAGCTTTTTTTTTTATTTTTACATGATTAGGTGCGGGCAAACAGACAAACTTAATATTTCAGGCTCATTACAAAATGAAAATGAATCCTCTTTCTAAATAATGCAGCTACTTCAGCCTACATACACCCACATATAAATAAAATGAATCCGATAATCTTACATTGAAATAAACACATTCAGTTTTAATTGTAATAAGTAATACTAAATCAAAATCAAGTCAAGTCCTAATATTTCTTAATCATTTTGATGCGCCCCCACTTATATAAACACAGCATTCTCATTTTTGCATTTTGCATTACTGAACTACAAATTGGCTTGCTTTTTTAATTCTTTACATGATTACCTTAAATTCCATGATTGTTGTGCGCTAAAGTAATTCTAATATGTATTTCTTACATTTATTGCATATTTATATTTCATTTATAGTCATAATTTAAATGTTTTTGGAGCATATTTTAGGCTTGGAACGGATTAGGATATCTATATGTAAAAAGCCGCTCTACGTATGAAAAATTCACATTGCAAAAGAACTTTCAGAACAAATGAATTTCGTAAGTAATGTTAGCATTCAAAACGTTGCGTTTAGATGAGTAAGGAGCACAGAATTTATATATATATATATATATATATATATATATATATATACAGTATATATCTGCAGATGCTTTGTTATGAGCAACTCACTCAAAATTAGACTTTGGTTGATTTGACTTTTAAAAATGTGAACATCCATAATATACAGACAAACATTGGAGTCAGTGCCCACCAGAATTCCTACTGTGCATGTTCTGAATTAATTTGCCTGCCAAAAGAGATGAAAAGCCTCCCGTACTTTTTGTCAAAACGTGCATACACTTGCAGCACAATGACTGCTAAGGTTTGCGTTGCATGGACACTATAATTGAATACTGAGATAGATCACCCTGCTGTGTCCCTGCAAGCAGCTTGTATTGACTGCAGCTTAAAAAAAAAAAAAAAACAAATAAGAATTTTTACTTATTTCGTTTGACTTGATTTTTCCTTTCTCTCTCTTTTATCTCCAGGTCTGATTAGGAGTTCAATCAAGAAAACCACCTCGGGATGCCCCAGCCTTGTTTGGTTGTTTGACCAACCATAATAGCACACAGGAGCAACAACTCACAAACACACACACACACACACACACACAAAAAAAAGACAGTAAGACACGATTTAAATACTACTACTAAAACAAGCAACTGCAGTAATATCATCAACAAATACTACGGAAGCAACAATATCAGAAGTGCTCCAAGAATTCCTATCATTCCATAGCTGGATTCATTTATATGATGTACATACTTTGTCAGCAACAAGTTCTAATCTACATGTTAAAAAATAATAATAATAAAAAAAAAAAGCATATCACTGATGTGATTCTACTGAACAGGGTCCTGCTGTATAGTGTGATTTGTGATCTAGAAGGTCTGCTCTACACAGTCGGAGGGAAAAGGAAATATATTCTGTATGATTACCACTGGTAATTTTGTTATGTAGAAGTAGTTTGATTATTTATACGTAAATTAAGATAATGGTTCTTAAACAGAAGGAGAATTGAATGGCTTTCCTCACACTGTACATACCTTTGTTGGGGGGCGGGGTTAAGGGGATGAGTAAAAGCATCAAAAATATCTGCTGCCACTACTTTTCAACTTTACAAAGTGGATCAAGGGGTCGGGATTTTTTCTATCTTTTTTCTTTTTTTAATGCTTAATTTATTTAGTAATGAATTTGATGGGAAGGATGTGATTTGTTTTTATTTATTTTAAGAATAAAGATGACTCCCTATTCCTTCGAGACGACAAATACACTTATAATAGAGTTTTTAAACGACATAAATGTAAGGAAGTAAAAAAAAAAGGATAATGTTTCTTTATTTATTCTCTACAATTGCTGTTTTAAAACACATGTCTTTAAAAGAAAATAAAGTACAATTTAGAAAAACGATTGTGTCGTGTTTTTTTTAACTACCTTATTAACAAACTTATTGAATCAATGAAGAACATTTTATTGTGAGTTAATGACTACGTTATATGAATATGGAGTAGCTGGGAAAAGGTGGAGAGACAGCTGGTGTTTGCAGATCTCGTCTGCCAAAGGATTCTGGGTTTGGCCTGACGTGTCGAAACACGCTCGCTTCTTTGGCATGTCTCAAATTTGAGTTGGTGATGAGGCTCTCATTTTTTCAGACGCAAGCTGCTGTGGAAGACAAATCAGGCGAATAATATTTGTTATTGCTGCTGCTTTTAGATGAGGGAGATATATTGTAGAAGTACATAAACGACGCTATAGAAGCCAATTCACAGTATCAGAATAATTCACCGTTTGCATCGGAGCCCAGTGGAAGTTTATTTTACAGGCAAGGACGGGAAAAGGCCAAGGCAGACAGTTGGAGTCTCAACTCACACACACTAGCAGTAGACTTAAAATTTTGTTGGAATATGAGACTGCATGTAACATTAGTACAGCAATGAAATGTTGTTTCTTGTTTGCATGGTCAATACGCTTTTTGACTGCTTTTGTGCAGGTAGGTAGGCACGGATGGATGGATGGATGGATGGATGGATGGATGGATGGATGGATGGATGGATGGATGGATAGATAGATAGATAGATAGATAGATAGATAGATAGATAGATAGATAGATAGATAGATAGATAGATAGATAGATAGATAGATAGATAGATAGATATAACAATGTAGCTGTAATGCATTTCCAAATTTCAAAATTAATATAATATTAATTGACATATGTTTACATATTCAGCAGATTAAGAGGAATTTACAGATCAACCATATGTTTTATGTATAAATGTGCGTTTAGTACACGTTGATGTCTGCATGAAATATTGTGTGAAAATACGGCACAACGTCCAGGTGCTATTCGTCTTAAAAACTGTGGAAATGTGTAGATTGTAACTATACTTATGTTTGTATTCTAGTGATATTCGACAAACGATTACTAATTGATTATAGAAGCCGTTTGAGCCTTATTTAGTGGTATCATTATTACACTAACAAAATTACTAATCGCTTCTTACGCCCTCTAGAGGCGAAAATGAGAAGTACTCAGGCGAATTACGTCCGAATTCACGTCATTTTTACTAGCCTGACACCCGCCCCACTTTAAATATACAAATTCCAACCGTACAATTCTACACCGTCGTTTTATAATTTGCGACCAACTGGAAACTTATTCCCACTGTGATATTACAGAAAAAATCCACACATCGTCCCCTTTTCCTCTCGGCTTGTAAAAAGAAAGATCGTTGTGGAGTAAAAAGTGCGACAGACTTTCCCCTGAGAATGAGGCGAACCAATCTGTGCTGAAGAGGGAAACGGGCTGTTGGCAAATCATTGAAAGTTCACCGGTGTCTTGAATGGGGAAGCGTACATGAAAATTCACTTCTCTCTAGCAGGAAAAGCCGCAGACGAGCCCGTATATCGGTAGACAACGCGACCTGGCCGTGCAAAGTCAATTCTGGAGAGGTAAGTTGACGGCAAGCACCGTTACACGATGGACACTTATCAAATTCAACCTAGCAATTGATACCTCGTATCAAGTTAAAATATTAGTTCGGCCGGGTCCTATTTGCGATTTTAGAAACACATCGTTGGATAATTTTATTCAAAATATGTTTAACAACACACGCGAAAGCCTGCAAATTTGAGTAGAGGCGGAAAAGAGCGAAACAATAAAGTTGAGCTAGCTAACAGGCCCACGCTTGTGGTTTTTTTTTCCAGTTGTTTGTTTTCGGAAAATATCGATAAGAAAAAGACCACCACAAACATATTTTCGTCGTTTTTAAGTGCCCAGCCGGCGAAGACGTTAATAAAACCCTCCGTTGTTGAGTTCAGAAATCCAGTCAATTCGCTTCACGAAAAAGTTTTATTGTACGTAAACTGCTTTGTACATTTTATAGTTGCCCTTTTTTCATGTGACCGTTGTTTTATTGCCCTCTCGTTTCTCAACGTCTCTTTCCGCTATGTCCTGGTAGACTCACCGCTTGCGCCACTTTCGTGTTTTAGTGTGTGTTATCAGTGTGTTGGTTGGGGTGTTTGGACAGAACCACTCCCTGGTTTACGCAAAGTGCGGAGAATGCAGTGGCTGGCACAGCAACAATAGTTTCGGTTTATAAAGGCAGCAGTTCTTGTACCAACCCGATGGATTTCCAAAAGAAAATCAGATCAAATCAGTCAGGTTGAAATTGAGCAAATATCTTTCTCGAGCTTTCTTTGGTCACTTTTGAGTGTGCTGTGTCATTTCTTGTTCTGCACAGCAAGCGTAGTTTGCCTCATTTGCGTAAGGTGTAATGTTTTGCATCACCTCCTGTGAAATTGTGATCCAAATTACAGAAGATGTATCCAGATGCATCTGTGACAGATTTGGTTTTTTTTAAGTTCTTAACCTTGCTGCACATTGAAAACACATTAAGACACATTTAAAGTATTTTTGCAGTGAATAGCATGTCCGTCTCACAGTTACGAGACCCAAGTTCAAATCCACCTCACTCCGGCCTTCCTGTGTGTAGTTTGCATGTTGTCCCCATGCCCACGTGGGTTATTTCCGGGTACTCCCACACTCCAAAAACATGCATGGCAGGTATATTGAACATACTAAGTTCTCCTTAGATATAATTGGGTGTGTGAATTGTTGTTCGTCTCTGTGTGCCCTGCAATTGGGTGTCAACCGGTTCAGGTTGTCATCCACCTACTGCCCAAAGTCAGCTGGAATAGGTACCTGCAAGCCTGCGACCCTTGTGAGGATAAGTGACTCTAGAAAATGGATGGATGTTTCTTGTACTCTGTTGCTTTCCCAAAATGAACACTTTCTGAGTTCTGAGCATGCTTTCATCAAGCTATTTAACATTGAATCCCATTTTAAATATGGAATTTGCGGGCCACATAAAATGATGTGGCGGGCCGAATCTGGCCCCCGGGCCTTGAGTTTGACACCGGTGGTGTAGATCCTGTACTTTTTTCAGGTTAACTTCATGACATGAACTAGAAATCACCCGCAAAAGTCATCATGACTTTATAACTGGCATTTAATTGGTTTGAAAGTCCAGACTTGTGATGTGTGATACCGGAAATTCCTAGGACTTTAAAAAAATCAAATAAAATTGTTGGAGGCGGTCCTTAAGAGTTCACGTGGTGCTCTTGTTGAGATCATAGGGATTTTTCATCTAGGGCAATTATACGAATACACCGTGCTTCCTTGTTGGTGCAGTCTGTCGAGCGCGAGTAGCTGTCCAACTGGTTCGCAATTAGAGCTCCAGATACTTCATCAAATGAATGCACAAAGATTTTTGGATTATCTCTGTCAAGGAGGTAATGTTTTCTCCTTAATTTGTAATTCTGTCTGAATGATGACGTTTAGATGGTTGACCTAGTTTTCTTTTTTCTTAAATACGATGCCCGAACGTTTTTTTTTTTTTTTTTTAAATCAGCTCCAGTACTGCATTACTGTTTACAGCCGTGAAACATTATAATATAGACACACTCCCGTTTTGATATACTTGAATTGATCCAGCTGTTTACATTTGTAAGTAGGCTTTATCTGTCTTTTTCAAGGGATAAGTTAATCATATTGAATTCTTCACATTTACTGCTATTAAACGTTTGGGATGGAATTATCATGATTAAATGTATTGCCTGTACTATTGCGGGATATTAAAATCCCTAATAAATGCTAAGCCTGTATTGAAAACGTAAATCACAACAGTCTATTCTTTAACCGAGAAACGCCCCTTTTAACCCGAGACAGCCAAATTAACTCAGAACAAGGAACAGTGTTACCAAATGTAATGATTATATGGATGAAACGATCATTATTTTAAGTCAAACAGAAACCTAGTTCAAACTCCCTTCAAATGTAACACACGACGACCGGTACATTTTCCTGTACCTGTCATCTTACTGGAGTGAGCTAATGGCAGTTAAATTACACTAAGTGGGGGAAACTTAGCTAATACCACAAATAACTCTGAAATTGTAGCACCCCAAAGCTCATTTAGAGGTATTTTGGATACCCAGTTGAAACCAAGGATAGAAATCAAGGAGTTGAAAAGACCCTGATTACATTTATAATATTATTAACATTAAGGCTGCAATTATTAATGATTTTATTTATTGATTAAACCCATATCCCAATCGGGGGCTAACGCTTGTGATTGTCCACAAAGTTAGCGGCTCTTTCTTTCAAGGTTGCCAGAGGAACCTCAAAAGGTCATCAGAGGTCAGCAAAATGTTGACCTCCTTCGATATTCCCCTGCAACGGGAGCAATGTCTGGCAACCTCTTTTGACCTTTTGGCAACCTCTGGCGACCTTGAACGAACCCAGAGGAGATTAACAGACGCTAAATTCACAAACGATTTTAGATACATTTTAGATATTAAGATGGAACTGGATGCAATCCATTCACGTTTGTCTCATTCATGGGAATTTTTTAAAGGTGTTTCTTCGTATAATCTTTTTGCACATTCATAATCTGTTTTCGGCCTGCATGAGGAAGAAGAAAAATAATACCTCTTCATACCAATGCCAGATGTGTTATGTAATCATTAGTCTCCAGTTTGTAATTGTGATTGCATTAAAGACAACAATAGCATAACATGTTGTGCCCTTCAATCAGCAGGATGTTGTCTTGGCTAAACGAGTGTCTATGGGCAGACTGGATTTGGTTTCCTGAAGGCTTCGGCTGGGCCGACCTCAAGGACCCCGATGTCATCCTGCCTCAGCTACCGGACCTTTGGGCTTTCATCCCCATCGCAATCTCCTTCCTGGTTGTCCGACCGATATTCGAAAGGTAAATCTTCATCGCCGGTGGTCGCCCGATAATCATTTTGACAGGTTTGCCTTCATTTTAGGTGGGTAGCAATTCCTCTGGCGTCTCTGCTGGGAGTGAGGGACAAAAGGCGTGTAAGTCCCCCTTTGAATCCCTTACTGGAGGCCCACTTCTGCAGCACATCCAAGCATCCCACACAGGTAAACAAAGGAACAAAGCAGCGTGCTATTGTTTTTTTTTTTTGACATATCCAAACAGTCACAGTAGCACTACCTTGTTTTCTTCTCTTGCGTTTGTTTTCAGAGCTCCCTAGAGAAGTTAAGTAAACAGACAGACTATTCAGTGCGACAGGTCCAGCGATGGTTCAAGCAGCGCCGGAACCAGGACCGTCCCAGCAAGATCAAAAAGTTTCAGGAAGCCAGGTACCTTGAACTCTGGCGCTGTGTAGTACGTATAATCAAAACCAGCAAATTTTCCAAGGACCTTCATTGCAATTGTTTGCCTAAACAAAACATACAAAAAAATCATTACTTTTCAGCTATATTTAAGTATAGGAAATAATAATTGCAAGTTACAGTCATAACGAATCGGGTCAATTTCTGCCTAAAAGTTTCCTGCCAATTATTTAGTTAAAAATCACATTATAAAATAAAATGCCAGTGTAGCTAAAATTCGTAAAAATGATGACATTTTTAAAAATATATTCAACTGGTTGAATTGATAGTTTTTTTTGAAGAGTCGTGAATTCTTTCATGATTTAATATAACATGAAATTGGACGCAAACGAGCATGATTATCAATGCAAAAAAAATAACATTAGCATTAGTTTAAAGTAGAAAGAATATTGAATAAGAACATATTAATATCTCGCTTTTCATTTTTGGCCCATGAGGACACATTTGACAGGTCACATTTTGGTTTTATATTACAGTGGTTTGTTTCTCGTTATAGTTACGTGAGACTTTTTCATGATATAAAGTTGAAGGAAGTTAGAGATAAATGGTGGTGAGAAGTGAGATCATGTTTCATTTAATTGCTAAGAATGAACGTGTACCTCAGAGTAAAACTATTTCGTCTGACAAATACTTTCTTTTCCAGTTGGAGATTTACCTTTTACTTTTTTGCTTTCTTTGCTGGCCTGGCGACCCTTATTGACGTGAGTCAAAATTCATCCTTTTGGGAATACTGTTGTCATGGCAGCATGTATATCCATCTTCACTCAAGTCAACCCTAATTGATCCACTTTGTGACATTATACTGTTGCCCACAAATGTCCTGGCTGGATCCTAACCGTTGTCTCTCCCCTCTTAGAAACCATGGTTCTATAATATGAAGAGGATGTGGGATAACTTCCCAAAAATGGTATGCTAATTTCAATGTGTGCTGACTGTACTCTTTTCCTTTATTTGCTACAGTTTTTTTTAACCTGTGCAGTATTTTGTCCAATCCTTTGATCTTTACATCAAATAAATTTCACACCAAAGGGAAAGGATTGAAAGAAGGCACTAGGGGAGCTGAAATTTCACCCAAAAGTCAAAATGGTTCAACGCTTGGTTATCACGCGGCCAGATGTGTGCATCCATTGGCTAAACTACTGCAAAAATGATGTGGAAGAAAATGACCAAAATACTGCATAATGCTTACATGCCTTTAAAATACTCTATTTCTGTCGTATATCTAAAACATCCGTGTTTTTCTTTTGTCCTAGCCACTTCTACCATGTCAGTACTGGTACTACATGATCGAACTGGGCTTCTATGTGTCCCTGCTTGTAAGCGTAGCGTCTGATGTCAAGCGTAAGGTAGGCAAGTGGACTTTCACCTCAATATTTAAGTGTCCAGGCATTCAAATCATTTTCATTTGTAAGAAAAAAAAACATTAACAGCTATTCAACGCAGCAGATTTCACAGACGGGAATATGCAGATAAAATGTAATGGTCTAAAACGCCTCAAAATAAAAGCTGTCCTGCAAGATGTAGTTCTTGAATTGAAGCCTTTCGTCAACTACAAGTCCCACGATGCACAGCAAGAACTTTGCATTATGGAAGTCAGGATAAGTCATTGAGGGGCTTGCAAATGTCATAAGCAGTCGTGGAATCTTGAGTCGGGTCGAAATTTCCCCCTGGGGTTAAAGGATAAAACAACTAGAGGGTTTTGACTTGCTTTTGTCTAATGTTTTGACTGTGAGTGTGTAGTCCTTGTTTTACGAAGGCCTTCTACGTCATATAAGTCGGGTAGAGTCATGAGAGAACACACTTGGCTGGTGATGTCTTTTTTTCACGAGGTGCCTTGTGAGTTAATGTGTGACTGGAGCGAGCAGGGCTGGAAAACTTCCTGTGGTGCAGACAGCTTTGCCGCTTTCACACACATGGCTCAAAGCAAATAGGCGGACCATCAGTGACAACGATTGTTGCGTTACCCCAGTGCACTCAGAACGCCTTGTTGCGTACTACATTAATAACCGCAATGAGCGGACATGGGTTTTAAAAACATGATTGCATATAGTACCGAACCGCAATTCATTTTTAAATGAAGTAATTTTGTTGCAGTTCAAGTGCGGACTTTCAGATTTATTTCAGTGGAAGGAGTGAAAGGATTGCAGGAAAAAAGGAGGAACAAAAGCATTCTTTATACAAATCTGTAGGGGATCAAAAGTGATTGGACAACTAAAATTTCTGAAAACAAAACATTCCTTTATAAAACAAAAAACTGTTTGACTACCTGAGGTCCTGGGGACATCACCGGGGACATCACCCTGGGCTTCCTTTTCTATCATCCTCATTTTAGTTGAAACCATATGACTTGATTGGACTTTCAAGAATATTCCACATTTTGTGGATCATCAGTCCCGTTTTTATTGTGTACTGAATCAGGGACATTGATTACGTTAATCATATAACTGAATTACAAATGCTAATCATTTCAATACAAAACTTTCTCATATGCTGACATATACCAAAGGGAAATCACCGTCACCAACTGACAGCTCTCAATTAAAGCCACACCATCCTTCTCACTACAAAATGTAATATCAACAGCGGCCAGAGGCGGCGCCAAAATAACAAAGCCAAACAATGCACAAATGAATTAACTGTTAAACTAAATCAGTTCCAAAACATCATTATTTTGAGTGCGGTCCAAGCGACCCGGTACCAGTTGATCCACGGACCGACCGGTGGTTGGGGCCCACCGCCTTCTATATTTGCAATGAGCATAAACGGATTTCAAATCGACTGACCGACAGACGTGGTCTTTACCTCGTTTTACTGATCTTTTCGTTAGCGGTTGACGTTAATCTGAAAGTAAACTTTTGCGGGCTTTCAAATTATGAAAAGCCTCCGGCGGTTCGAGTAAAATAATCAGACATTGTGCTTGGATATTTATAGGCCTGACATGTTGAGAAGCTGTCTTTGTGAGTATGTCACTGAGCACGCTCAAAAGTGACATCATTGGCATGATGCAATTAATCACATGATTTAAAAGAAATTGCCTCTGCTTTTCTGGTATGCCCCTGTGTCGAAACAGGATGAACAACTTTCGGGTCAATTTACCTTTTCCCCATTTGATTTCCATTTGGTAGTGTTCTGCTCTGCTGTCTCAATCACAATCATGTCAGAAAGCGAGAGTTAATCATTAGTAAATTAGTCAGTCAGTCAGGGAGTGCTGCCCATCAGTGACTGATCTTTACTGCTTGATCAATAAGTCAGCAAGCACAGTACAATTGGCTTTTTTTTTTTTTTTTTACTTTCTGTTTCTTCTCTACAGGATTTTAAAGAACAGATAGTTCACCATTTTGCCACCATTGTGCTTTTGGGTTTCTCCTGGCTGGTCAACTACATCAGGGGAGGGACTTTGATCATGTTAGCGCATGACGCTTCTGACTACCTAATGGAGGTTTGGCACTTATTCTCACTCATGAGTAGACCTCAGATTTTGGTTTTCACTTATATAAATGCCTCCAAAAGTCAATCCCGGAAAAAAAAAGAACATGTTTCATTCAGATCATCAATTGCAATTGTTGCCGCTTTGGTTTCCAGCACCTGCTGGAGGCTTAGAGGTGTTGGTTGCTAGGTAACTAAACACTCATTTATCTGTTAAATGTTCTGCACGTCAAAGACAAGTCAAAGTCTTTGTGAACTATTTTGTTGACTTTTTCATATTTCTTCAAATTGATAGGTTAACGTTCAGGGCTGGTGAATTCGTTACATGCCACTTCACATATTTTGTTAAAAGCCAGTCAAAGCCAATTCTGACTGGGATCCTAACCCAATTTTAGGACCATTACATCACTTAGACATGGCGTCTATTTCCCATCCTCGCGCGCATCACCTTGCTTATGCCACTTTCCCCTGACGCTCTAGTATTACCCAAAGAAAAAAATGCCAATTTGTGTCTATGTACAGTAGTATGCCCTCTAGAGGTGAAACATGTTTGCTAACTGTGATGTGTGTCTTGTCTTTTCAGTCAGCCAAGATGTTCAACTATGCAGGTTGGAAGAGAACGTGCAACTTCATATTCATTGTCTTTGCCATTGTTTTCATCATCACCCGCCTTGTAATTTTCCCCTTCTGGTAAATCTCTTCTTGCACAATACTTTCTTCTTGCTTTCTAATTACTCATTGAGTTCATAAGGTTATGATTTAAAAAAAAAAAAAAAAGACGAGTGCACAAGTGGTTTGTCCATCTTTCAAAACCTCAGTAGATTTTTGGGCAATTTTCGATATTCATCCAGCCATTTCCTTTTACCGCTTGTGCTCACAACGGTCGCGGGCTTGCTGAGTGAAGTGAATAATAATAAATATCAAATGGAAAATACAGCTTCCTTTTTGGCGCCTAAACATTCCAAGTAACAAAAATATAAAGCACCTCATCCCGAAATTGAAAAAAAAACAGGATTTTTCCATGATGCCATTTAACGTCAAATCACATTAATTTCTTAGCTGTATGAGTACAATACGAGTCATTTTTTGTTGCGTATTCAGAACAATTTCCATCATAACAACAGGCGCATTATTCACCACACTGGCGCAGTTCAATAGGCTTTTGATGGCGAGTGTAAGTGGTTGGGACTGTGCGCTCTGTTTGTGTGTGCAGCATTATACATGCAACGTTGGTGTACCCCTTGACCATCTACAAGCCTTTCTTCGGCTTCTTCTTCTTCAACGGCCTGCTGTTGTTGCTGCTGTGTCTGCACATCTTCTGGGCGGCGCTCATAGTGCGCATGGTCATCAAGTTCCTCCCCGGCAACGTAAGACATTAATTTTCCAAGGACCCATATTGCAAATGTTTATGGAAACAAAACAAAACAAAGAAAAATCATTTAAGCCAAACATAAGTGCCGTTTTTATTCACCAACAGATTCAATTTGCAGTTAGTGCTCCATAACAACCGACTGCGACTTATAGTCTGCCGAGACGGTAACTGTAAAGAATAACCCGAAAATATTCAATAACGAGCAAAATCTCAACAGGACATAGTTGAGGACGAACGGAGCGACATAGAAGAGACCGAGTCCGAGGACGAAGACCAAGACTGCGGCGAGGAGCGGAAGAGAACGTTGAAAAACGGCCACGTTCACAACGGCCACGCCCCGCTCAACAACAACCCCCAACAGATGGACTGAGCGCACGCCGAAAGAAGCGCAAGGTTTGGAAACCGGACCCTCGCATGCGTGACTCACTTGAAATCCAAAGAATAGGGGCGTGGCATGCAGACAGGCAGCAAAACTTAGACAATATCCGCATCACAAATAGTCCCCGTTCAGATCACTGGAAATTGACCAACGATCAATAGAGAGCACCATTATGTGCTTTCAGTGCTGAGGACTGTTCTCTGCTTTTCACGCCAACTCATTTAGTTGTTGCTACACGGTTTGTAGCTTCACGGCGAGTTACTGTTAAGTGATTTGTTCTTTTTGTTGCTGAGGTTCAGACGGGGCATTTACAACATGGGTTAACACTCCTCGAAGTAGTATTGCCTTTAAACACAACTAATTTCACTTAGGCCAATGGAACAAAGAAGGCAGTAGGACCATTCCTGATTTCATTCAATTTACTGACACAATAAGTTCGTTGCGCCATTCTGGTAAAGCAAAATACTGAATGGCAAATGAGAATTTTAATAGTTTGCGAAATTGAGCCACCTTTAAGTTGTTTTTGCTTTGATTTTTGGCAACAAAATGCACCCGCGCCGTCCAAAATCATTTTAGCGTGTTTATTTTTGTTATTGCTTCATTATGGTTTTTTTTTGTGATTTCATTTACTTTGTTTTATTTGTTTCCAGTCCTGTTTATGTGAGAAAAGATGTAACCTAAACAAAACGTTCCTTTTCCTGGGCTGGAACAAAGTCAGTAACATTTATTTTCAGTGATTTCTATACCCAAAGATGCACTTTACGGATCGCGGTCACACCATTGTGTCGGGATTCGTTTTTCAACGGAGGTTCTGGTCCTGGTGTGCGTTTTGACTTTTGTCAGTGTGTTTGTTCAATGTTGACAAAAAAAGAGATTCATTTGTTGAATTTCATGAAAAGGTGGTCAAAGAAACCCATCACCGAAGTGTGGTTTACAAGTGCCTTTTTCAGTTGAATTGTGAGTTCTTACTAAATGCCATATTTTGTGCCTACACAATAAGCACAGTTGTGCTTTGTGCCGCTGCTCACCTCAATTGTTTCCCGCTTCTTCCCACCCACTCTTTCAAAACAGCTTTGCCTCTAAAAAAAAATGTTTTTTTTTTAATTTGTGTTATCTGTTGCTGATGTGTAATATCATAATGATGATAAAAAGAACATATTTGTGTAAAATTATTCTTTTGTTTTATTGAATGTGAGTCTTGAAATGTCAAAAGTGTTTTTTAGTTTTGGACTTTGATTCCTCCAAGTCAACAATGCAATCCACATGTGGGAAATTCTGTTTCGGGAAAAAAAACGATAGTCACAGCTACTGAGAAACAAGTCATGCAAGTTTAAATAAATCCAACTCGATTGGTCGGTCTAAAACAAAGCCACTTTTTTTTTTTTTAGGGTAAATTAGGATTAAATTAGAATATTAGAATATTAGATAGATTATTAAATTAGAATATACTTTACCTGAAAATAAGTACTGGTGAATTGCATTAAATGAGTTGGTCCAAAAACCAACAAGCAGCTTTAGTTCCCTCCCGTCTCCCATGTTTTGGCACGTAACCTAAAAGGCTTTCTAGACTGATTACACACAATGTCGGCTCACTTTACACACATTCTCATCAAGACTGTTCATTTTAATGTCGCGGGCTCAGTTTCCACGTCAATCGCGATTGAATCTCTTGTTTCTCCTGTCCATGTGATCCTTGCGCCGCCCAAATGTGTTTACGTTTTCCGTCCCTTTGGTACCTAGCTACCCTTATGTAATACATAAGCTCAGCATCTTCTACATTGGAACAGTCTAATCGGTGACACGTTTGAGCTTCTTCGTGACAGGAGGACAAAAGCGCGAGGGCTGTTTGATTCACTTGTACGCTGTCGACTTATCAAATTCCCACTCAAGTATTAATAAGGGTTTACAGATCCAGAGAAGGCCGCGAGATGCGGATGCACGCCATGAATGTTGCAGGAGTGCGACTACCCAATAGCCCTCAACTTGTAGGGACATAAATCTGTTCACACATACATATTGTTAGCGCGCTACAGTGTACTGTTCCGCAAGGTTTGTGTGGCTAAGCTTCCAGCCTGCTCATTTTTCCGTGTCTTGATCATGAGAGGAAGAAGGTAAGCGTAAAAGCTAACCAATGACCGTCTTACGTAAGTGGCATTATAAGGAAGCGGCCATGAGACCAACGCAGGCGAGCGCGTGAAGCTGTTCAGAAGTTTGCATGCATGCCGAAACGCTAGCGCCTTTGCAGTTCAAGGATGGTCACGTGGTAAGTTATCTGTTATTGCATATTTATTTTTTTTGTTTTAAAAAAATAATTCAACTGACTTGGGTGTTTATCTGCTGTATCGCTGCTTATTTATAGTACAATCTGCAATCAGCCTACAGTGAATGCGACATTAGTCATTTTAATGTACCAACACCAATGTTACTCCCTGTCTTAGTCCTGTTTTCAGGGTTCCTGCTGATAAGAGCATTCTGAGATGCATTTAAAGTAACCAATGAATGCAGACCAAATTCACATTCTTTCTCTGATTGGCTCTTGGCCAGGAAATGCAAGATAGAAGTTTTTTTAATTCCCTAATTAAAGATTTTTTTTTCAAATGCAACAGCAGCAATACTTTGTTTCACTTGCAGTGTATGTGACATGAAATTTAGACAAATGTTAATGAAACCGTCTTTGATGGTTGTAGGGCAGGCAGTTACAAATGAGAACCGACATCCATCATTTGAGAGTCACGTAAAGCATAATAATGCAATCCAGTGGACATTGTCACTGTGAAGCATGATCGTCACATTTACACATTGTGAAAGCAGACGCCACTAAAAACTGTCCAAAGGGGGTATTGGTAACAAAAAAATGTGTAAAAGTTGAAGATATCTAGCAAATATTGTATACTAGCCAAAAACTTGAAGTCATAATTCACTGCCACATAAAATGATGTGGCTGGCCGGATCTGACATCTGTGGATTAGAATGACTATTTTTCCGAGTACAAATTGAGTTTGTTTTTCCTCACTTTCAATAGGCTACTACAATTCTATTGGCTACAGAGTTTCAAATGTTCTCATTTTCCGCTGGTGGTGTGCCATAGACAAATGTTGGTAGTACTATATCACAGATATTGTTAAATAAAATATCCAACAAAATACGTAGTGTACTAATTGAAACAACACAAAACAAGGACTGTTAATCAACAGGTAAGAATTTTGTGACATTTATCAGAAGCATAAACACTCGTGAATACTCTTGTCTCTGTTGTAGCAAGGAGGTCATCGGTGTCTCCTCAGTATGCATTTGAGCTGACGCTGGGGGCAATAGCTTTCATCAGCCACATGGACCAGGGGACGCAATCTGCGCCCCCGTTTGAGGTGGATGTGGATCTGGGTTTTGCTCTCTTCTTCCTCTTCCTCCTGTGTTTCTTCCTGCTGGTGACGGTGGTACGCTGCGCCCAGACGGTGGTGGACCCCTATGGCTCCATCTCTACCTCCACCTATCAGGAGGAGCAGATTACCTGAAGACCTTGTTGTGTTGGACTGGATATTAACTGCAAAAACAAAATGTCTAATATTTAATAGAGTATCTTTACATTACATTTTTTAATAGTGACACATGTCTTGTCCCTAACCCTAATGCGGGGCTCATTTTTGTCATGGGCCACTTTGTAAATAAAGATCCCTCAGAGGGCCAGTATGATGATGAATCATCATATTTAATTGTCTCATTATATTATTACGCAATTTACACGCAACAAAATCATGTTAATAGTCCTGAGAACTAGGAATACTAGTTCGGTCAATTATGATTCAAGCTCCTGTAAAAAGGTAAGCGCAGATTAATTTCAAAGCTCCACATTATTTATTACACATGACAATTTTAGAAGAGATTGTAATTAAGGATCAAGTTGACACACAGGATTTGCTTGGGTGGGCAAAGTAAGGTGATGTGTTTGACACCTGTATTTTATTGTGCACATATGCGCGAACACAAACTACAAAAATTAAAATTGTTCAATGAGTACATTTCTAACAGTGTTAAAACTCAACAGAATGATTTGATATAGCTCTCATATTGTTAAGCATTGTATTTATATTATATATATTGTATTTATATATGTGTCATTATTAGATATAACAGTACTTGTGCGCAGTGTTGGGCAAGTAACTTCCAAAATTTCATGTTTTATATTCCTGATAAATTATACGTATTTTTTCTTTTAGGTTTAAGTTTTTTTTGGTTACCTTTTAGTTCTGTGATGGGTATATTTAATACATTTATATTACTAAAATATCTTCCTTCAAACAAAAAACAATGTATTTTTCGTCTTTTTTTTTTTTACGTATTTAAGTATTCTTAACCTTTTTCAACGATGTATTTGCCCCCTGTTTGTTCTTGCTTGTATGTTAAATTTTGCATTTTTTTTTTTTTTTACATTTAATAAAACCATGACTGTAAAGTGCTGTCAAAAGTGTTTAAAAGTATCCCAGCGAATACTGTGAACAAGAAATAAAATTTAAAAGCATATGTGCACCGTAGGAGAGACAACAAAGTATAAAAGTAATGTGAGACCTCGATGGTGAAAACGTGAATCAAAATATCATAAATAATATGTAAAACACATTCGGGCAATAAGTGCTATACTGTGCGGTATTACAACACTCCTCGCCAATAGGAGGTGAGAATGTACCAATTGGCTGTTTGAAATGGATGACGAAGAAGAAAAAAACGAAGAAGAAAAAAACGAAGAAAAAGAAGAAGGTAGCGAAAGCTAAGGGGGGGGGTTATAGCGAGCAAGTTTTTTGACGGTTCATTGCCATTTACTTTTAGCTAGCGAAAGTCAAGGCGGGAACGCTTTGGTCTTGTCATAAACAAGCCCTTCATGCTTTTAGTGCTACATAATCGCAGTCCCAAAGACTCTGAAGGCGAGGGTTTCGTTAAATCTGGTAAGCTAGTCCAAATCTACCGCATTGCTCCGTGATAACGTTTTCCATTCGAGATGTTGGATCATCTCAGCGTTGGTTCCGGCGGCGGCTACATTAAATGAGAATGTACACCAAAACAACTGAAAGTCAATTTAAATCCTTCTTATCCTTATGTTTTGTCAAAAAGCTAAATGATGATGCTAGCATCTTAACGGCGCCGCTCAATGAGACAAAACAATAAGATTGTACCTTCGAGAATTTCTGTGAGCATCGGTAGCAGCATTGACTTGGAGAGAAACTTCAGGGGTGAATCGAATTGATATGCAGTTGCAGTTTACCAATATTTAAAATAGCATCTCTTAATTTTTCCATTTTTGATTTGTGTGTGTGACGTTTTTACAGAGTCCTTCGTTCCCGCCTTTGCATTTTTTTGCATAGTTGTGTAGTGGGTTCTGTTGACTGAAATAGTTGTAATAATGATCAAAAAAGAGATATATATCACATAATTAAAACAATATAATAATTTTAATAGAACTATTTTCGTCTATTATATTGGATAATGAAAAAAGACGAGCTGCTGGAATACTAATTAGTTGCAGATACGTTCATTGTATTTTTTTTTTTCCTAAAATGGTCAGTCAGGAAATGGAACCTATTATGTTTGTCTTTGTGTTTCATGTTCTTGTAGTGATTTTCTTTTTACTAACTGATTGATTCTATGTGTATTAGTGGCAATGATGGAGATGGATGATCAGTTGGAGGTGACGATGTCACAGTCTGAAGAAACCAGTGCAAAGAGGGGAAGGTTTGAGTTTGGTAAGTAGAGGGTGGGTTTAATGTGCTGTGAAAAAGAAAAAAAAATGATGTCAATATTTAACTCTGCGTTTGAAACTGTGGTTGCATTTACTTGTCAAAAGATATTCTGGTATTTTGTTCGTACATCAAAGTTGTTTTTATATTTCTTCTAGAAAACCTCCCAGAATCCTTGTCTGAGTCCGTTCCTTCCACAAGTGGGTCTCCGTGCAAAAAGATGTGCTTGGAATACGGATTATCGAAAAGAGTAGAGGTGTCTCTGGTCAGGCTTCCCGATCACAAAATCAGCGCTCTTCGGCCGCCGACGCCTCCGCAGTTTTATAGTGAAGACGAATCTCAAAGCAGTTCCGATTCCAATGTAGAGCAATACAATGAGTCCAGTGATTCCGATAATACAGCAGTAAAGAAATCAAACGCCAAGAAAAAAAAAAAGATTAACAATATTGGTAAGTTGGACCCGGAGAGCATAATCGCATGTTAAAAGTGCAGTCGTAATATTGAGAACGTTTTTTGCAATTCAAGCCCTTTGATTGTTCTCTAATGTTCATAGCCATGGGGTGATGAAGTTAATACTGACCTTTTGTCCATCTCCCTATTTTCACAGATCATACCCCCATCATTGATTCATCAGCTTTTGCCTATGTGCCTCAAGAAACTACTAAGACCCGCCCCGATCTGCCTGAGGAAGAAATCTCAGTGGGATTGACTGTACTGGCCAGGAAGAAGAACTTGAGGTGGCAGCGGGGGCAGGTTGTGGAGGTTGTTACTAAAGGTGGGATTTTTTTTAGTGCTTACTTTTGAAGAGTAACGATATGGGCAGGAGTTGGGGCGAGAGTAAATTACAAACCCTCCCCTTATTGGGCGATGTCATTCACGTGTCTTGTAGGAGTACCGTCTGTAATTTGTGGATTAATGGCTGTGAATGTAATTTGCTGGTGGTCCAAAACTTTAGAATTTCTAACGTTTTGCAGATTGTACAATTTCAAATGCAACTTTGTCCGACTGAGGTTATTTCTTGACTGATGAAGGTATTCCATTTATGTATGTATGGATTGATTGATTGTCGTTGCAGAAGACGGGCGGCTGAAATATAAGATTATGTTTGAAGAAAAAGGAAGGAGCCTGGTGTCAGGACACCACATTGCTTTCGAGGTGACACCCAGGCTGGAGCAGGTGTACGTGGGCGCTCGTGTGGTCGTCAACTGTCAGGACGACGCCATTCAGTTCCGATCTGGTATCTTGGCAGAGCTTCCCAGTCGAAAGAACCGACTACGGTATGTAAAAAGTGCATTTAGAGAAGAGTTATCAAATAAGTTTTGCTTATTTTGGAAATTATTTGATTGTAGCGCGTTCTTAACTCATTCACTGCCATTGGCGTGTTTTGACGTGTGTTTGGCGTCATTGATGATGTGACTTTTTTTAACAAGGCTGACAGTGAATGAGTTAATTATGAAGTCAATCAATCAATCACATTTTATTTGTTCACAAATTGAATGGGTATTTTCTATATTTCTATTTCATTTCATTAATCAGAATAATGTTTGTCAAATAGTGGGGCTGCATGGAACATATATAAAAAGAGTTTTCACATAAAAATCCAATTATTGTGGGAAAGTGGGCTTAATAGGTTTTTCTTAAAATTATCGCAATATTTTCATCAAAATTTGACAGTACCGTAAGGATATTAACTCCCCATTAAAAAGTGTCATTTCTCATTCATAAACGTCTGTTCTCGTCAATGGCACTACATGAGTTAAGAAATATCCAAATTGATGTTATTATATTTTCAAGTCATTAAAGCTTTGCATCCATTTATAGGTTTTTGGTGTTCCTGGATAACCACAAACCCGTCTATGTTGGCCTAACGTTATTTTACCTGGTTTGCAGACCATGTAAGTTTGACACTTTTCACTCTTTTTAAAAAAAATTTTCTTTTGTGTAGGCTGAATTCAGTCATATTAATGTTTGGAAAACTAACAAAAAAATAACAGTAAGTACCTATTCACTTCGCGGCGGCACATATTAAACAACCCAAAAGTATGCAATACAGATGCTGCACAATCCATGTTTGTTATTGAACGTTTGAACTACGTTTGTAGCTCTAAGAGGATTTTATTCCATGTAGAAAAAAAATCTGTCGGGAAATAGTCACTTGTGTCAATGGAAGTCCCCACAAAACTTAACAAAATGAAAGCAGCCAATGTTTTCCAACACATTTTACAATGGGTTGCTTTATGTTCCAGTTAATTGGTTCTTAAAGTGAAAAGAATTATGGACTGTTCCTGTAAAAACTATAAAGCTTAAAATTAGATTTGCAGATAACTGTTAATTTTTTTTCCTGTTTTAGACTAACCTATAACCTGTGTAAACACTGTCAAAAAGATTTATATTTTTATTGATTTATTGATTTATACAGATTTATATTGCTTTTTTTCTTTTGTTGATGTTTAAAAGGGTTGGGGGTCGCAAAGCAAAAAGTTTTCTCTTTCCGGGGGGGCTTTACAAAAAATATAATTGAGAAGCACCGCGTCAAATGTGCTTCCCGTCACGATTATCAGGCTTCATTGGGTTTAACTGGAATGAGTTCATCGTAATACTGCGTTTGTCGCCCATCCAGTACCCGACCCCACAGACGACATTCAAGACGAGGCTCACAAGAGTTTCATGAAGCAGTATATAAAGGACTGGCCGTACCCTCATTTAACTCAGTACAAACCTGGTCAGCACGCCTCCGTGGAGTTCAATGGAGTCCAACAGAGGTGCAAGGTGGAGATGGTTGATAGCAGCTTGATAATGGTGGTTTCCGAGGTTCGTCGCGCCTTTCACGCTTCGGTTTGTCTCGCTCGTCTCCTTCGCACGATTGCTTTTAATGACTCTGCTATTGTATCGCCGTGTCCTCAGTGTAATCAGCACAAAGAGTGGATTCACCGCGGCTCCCTACGGCTGGCGCACATGCCCAGGTTTTTGGAACTGAGGAGAAGAGAAGCTGAGGCGGGCGAACAGTAATCTGGCTCCAAGTCTGTCGCCGTGACAAGACTTGACATTTCTCTGGAAAATAGATTTTTTGGCCATAATTGGCTCATGTACTTTTTATATATGATTCAGTTAGATTTCTCTCCAATGAACTGTACAAATGTGCTCGGTGGTTTATTGGGTGGATTGCTTTCCTTTCGATTTCGACGACTACAAAAACAACATTTTTCAGTGTTCGGTGTTTGACTTTTCCTGACGTGTACATTTATGTATATAGTCATTCACGAGCAGCTGTGTTTCAGGCACATTAGTTTTAATGCAAATAAGAAAACCCAGTGATAGGTTAGTATGTCTTTATTTTTTTTTTTACATACAGGAGTCGAAAACTAACATTCTCTATTGATACAGTGGAACCTTGGTTTAGAAATGAACTTTTTCAAAGAAAAATGGCCATTTTATGTTCTGTTTTTGTTTCACAAAAAGTCTCGCTCTGGATTCAGAGGCAGAATCGAGCTTGTAAAAACAGCCTTGATTCACCAATTGCAGATTATTTTAGTTCTAAAGTATACAAATATATACATAACATACACAAACAGTAGTCTACTGGAAGCAAGACAGCACAGTGATACGCTAATGAACACACTTTTTCATGATTTTGTTTTCACTTATTTCTTCATTGTGTAGTTACTACACAAAAAAGGTTAAGTTTGCATTGAGGGTAGAACCCTTTGCATTTGTAAACCAAGGTTATACTGTATATTACGTCAAAGATGTTGCTACATTTTGGGAAATTGTACAAAAGCTTGTTTAAATCTGATTTGTACGCAGTTGTTTTATTCATCAATGCTATGAATATTTTCACCTCTTCTTCAGTGTCTTCAATACTATAATAAAGAACTAAAGTTCATTGTAGTGTAGAAATGTTTTTTTTTCCTTCCGGAAGTAAACGCTGTATAACTGTAATGTTGCTATTTGTTCTTGTGAACACACGGGGGCAGCATTGTTTTCAATGACAAACGAAGAAGAACAACTCGTCAAGCAAAACGTGTGTACAGTAGTTGAGTAAAAATCCAGCCAATAGAAGTTTCGAGGTTTATATCGACAGTGTTAATGTTTGTCTACCCGGAATAAATTATTGCTGGAAAAATCACACCTGGCGCACAATACATGAACCTTACCGATTTTTAGTCGGTCGCCATTTTAAGGTAAACTTTCCATGTGATAGTCTTGGTTTCTTAACCCAGCCTTTTTAGACGTCGTATTTTTGACTTGTAAATATAGTGTAATTTTAAGAGCATTTGTCCCATGATGAAATTATTATAAAACGAACGAGTGTTTTTCCAAGCTCTTTGGTGACGCTCTTCAGTGTATTTTGCAGCGCTCTTTGGAAATGTTGTTGTAGATCAAGGACCCAAACTTTTGCATACAGAAAAACAGGAAGACCTAAGGGTCACATATTTTATTTAACTTTAAAGATGCAGTGGAAATTAATACGTTTTCATTTCACAAGCCTGTATAAACCAAGAGAACCATCTAGAAAACCGAAAAAAAAATCTCAAGTGGTTCATGGGCTTCGGTTTCCCATGACTACTTTCACTTATTAAAATTGACCAAGCAAGCAATTAAATATTCTGATCATGAAAAACCGGTGTATCGAAGAGGCTATTTTCTCTCCACATATAAAAGTTGTAAAATTGAGTGATGTAATAACCATACCGTTGCATGTTTTAGCGATGATGGAAGAAGACGAGAAGGAAATGACCAAAGAAGAGCTCAAGATTTGGATTTCACAGACTCTGCAAAAAATGGATTTGACTCATCCTGATGTAAAGGAGCAATGCAATCTTTTGAAGTCTCTACTGGAAAAGTGGGGAAAAAAAGCTGACCTACTCCTGAAACTTGGCAAGTGAGTGGCCTGAAATGATGCACGTGCATATACATATATTTTGACTCATAAATTGGAGCAGCAGTCACTTCCAGAACCAAAAAGTTTTTGAATCATCTTCAGGTGCATCAATTAATCGGCGAATACTTCACAGCTGTAAATACTATGTATATTGTTCTTCACAAACGTGTTAACCAAGGTTGTACCACATTCTTTTCATTAAAAGAAGCAAGCAGACCAAACCCACGTCCGAATCCATCCGCGTTCACAAACAGGAGCATTAAGATGAGATTAATTCTGTATTAAGATTTCCTCAAGTGCTTCATTTGCTATTGTTTACTCACCTTTGTTATCTTATTTTGAAATGTCTGCTTTTAATGTGGAAAGCCGCTCTGTGTTTCCCGTTTACGTTCTCCGCTCGTCGTTTAGATTTTAGTGGCGTTAGAGGCCATCTTGGTTTCACGAAAACAATTAGCATACTGATCCAACGTTTGAGTCCATCCTTGTTCACACGTAAGGCCATTAAGATGCTTTGATTGTCTGTTAAGAATTCTTCAAGCGCTTTATTTTTTAATGTTCAGTTATAGCTTACTTTGAACAATTTTATTTTTAATCTGGAATGTCGCACTGTGTTTCCGTTTCCTGTTTTTACCTTCTCAAAATTGATTGGCTGTCTCACTTCACGTTTGATGTCCCGTCACACCAAACACGTCCTCTAGATGTCGCCCAATCACGCTAACTTCATTGACTGCCAATCAAATTAATCAAATTTCATGTTTTTTTTTTTTTAATGCTTCAAATTTTTTGACTTGATCTGTTTTCCTTCTTTGGTACGTGGATGTCTTGCAGCTCAGCGGCAGCATATGAAGCCATTGTGAAGGAACACTATGCTCATCTGGGTTGGGAATACGAAGACACAGATTCGGATGATGATGTCATAGAAATCAAAAGTGACGGTACGTGAATTTATGAATTCAAATCATTCCCATCAAGCGAAATTGTTCAGTCGGCCGCACTTTTTAATCGATTTATGTTCTTTGGCATCGCAGGAAGCGACCCTTCATCGCCATGTGATTCCAAGTTGGATGATTGTTGTATTTTGCCAGATAATTGCATCACTGTACCAAACAACGGTGACGGTCAAGTTTTTTTACCTAAAGAACCAAAGGTGGTCTTAACCAGACTTAACAAAAGCGAAATTGAGCATTTATCTCAAAAATATCCCGAGCACGGTCACGATATTTCAGACGACGCCGAAAACTACATCTCCGATCAAAACGAGTGGGATGACAGCGCGAACGATTCCGATTTCGTCGCGGGGCCGTCACCCAACAAAAAACGGCGCATCAAGATCAAGTGGCCGGTGAATTGCGCAAGGAATACGCCAAAGCGACGAGCGGACACCAATACGAAGAACGCAGAAGAATCGTCGCGCAGTAGAAGCCCCGTGGCAAAAGAGTCGGCGAGCGACGCCAAGACGGCGGTTCCACAAAAAGCCTCGCGTCAAAGCAACTCCGCGGGAAATAATAGCAACCCAGTCGAGAACGTTCCCGCCAACAAATCCGAGCAGGTGGCAAATAACCCGACGGGCAAGGCCAAAGAAACCGGGCCAGATGTTGGAAAAGCCGCAACCGGAATCCGGCCATCTTCTTGTGATACACCCACATTCGCCGAGTTTTTTTTTTTGTTGGTGAAATTCATTGCGCTCACCGTTTGAAATGTCGCTTTGGTTTCCAGTGGAAAATTCCGTGTGCGTGATATCCACATGCTGCCAGGCCCCCGAGGGTTCCTTCAAGGCACCCGCTAAAAAGCCAGACGCTAAGATTGAAGTTGGGATGAAGGTCTTGGCCAAGAAGATGACGATGTGTTGGCAGCATGGGAAAATCAACAAAATGGTCAAAGTTGGTAAGGGGGATGTACTTTCCCGTTTTGGATTATTAGGATTCAACTGCTTCAGCTCTCAATTTTTTTTCATTTGCTTCTTTTTGTTGAACTGTCAAGTAAGATGTGAATATACAGTATTATGAAGTTTGGAATCGCCCTCTAATTCAGTGTTCATCATTTAAAGGGACAGTGTGTGAGTGACAGTTTTCACTACGGGCAGCAGGAGGCGCTGCAGGTGCTGCATTGGTCGTTGTCAGTAGCTCTAACAAACATGGCCGCCTCCGGAGACGTGCCACCCCTCATGTAATATATTTTCATAACTAAAATATTACGCACTGTCCCTTTAAACGTTTCCTGAATTGTTATAATTCTCAGCATTATGGAGAAGTATTGACGGGATTATTTGGCAACCCATTTTTTTTTTTTTTCCCAGCCAGCGATAAGGTGAAATATTCTGTGCGGTTTCACGACAAGGCCAAGCGTCTGGTCTCGGCTCACCACCTGGCCTTCAGCACCACAGCCAAGTTGGACTACCTGTACATCGGCGCCCGAGTGGTGGTGGGACACACGGACGAAGACGTTTTCCGCTCCGGCGTTGTGGCAGAGCTGCCGAGTAGAAAGAACCAGCAGAGGTCATTTATACGCGGAAAATTTGATCAGTGGCTTGAAATGACTCTTGAATGAACGTGATTGATCGTTTTCAGGTTCCTGGTTTTTATCGACGATCGGACGGCGTTGTATGTCGGCTTACCTCATCTTCACCTGGTCTGCGCACCTTGTAAGTTTTGGGCCATTTTTGATACGAGGGACACAATTATTTTTTGTTTTCTAAGACGTAAGATGGAGTTTGCGAAGGCAATTTTCTATCGCTCATTTAATTACGCGCAAATAACACCAAATTACATTCTGCTTGGTGTCTCCGTTAGCGACAGTAATGGCTTAAAATAATTCATCATACTGTTAGCTACCTGTAATGATTTTATATTATTACTTCAACTCTTTGTGAATTTTCATCTTTTAAAATAATAAATTCTCATCAAATATGTTTTTTAATGGATAGTAGCTGACACCCTTGACTAGTGCTTATCTAATATTGATGTCATTTCCAGTCGACAAAGTGGCAAAATGGCCGCCCCCTGAGACGGTTACAGTCGTGTATGACAGAGCTGTTTTATCTGACGTTTTTTTTTTGTTTTTGCGGCAGTGGAGAATCCCGAGGATGATATCAACAACACTTGCCACAGGGAATTTGTAAAGAGTTATGTAAAGGCGTGGCCTTGCCCTCCCCATGCCCAGTGTAAAGCTGGACAAAGACTTAATGTGGAGCACAATGGCGTTCAAAAGAACTGCGTGGTTCAGTTGGTGGACTGCAGTCTGATGCAGGTCTTATTTCTGGTCAGTATTGTTCAAAGTTTTTCCGTCCGTGCAGTTTTTTGTTTTTTAGTCCCCGTAATCTTTTCGCGTCATCTTTAGGAAAGTCAACACGAGGAATGGCTCTACATGGGCTCGTGGCGCTTGGAGTACATGGCCAAAATGAAGGAGTTGCAAATGAGCTCTTCAAGTTGAAGCGATGGAAGCCAATGAACTTTCGCTGGGCCAACAGCACGTTTAACAAATTAAGTATTAAACATGCATATGAATGCACTGTACTGTCGACCCTTAAATAGCTGCGGTTCGGCACCTGCACATTCAAATACACCCCCCCCCCCCTTTTTTTGTTTCTTAAAAATATATGCCGATTTAGATTAAATGAATGAAATGTGTTTTGGGAAGATTTATTTGAAAGTTGCCGCTTGATCGCGTGCTTCGATTGTTTTGCTGGACAAGATGGTCACCGTTTTTAGATTTCAAAAAAAGTCTAGTTTCCTCATTTTCTTCATGAGTCATTTGAGAGCCGAGTTTCGTTTCCGAAGACTCGCTGCAGTATCGGCAATGGCAAAAACGTAATTTCCCTCATTTGTTCAAACGGACTCTTTTACTTTTAATACCACTTACTTACATGTGCCATAAACGCAACAGTATATCATTCAATATAAGATGCATGAATGCATCTAAAAGTACTGTTATTTCATCTTTTTAACTAAGACTTAAGTCGGGGGAAGAACTTATAATCGCGTCTGAACGTTTCAACTGTTGGTTGGGCTTCATTTCACCATCACGACTGTATTGTGCTTTTCGTTTAATATTTGCTCAAAATTGACAACGGTATAAGACAAAGGTAAAATAAGTCACAACCTTCAATGCGCAAACATGACCAAATAATGATAAATCACACACACTAGTCTGTAGAAAACTGTCAGATTAAAAAAAAAAAAAAAAATCTCAGTCTTCAACAATGCTCATCATTGCGCTGAGTTTGAGTTTGCAGGCCAATTCTTCCTCTTTGCTTGCTTGAAGCTGCTGCCGAATGTCCCTCAGTCGCTCAGTCAGTGACAAACGACTCCCGTGGCTCCGTTTGTCTTTCTTGAGCGGCTCCGGGTGCTGCGCTTCCTGGAAACACAATCAGAAATTCTTTAGCATAAAGGACGTTGCACCGAGTCGGCCGAGTAGGCGGCAACATTTCAATTAGTTACAACGTTGACACCTTTTACTTCTCGGTACCATAAATGCTATTTTTATAAAGAAATAAAACTACCAATGCGCCAAATGTAATTTATCTGCATATACTGAGCTGTAAATTGTAAAAAATATGATCTAGATGTCCCACCTTTGTGGAAGGGGCATTCAAAGGCTTGGCTGATGGTCCGAGATTGAGGACCGTTGGCACGGAGAGCAGAATGGACGATGGGATTAGAAGCGGTGTGGACCAGTTGTCCATACGGTCGCCCCCTTCTAGCCAGTGCTGGAGCTGCTGCGTGGTTCTGCAAGCATACACGGCTAGTTAGCTAGGGTCATCTGTATACCTGAAAATCGTGATTTGCGCAGGAGCCCGACCTTCTGCTTTCGGCCTTCTCCTCCTCCAAAGTCTGGAACACCTTATGGGTGAGAACCTCTACTGCTGTGGGGTTGTGGGAGATATCCACAGGTGCGTCCCGGGCCTCCAGCATGCTGGGGAACAACTTCTGTGCAATGCTCAGGTTTTGGGGTGTAGTGCAGGTAGCTGAACTTGTCCTTTAGGAAAACAAAAAGGTCCATAAGAAAGTCAGGTAGACTGCTTTTTCATTATAATAACGTGACATATTGCGCTCATAATTTTTTACCCTTGGCCGTCTCTCTGTTTCTCCCTATGGGTCATCCCGACGGCTTCTATCCATTCCTCAGGTGGGTGGAAGCCCTCTAATGACTCGCTGAGATAGTACACCAGGATTTCCCCATCCGCAGTCACCGCATCTTCTCAAAATAAATAAGCGCATGAGCCGATGACATCACCACGAAGGGACAACAAATGGAGCGCTCCCACCTTGAGAGACGGGCGGTCCAGGCAACTGCCAGTCTTTCAGTTTGTGGTCAATGCAGATGAGCAGCACGTCGACCCAAGGGATGTCACTAAAAGCCGGACAGGCGGCGTCGGGCGTATCGTCCCAAAAGTTCAAGCTTTGCTTGGAAGCCAAAGTTCTCCTTTGGTGGCATTTGATTCGGACCCGCTCCAGAAGGTTTTGCAGGCGGGACATGATGAGGGGCTGACTGCCATGCGTCGCTTGGATCTGATCGGCGTAGCCATAGATGGCTGCGCAAAGCTCGGACCAGGTGTCTAGAGGAAAAAAATGAACACCCCCCCTCACAATTTTACTTCAATTTGTGTGAATTTCACAAAAACACTATTACAAGTCATCATCACTATCTGACACGCCAAATAGCCCCTCCCATTTAACTCCCGGACGCCCTCTCCTTCCTGCTCGTCATTTGCGCAAACATCGTCGTTACTCTTCCACGAGCAGTCATCTTGGGACTCGTCCCAATTTGTTTGAAATGGTGGTCTTCGGAGACGATTCGCTGATCATCTTACTTGGGATTTTCTTAACCCCTCACCTGCCGACATTCATGCCAGCTTGTTCAAGCAAACGTCCAAGTCAATACGTCTTTCCTTTCGATAAAATGACCTACGCAGCCTCACTGTTGACAACAAAGAGACAATTAGGCGGCGCTGGACGAAAGCGGAGTTGTTCTGTGCAAACGCTCCAAAACAGATGCATACTACATCGAATTTGAGGTATATATAATCAAAAGCCTTATGAATGACATGATGGTACTTATTTCGTATTTGGATTGATGTTATTCGTGTTATTAATGTTTGTGTGTACTTGCACTCAGAGAATAACGGTTTAACTTTCCAACCGCGGCGTTGTTGACTTGCACATTTACCTGAGCATCCAAGTTGCCTCCATTGCGGTAGCCGCAAGCTCAGGATGGCTTTACGCAACCATGCCAGGTGTGGGCCGGTGTTCCAGGCCAGATGCGGAACAAACTCGCCGTTATCCGGCATGCAGAACTCTCCGGGCGGCCATGAGATTTTGGAGAGTTCCTCCGACGTCACTTTATCGGCAACGTGGCCGATGACGGCGTTGTACAGCTGGACGATGGCGGCGGGATGCTGCGGCGGGAGGGCGGCGGCGGCTCGCTCCTGGCAGTGAGCGAAAACCCTGCGGCTAAACTCGCGGCTCAGGCTGGCCTCGATAAGCTGCACCAGAGTGTGGCAGGTGAGTGAGGTGTGCGGGGGTGCGCGAGGCAGCAGCCAACGCATGGCACAGCTGAGCTAAAAACACAGCAGAAGAAGAGCGATTCATGACAATGGACGCAGAAAAAAATAAACACTTGCTACTCCTCTAGTTATGAAAGAAAAACTTCAACTGAAATCATTTTTACAAAATGGAATGAAACTCCATCAATCACAGACATATTCCTATGTTTTCCTATTATTTTTCAAGTCTTATTCGAAAAGAGGCTGGAAGAAATTAAGACATGTTTTTCAATTGTGCCTCAACAGAATTATATTGAAGGAATGAAGTCATGAATATGGATGGAAAAAAATGATGGAACCCCAAGAAAGGCCCGACAATAATTTGACCCCGGGGGCATGGCGAACCGAGGTATGTCCTTTAGTAGTCACCATGACACAGAGTGGGTTTGTTTGTTTTTTAGTTATAGAATTGATTGTTGAACATTTTATTGCTTCTGAATCAGTAATTGAGAATCTTGTATCTAATGTGAATTTGTCTTGCACACCTCTAATATACATGTATATTTACGAGTTTACTTTCATGTATACTTATGAGATTGTGTCTTGGCTTTAAGAAAAACAATAGAGAGGTAGGGGGAAGTGCCCAGATAAAATCATCATTGACAACCATGATAATAGACATATATACTGTTAAATACCTGTCGATATAATTTTTGTATCAACCTAAAGCAATACTGCAAATGGCGCCAGAGAATAACTGACAATAAGAGCTATGAAAATAAGAAGGCAATGTCCTGAGTGGTGACGAGCCAACAGATGTGAATTACCTGTTTGGATCCCTGCATATCATTTGTGGTTTCTGGTATGAACAACAAGGTGTATTCCGATATGAGGCCGTCTTTGACTAGCGTAGGCAGCATCAGTTCTGGAAGGTCACCAAAACAAAAAAAGCTTCGTCAGCAACTTTTCCCTCACACACCACCCAAAAACGTCAATCCGTTACCTTCTTCGAGTTTCTGAGTGTTGCAAATGCCGCAGTCGGGGCCTGGCACCAGAATGACTAGGGGCAGCGGGCAGTTCCAGGTGTTGGCTTGCTGCAACTGTTTGAGCTGAAGCAGGGCCGAGAGAAGCGGGACGTCCTGCTCCGCCTCACAGAAGGGCAGCGCGGGAAGCAACATAATCAGTGCTCCCGCCCCCTGCAGCTCACAGCACTCCTCCATCTTACACAAGCCATCTTCTGTCAGCGGTCCCCTGGACACCTGCAAAATGGCCCAAAAAGGTCACAGTGTGCAATCATATTGGAACGAAGCAACGGAAAAGATCCCGCCCCATCAGGTAGAATATATTCAGAATCAGTGGTGTATAAATCCAACAAAATCACCGATGTACAGACCTTGATGCTGACATGGACTTTATGGGTACGATGTCCATGCTCTCTGATCGTGTTGGACAGGTGGAGGCTCTGCAGCGTGCCATCCCGCTGTTCCTCTATGAACTTTGAATCCTGGCTGCCAGCAAGCTTCGCTTCCAGCCAATCGGACAGGATCCTGGACAGGATAAAAAGCCACTAGGCATCGGTTCAACCATTTCACTTTAAAGGTATAATTCAGCTCCTTAAACACCTAGAAGGGACCCCCCCCCCCAAAAAAAAACAACCTGCACACCTGTCTGCCAGGCTGGCTACACTCTCATGGTCGCTGGGTAATAAAACAATAGCTTTCCAGAAGATCCTATCGGGCGGATTGTGGAGATTCTCCACCACCAGTGCAGGCAAGTCGAGTGGGGCCCACACCAACTCACTGGGAGACAAAAAAGTATTGAGTGATCAAAGCAACATTTGTTTCATCGAAGCAAAGAACCATGAGATAGCAGGCAAATGAGTTTAGGACTTACTCAAGAAGCTGCTGATAGTAGTATTGGACTCTCATTTGGTGGATAGCCAAATGTCTCATTTTCAACACCCTGAAGACAGCAACAGACCAATGGAGCAATGGAGTGGGTTACTTATGATCCGAGCCGAAAAAGGAATTACCTTGTGCTGGACAACGATAGCCTTCCCGCATTTCCCAGGTTTACAATTCCGCGGGTAAGATCCTCAATGGACTGCTGTGCCGGAGCACTCGGAGCCAGCGCCTTCAATTTGAAGCGGGGGTCCACGAAACAAGGAGCTGCTGGGAAGCCCCTCATTTGTCTCTTCAACTGCCGCCGCACCGCCACCACGTCGCGCCACCTGGTTGGACGGACGAGAAAACGATATATATCCTCACCCTTATCACATACATTTTTTTTTCTTTACCTTTTGATGTATTTGCGAGCGCGATGCAGCTCAGCCGCAAGAATTTCCTCGACCAGCGCGGCGATGTCTGTTGCCAAAGTCTCCTCAATTAGACTAGCGCAGACTTCTTGAGAACATTTAGCAACGCATCGGGCTTTCTCGTCCACTGCTTGCCTGAAAAACATTGAATAGGGTTAAGATCAAATAAATGCACCGTGAATCCTAAATAACATAAGTTCAAAAATATCTGATAAACACTGAGCCTTACTGGAACACCGCGGCGGCCGTCTCCTTGACGGTCTCGTCTAACACTTCTCGCATGATATCGGTGAATAGAGACAGTCGGAACTTGGCCAAAAAGTCCTCGTGCTCCTGTATCCGCCTAGAATAGAGAGCACCATCAGTTGGATTTCTATATGGTCACTGCACATAGGGCGATATCAGACTCTGACAGTGTGATAATCTTGAGCAAAAATAGCACTGGATTGGAATTACAGCTCCAAAATATAGCCTTTAAAAATCTTTGTTGCTAAATAGCCATTTTTTAACATTATAATTTTGATGTTGTAATTTTAAACCAAAAATATGAGCACTTATTGTAAAATAACTACCTGTATAAATCTACTTCATAACAATATCTTAAAAAAATGATTGGATTGAAAGTAGTAGTTTCAAATCAATCATTCTACGCGCATCAATTAATAGTCCAATGTGGATTCTGTCGTTTAATGTTGACGAGACAAACACGCTGGCTGTCTCGCTCTCGTAACGTCATCCGCTCCTTTTCGAAAACCCAACATTTCCCAGACGGCAGACTTCATTTGGTTGGGATTGAAATGAGGCAATACTAAACAAACCTTGCTTCCTCAATCTTGCGTTTCTCCTCCGCGGCACGCTCTTGCTCCAGATGGATCTCCGTAGAAGACATTTCTTGTAGAATTTCTTCTAAAACCTCATTAAGTATGCACTCAGTCTGCAAACTGCTTTCACTGAAAATATAACATTGACAAAACATCAATTCACCAGCACAATAATAATAAAAAAAAAAGTAGGCATGACAAAACATTCAGACTTACACAAGAGCTGCAGTGGCATAACTGGCTCCATCGGCAGCTATCTCTCTTGCAGATGTCCCAACCATTTCAGCAATCAAAGAGTCCACTTCAGCCATAATATCCTGGAGGTATTAAAATTGCACCACACGGCATGTTAAACTAAAAAAGTCAATCTTGCAGTAAAACAAAGTACCGGTACGCGAAAGGTATTTCCCACCTCATCTCTGAAAACCGGCTGAGGATTCGGTGCAGGTGATGGTGCTTTGACGGGCTGTGAAATAGGCTGGAGAAGCTGCGGGGCTTCGGCTCGGTGGGCGGGAATTTGAAAGGGATCGCTGGACTCCGCCTTCTCCGGAGGTGTCGCTCGCAGCCCAAAAACAGCGGGGACGTCAGGGTGCCTTAGTGGGGAAACCTGTGTTTGCAACTGGACCGCAGGCAGAGCCTTAACCTCCATTTTCGCAGCAGCAGCTTAAAAAAGAAAAAAACAAGGTTGATGAGATGTTCCGAGAGGAAAAAAGTTCATCTAAAGGACAAAGAGGGTGCTTTCCAGACCTTGAAATCAATGGTTGCAATGAGCGTGACAATACCTTTGAACTGATTGGGTGCAAGCTCAGCCAGAGGGCCTTCTCCTCTATACTTGTTCTGGGAGTCAAAGGCGCAAACAGGTATATGCTGAGGAGCATTGGGGAGAGGACCACCGTTCACAACTTCCCCAGTCAACGTTGTTTTTTTAGCCAGAATGACCGCCGACTTCTTTTGGAATAGAAACTCCGGCTCCTGATAGGCTATCCGATTCAGATCAACAAATCTGTGGACGAAAAGCCGAACGTCGGTAAAGTACAGCACTTGAATTAAATCTCTGGTCATCATCAATTACCAACATCGCTGCAAAATATTTATGGATTAGAATAGATGGTGAACAAAAAACCAAGACCAAGGGTTCTAGTGTGGCCAGGCATGGAAAATTCCGTGGTCAAAATTCAAATGTTCTTTACAGCCGTTGTAAATTTACAAAGGCTAAAACTCACCCTTCATTGACGTTGAGGCTGTACTGTTGGATAAAATCAGTTGCTTCTTTTGCACTGCAGAACATCAACATCCGAGCGATGTCCTCCACTGGAAAAGCAGTTGACCGTGTACCCACAGAGTGAGCAATGTTTAAGGTCTTCAACGCTTTTGCTCTGACCTGCACAGACAATATGTATTACGTGCGGATGTTGCAAAAATGAACGGTTACCAAAGTCAATAAATGAAAGATGTTTTTTTTCCCCCCTTACCTGATTAAAATATCTGTGAAGGAGGCAACTAGCCAAGTAAGATGCTTTTTTCACCAGCTTGAAAAAACGCACAAAGTTGTTGCTGTTGAGAGCGGCAAAGGCCTGCACTGCAAAGTGCACTTGGGGAGAGTTGCGCACTTCATCACGAAACTGTTGGACTTCACTGTAGAGACGAGATGAAAAATATTATTCAATATATGGTACAGTATGCATACTCCCAAGTGTGATTTTGCATGCTGACCGTAGGATGTCTCCGTCATTGAGCTTGAGGAGGACACTGTACTGGCGAAACTCGGCCTCGCGAGGGCAGTAGATTTGACGGTCCTTCAGGTCTTCATACATTTCTTTCAGGCTTTGCAGGCACTTGGTCAAGTTCTCGTTGTTGATCTTGACGTCAAAAACGGACATTGGCTCTTCGCAGAGGTGGTGGGCGCAATGTAAGTGGAAGCGAGTGCACTTCTCTATCAGGGAGACAGTGTGTGGGCAGCACAGATGCTGCTGGATGATGTCCTATGGTAATAAAGAAGAATAGGCCCGTTTTATTTAAGGGGAAAATTTGAGGCTTCAGATATTATAGAACCATTTCAGTATTTGTCAAGAGTCAACCGATCCGACTCAATTCCTACCTTTCGGATGCCGCGAGTTCTGTTCCAGACAAAATCGTACCAATCCCGCAAACTGTCATGACCCTGGTCCATGATGCATGTGACCAGATAGTCCATGGTCATGCTGAGTACCTGCAAGGGGCGTAACTCATGGGGAAGGGGCTCCTCCTGGTCAGCTGACGAACGGCTGTACTCTTTTATGGCTGCTGCGTGATCCACCTGAACGTGGCAATTGGAATACATCATTCACAAGCCATTTTCTAACATGACGATGCATTCATTAAATACCGATAGCACGAATATCGCAATCTCATAAACGTCAAACAGATTCAAGGTTATACAAAAGAATTTAACAAGAAGGATTTCTTTAACTATTATGTAACACTTCAGCTTACCTAAGGAGATGTTTTAAATTTCACGCTTAACACAGGGCAACTTAATTTCACGCTCGATCGATAGTTAAAAAAACATAATAGTTTGCCCAAAACTGAAAATGAGAAACATTTGGTGGAAAACCAAAACACCAGATTTGTTCTTATTTTGATTCTCTTTTTTCTCATATGTCTCAGATTTTCCAACAAATCAGTTTGAGCGTACACTATGATGAGCATTGTACGCACTAACGTTTTACTACAAATCCACTCGTAATATAAAAATGCAAAGATTACCATTTCTGTGTTGGGGAGGACTTCATATATGCTGAGTTGATTTCTTGTTTCCCTCATATATCTCTCCTTCTCTGGACACATGTCAGGACACGTTCCCACAAAAACCTTAGAGAGGTCCATGTCTGTACTTTTGGCTCGACCTGGTGAGCATAAACAAGGGCTTGAGGAAAGAGGCAAACAAGCTAACAACAATAGATTGGTGAAGAACGAAAGCCATACCCTGCCGCAGAATTTTGTCCCTCTGCTCGAGAAGGCGGTACTTGTCCTCTGATGTCTCAGCCACAATGCCAATGAGGGGGGCAAGGCATTCAGAGCTCTGAGTTTTTGTGACGTTGTCCTTTTGAAGTTCCGAGTCAAACTGGAGAGATTTGCTTATAGGTGATTTCTTCACTGGGGAGCTATCAGACACACAAAATATCTGATAAATTATGGTTATAGTTTAAGAACTTACGACCCTGAGACTTCCATCTACGGGGAGGAGAACCAGCCAAGGGTAACCTTTGACTGAACTCACACCAGTCGTACCTTGGGTAAACCAAGCATAGGATAATATCCTAAGTAAGATGATCAGCAAATCATCTCCAAAGACTTCCATTTCAAACAAATTGGACGGGTCTGAAGATGACTACTTGTGGAAGCGCAACAAGGATGTTTGCGCAAATGACAAGCGGGAAGGTGCGGACGGCCGGGAGTTAAATGGGAGCAGCTATTTAGCGTGTCAGATAGTGATGATGACTTTAAGGGCTTGTTGACAAATTCATATACAATTGTATAACTTGTGGAGGTCAACTGAAGAAGTCCTACTGTACAATAATAACATTTATAGTGGCTGTTACCTGTGGCTGAAGGCGCCGCCGAGTACGGGTCGTTTGAGAGGAGATGAAGCCTTAAAATTAGCATTGTCCTGATTCCTGGCCTCATCTATCTCTTTTTCTGCCATGGATCTTCTGCTTTTATCCCCTGGACCTGATACATCGTAGTAATTGATAAAATCATTTCAGGATAAAAAGAGAAGAATAAAAAAACATAAGTGACATGCAGCAAAATATTCACTTAAAATTGCGAGTTTAGTGACCCCTGCTCTAAAAATTGTAAAGCATATATTTCAACTGCCTCTTAAATAAAGGCGCAAACACATTATAATGCGGTTTGACTCTCACTTTGCTTCTTTCGCTGCCACAAAATAAGAAGCTCGTGCTCATGCAGGACTTTCCCTTTCTTCTTTGCCTTGGCTGCAGATGCCTGTAAGAAATACGTACATATTAGGGAAATAATTACGATTATTAATTAAATAAATTATGAATTTTCACTGAACGTTGCGCACATATACAGGAAAATCATCTGCGGTAAGCCACCCATTGTCAATTGCAATAATTTGCACAAAATATTTTTTACTCACATGGCTGTCGAAATGCACGAAAGCTGATTTCTTAGCAGGCCGGCAGAAGATCTTGCAGACTTTTCCGAAGCGCGAAAAATGCTTCTCAATGATTTCCCTTTTGTTGAGGGCCGGGGGGACATTCCTGCACTGAATGACAGTGCAGTCAGTAGGAGATGTCCCGCTAAGGCTGTCTAAGCTCTCGCTTCGTTCGACAGTTCTCAGTGGCGTCTTGGGTTCATCCGACAGTTCTTGGAGTTGTGGTAATTCTAGGATAAGATAAGCAGGGAGTAATTGACAGAGGGCATTTGAAAAACAAAAATATTCACATAATTAAAGACAACCAAAACATGAATTGCAGTCAGATAATTGCACTAATGTGAAATGACTCACAAGTTGTAGTTATCACCCTATGATAATTTGCTTTGAACTACAAATATTAATAGCAAGTGAAAGAGAAGAAAAAAAAATGTCTTAACAATAATATATATCCCTAAGGCCCCACGTGCGTAATGTATGTAAAGTCTCACCTGACTGTTCAGCTTTTTCCAGTACCTCAGGACTCAGGGATTGAACCGCAGTTGCAGTTATGTGTTCATGCAGCACTAGCGAACTGTCGCCCGTCAACTCCTCGAGCTGCGCTTTTGTCTGCAGAGGTTCCTGTGCTTCTTGTCGAACTGGATTGGCCGAAGCTTTTCGCAGTCCACTTAGCGCTCTGCTAAATAATCCTGCTGGGGCACGAGTCCTCGTCAGCGGCCTTTTTGGGGGCTGTCTTGGTGAAGCGGTATCTGTTGTTTGGTCCTCCTCTGTACTAGCTTCTGGCGCAGTGTTGAAAAGAGCCGTTTCAGGTTCTTCTTTACGTTTCATACCTTTTCTGAATTGTGCAAAAACATTTGTGTCGAACTCCTGGGTTGTTGTATTGTCCAGAGTAGGTTCTGTTTTGAATTTGCTATCACCAAAAGCGGAAGGTTGAACAATATTGGTTCCTCCGAAAAGTTGTGCCGTTTGTGGTTGAAGAGTTTTGGTTGAAAAACTAAAAGTGGATGGTGTTTTCGGCTGAGTGATTGGTGCAGTTGTGTTGGAACTAGAAGGTGCAGCAGGCTGGGAAAAGGTGAACTGCAGAGCGCTGGGGCCACTGTTAGTGACAGTTGTTAGCGGGTTGTTTTGAACCGGAAGGGATGGAGCAGCAGCAGGTTGAGAGAAACTAAAGCCTAGAGAGCCAGACTTTGCCCCGGAGAAGCCGATGGCAGTGCTGCTAGTACCAGCTGTAGACGTCGTCTTTTCTGTGGCGTTGCCAAAATGTAAGATGGACAGCGATTTGGTTTGGGGGTTAGTGAGTTCAGGACCGCCACTGTAGATGGGTTTAAAAAGAACTTCACTGGATGGTTTAAAACTGAATTCAGATCCAAATCCTCTGCTCTGGGTCTGAGTGGCACCAAACACACTACTGGAAGCAGTGGTGCCTGGTGGTTGTCCAAATACGGATTGTCCAAACCCCATCTGCTTAGGTGGCCCTAATGAAGCCGTAGAAGTCGGTTGGGTGTTTCCAAATCCTGTAGCCTGCTGCCCAAAGCCTGAGAGCTTTTGTCCAAAACCTGATGAAATTTGTCCAAAATTCGATTCCTGGCCAAATGCAGAATGCTGTCCAAATGCTGGCGTTTGTCCAAAAACTGAACCCTGACTTGGTCCACTAACAGAACCAAAAGATGGTCGAGTATTGCTACCAAAGCCAGAGTTGCTTGCACCCACCGCAGGCTGACTAAAAGCCGGAGTGTGGCTGGGGAGTGATGAGGTTTGTGGTGATTGCTGTCCAAATGAATGCCCCTGTCCAAACATGGTATTCCCGGGCAGTTTCGAGGCTGACGGTAGACCAAACGCCGATGGTTGAAAAATGCCCACATTCTGAGGAGGACTGCTGTGGTTTGGCTGTCCAAATGATTGGAACAAACTAGCGTTACTGTTGCCAGTCGTGCGGAAAGATCCACTTTGTGGACTTCCAAATGGATTAGACGGATTCATGCCGCGAGGAATAGTGGCCCTTCAAAAGTCCAGTCTTCTAAAGGACAAGAACCCACTTCGCTCCTAACAAAAACAAACAGAACACAAAGTTCCGAATTAAGCTAAGCTAGCATGAGTCATTCGACAAATAAATTATTTAGCAAATGCCGCGCGGCGCATCACTGATTTCCATTTCTAATACTGTGGAACTATATGAAATAAAAAAAACTACTCACCACGCCGCATAAGTATTTTGAACATATTCCCAAGTGAAGACGTTACAAGTTCTCGAAGCACAAAAACAAGCTGCACATCCGGTTCCGGTCTTAAGGTGCATTCATGACTACCTGGAAATCGGATACATTCACATCCAGGCGTGAGATAGGCAAAACATAAACGTTTCTGACGACGTTAAAGTGACGCTGTGTAAGATTTAGACCGTTGCAAATAAACGTGTTCTTATGAGCAATGTTTAAGATAAAATGTACTCGTAGGTCTAGTTATGTTTAAATCTTATTACATGGAGGATGGCACGCCTCTGGCGGTCGCAATGTCTGTTATAGCTACGGACAGGAGGTGGAGCGTTTATTGCTGCATTTACCGTAATGCCTCTAAAGCGCCCCCAGGCACATGCGAATATTTTCTCGTACTGTACTCCACTTGAAGTTGGCATCAAAGCTTCAGCTTTGATTTGTTGTTTCAATCCACCTTAAAAAAAACGCAATTGCGCTTTCTTACATTTAGAAGGCAATGTGCCATGTTTGCACGACCGAGGCCTCTTCTTTTTTCACTTTTCGATAGTTAGGAGATTTATACTTCTAGCCATAACAACAAAATGGCGTTGGGTTTCTCACGTTACACTCTGCCAGCTGTCAATGGAGACACATTTTGAAAAATCTCATCCATCCACTGCACTCACTTCACTTCATTCTTAATAAATATTAACAATGTCAGACATGTTCTAAAAAATAAAATAATTATAAATACATTTATGACCACGGAAAAATATTCAACATAAAGCATCCTCTTTGGAGATCATAGTAGAGATCTATTCACAAAAATAAATCATTAACTGAATATTTGTCTACATAAAATTAGCAACGGAAAATGTCAGGCCTGTACTAAAAACAAATAATTATAAATACATATTTATTCACAAAAATATTCAACTTAATGTGTCCTCTTTTGGGATTGTAGTAGAGATCTGTTGAGAAAAATAAATCATAAACTTGACAGGTAACGAGAGGTGGCATGTGACAAGTTGGATCGAACCATTTTAGCGGGAGAATCTGGGTTTTTAAACAATTGAAATTGAACAATCTACTGAACATTCATTTTATGAACTTATGTTTTCCCGAAATATTTAATTAATTCATTAATTATTTTGAAAGTATTTTTATGTTTGTTTCATTTAAAATCTCGAGTGGTCACTGGACTTCTTTCATGTACCCCCCTAGGGTACTCGTACCCCCATTTGAGAACCGCTGATCTACAGTATTCCTTTTTAGTATGCATCAAAACCAGATTTCCCAGTTTCATGGAACGCAGCATTTGTCCTACTAGTGGTCGTTCAAACTACCTGGGCACAGCGAACATAAAGCTATATGCTAGCTACGGAGCTTGGGATACCGAGCTATTGAATATTTTATAAATGTAACAATAACGCCAGCACCACGGACTTCTTGTGGGACAAGCGTACCGGGCTCGCTGCTAAAACGGTAGGGATTCAACTAGAAGTGAAATATGTGGTTAGATAACCACATTCAGCCCAAGTGGCTAACACGAGTGCTAGCCGCTTAAGCATAGCAGCTAAGATGGCGGTCAAATTATTTACATTAGCGTCTAATAGTTCATACGTGATTATATTTTTTCCTGCCAAAACGTTACGATTGTGACTGTCTGGTAATAATGTATAACTCCGAAAACGTTTGAACATATAAATGGATGGATTGTTTGAAAGTTTCCAACAGAAGACCATACGATTTCTTCGCTTGGCAGGAAAAAAAAAGAAACAACAGTGTACACGCCAAATATTAGTTCGAACATTTAAGATTGAACAGATGTGTTTTTGACTCTTAGGTTGTTGAGATTTCAGCACCAAATCACTTTCTGTGTATGAGTCGTTCGTAGCTGATAAGATTGTGCGTTTTATTTTAGCTATTTATATGCTTTCCACGGCGTACATGGTGTCGTTTCATATCCACCCACTTTTGGCTTGCTGAACATTTTGTCTTTATGTTGCATCCCAGACAAACTAAACTACTAAAGCTTATGTGAGCTATTCCTTTTCATGAAAATCGTACTTGTCCATATTTGGGTAGAAATTGCAAATGTATTCCTTTCTCAACTTGAATGCACTTGTAGTTTCAAAGTGTCTTGCTTCAGATACAATCAAGACACAATGGGCCCTTCCCTAGACTAACTTCATGCTTGTCATTCCAAAAAACCTTCCAGATGCCTTACACCAGACGGCACACGTCCTCTGAGAGAGACAGTCGCAGCACCCACAGTGATCGTTACAGAGAAAAAGAAAAGGAAAGATGGCGCAGACACCGACACAGAAGATCACCCACATACTCTTCCAGCAGTGACAGAGACAGGGATCGGGACCGAAGGGGACGGGGACAGAGACACGATGCAAGTTACATACGTTCGAGGAGGTATGTGTCTCGTGTGTATAATCATGTTGCGTTCAATGGCCTACTTGGAATATATTTACAAGAGTATCAGTGTTCCAGACAAGACATAGTAACTATCGATGATTTGCTTTGTGAAAGGGATTACAAATGCATTAGTAGATAGCAGTTTGGAATACATCTTTTAGCAGTTGTTTATTTCATACAAAGTGATGCTTTGCAAAATGTAATAGATCCTTAGGGATCCCTCCAAGCTTCGAGAATTAATTTACTTCCTCATCAAATGTGGGACTTTTCTGACTTTCTGTTTCCACCTTGAAAAAAATCAGCATACCGTAATTATGTCCCAAACTGTCACAGACATTCCAAATGTGTTTTTGTGCTCCGGTGCAGTCGGAGCTACGACAATCGCTCAACAGAGCACCGGCCGTTTGACAGAAGATACTGCGAGGGATACAGACGATTGGATCAGAGCCGAGATCACGATCACGACCATGACAGAGAAAGGGAGGCGCACGGAATGGTCGAAAGTTACTATCCTCGCGACTTCTCGCCAAGCATGTACGACTACCGACGGGGCCGAGAAAAGGAACGGGAGCGAGACGATTCGTATCGACGGGATGAGTCGTACCGACGAAAGGGCAGCAGGCGTAAGCACAAACGAAGGCGGCGTAGAACCAGGTCCTATAGCCCATCATCCTCGGTGAGTACAGCCAGACCTGGGCGGGTCTTTAACTCTCTTAACCCTGTTTTTATTTTCTATCTATCTCTTGCGCTTAAGCTCTCTCTGCTACTTTCCCTCTCTAACCATTTGTTCTTCACAGCCCCTGGACTTGGTAAGTAGTGTATTCTTTCTGATTTGTTTTTCTTTTGCCAAAAGCATATCATTTTGCCTTCTTTTTATGTAGGTATGTCAGTTTGGGAGAACGTTTTCATTTTTATTGCCCAGAGTATTTATACATGTTCAATAGTGAACTCCTGGGTTAGTTTTTGGTATTTTTCAATTTAAAAAATAGATTTATAGAATATTTTCTCTGGTTTGTCTTTGTGTCAAGTTCAATTTTATGACTAGTCTATGAAATTGCATGGGTTACTTGTTGGGCAAAAAAGTGAAAATGTTTCACCAAAAATATAAATGCTTCATTTAGATTCCATAAGATTTGATGTTTGGACATTTTGGTATTGAAGATAGTTTTTTTATAATGCATCTTTGTATCACCACACGTCTATCCAGCGATATAGATTTGAAATGAGCAGGTCGTAACTTTCCTGCTTGCTTACATTTGGCCCCTTTTTTACTATTTACCATGTTTTGAAAGCTGACAAGACAAGTTAATTAGCTCTGATTTGAATGTTTTCTTATTTGGTTTTTGCGTTGAATGAATGGATAGATGCGCCAGCTGCGTACTTGTTTTTAAGCAGCTGTGCTTTAAAGGTGGGTGGGGGGGGAGCGGAGGACATCATGTGATCTTTGACTTGTTCCCTTGCACTATATCCCTATCGTTATATATTTTCTTCACGTGGTGTCATGCGCGAATCGCCCTATGACCACCAAACCCACCAACAACTACATCAACGCCCTCCTTCGCCCTCCTCGTCTGCCTGTGCCGCCTGACGCCACGGCTGCCCCCGAATCCCCCCATGTTCCCCTTGGTTGTGTCGTGACCTGCTGCTGGCCGTTTGGGTGTGAAAACAGCGGAGCAACAGCCGGATGCGGGCACTGAGTGTGAGGGACGACGAGGAAGGGCACCTGATCTGTCGGAGTGGGGACGTCCTGCAAGAGAGATGTACTCACTGCCACTACTCTATCGTAACCCTTCTCCATATGAGTATTAAAGCATAGAGCGTTTAATGGGAGTGCCTGATGATGATGATGCCTTGCTAGAAAGCCCTTTGCTCTAGCTGAATTAGGGTGGATTGCAAGAATGAAGATTCCGTGAGGGACTTTAGCTACGTTCTTCTTTTTTTTTTTTCCTCCTCTTCCTTTTTTTTATTGGAATTAAGCCGTGAAGCATTTTTTTGCTTCACAAGTTTCTTAAAAAAATAGAATACCACTTGCAATTGTTCCTCTGGCGCATTGCAAAAGCTAGCTAGTTTACAGATTAAAAAAAAAAAAAAATCTAATAGATGTTTTCATTTTGACATTTACAACCAACTCACATACACATACATGTACATAATTGATTTAAAAACATGCTATTGAATTTGTTTACTATGTTTACTATTTGGGCATGGGTTTGGATATGCCCACTTTTTTAAGGCTGCAAATGAGTCATGAAAGAAAAGGGGCATGTCACATACCCCCTTTTTTACCTATCATGTATCATAGTTATTATCTTAGCTTATTGTACAGTATTTCAAGCCTGCCCGATTTGAATAGGCAGCCCTGTGTAAACAGGCTAGGTTCTAGGATGCATTCGCCCCCGCAGATCCATTTGTCTAATTCTCCTGTTCTCTCTTCCCCCGCTGTCATTCCCTCTTCCCCTCCTCTCTTTGTGCTATGTTGCAGATGAGATTGTCAGTACTTTGGGTGAAGGAACCTTTGGGAGGGTGATGCAGTGCATTGATCATCGCAGGTCTTTGTCTTTTTAATGTTAAACAGTCGCCATTTAATGGAATCTGAAATATGGCATATGTCAAAATCAGCGATGCTGCTACTTTCACTTCAATTTTTTGCTTGTGTAAATGTTTAAATACTTCAAAATGCAGGTTTTACATATCGTTTGACAGATTTTTATTTTATTTTTTTAAGGGGCGCATCTAGCGTTGCTTTGAAAATTATCAAGAATGTGGAAAAGTACAAAGAAGCTGCTCGCCTGGAGATCAATGTTCTCGAGCGGATCAACGAGAAGGATCCTGAAAACAAATTGTAAGTTGTGGCTCGGCAACGTGATGCAGCAATGGAAGGCATATCATGTTTACAAGTTATACATTTGTCATGGATTATGCACGTCTTATGGTAATATTCATTGGACCTAGGATCCTTCTTTTGAAAAGCTATTTTGTGTTTGTCAGGCAATGCTTACAATTTAGTCATATTCACATCTCGGGCAGAAAAAAAACGGTCGAGCAAGTCGGTAAGCCTACAGATGTCATCAAGTCCACTTGAATTCTTGCTATGCTGTTTTTCTTGCAGCCTATGCGTGCAGATGTACGACTGGTTTGACTACCACGGTCATATGTGTATCTCCTTTGAGCTGCTTGCTCTCAGCACGTTCGATTTCCTCAAAGAAAACAACTACCTGCCCTATTCCATCGGTCAAGTCAGACACATGGCTTACCAAGTCTGTCTAGCTGTGAAGTGTAAGTTGAACTATTTTGTCATTTTCACAGAATTTGCAACAAGCCTTCATTTTCTCTATTGCTTATCCTCAATTGGGGACATGGGTGAGCTGGAGCATACCGCAGTTATAATAGTTCTGCTGATTTACCACCTAATACACGTTTTTTTTGTCTAACCAATGGCACTAAAAAAGCTATTTTTCCTCGTCACAGTTCTCCACGACAATAAGTTGACACACACAGATCTTAAGCCTGAAAACATCCTTTTTGTCAACTCGGATTTTACCATGTCCTACAATGTGGAGAAGGTGAGACTGACGTGTTTTTAATATTACTTCAGTCAACTGGTTAAGATTACACATAAATGCTAATTTTGGCAATCGTGACTTTTTTTCCCGAAGAAATGGGAAGTGTTACTGGCGCAGTCTCTATATTCGGGCCCTCACTAACTTAAGTGAATAAAGATGTGATTTTTCACATATCCCTTTTATGAGCGATATACTTAGGACCATGTTTGTTGCGCGGCAGAAACGAGAAGAACGGACGGTTAAGAGCACAGCTGTACGCGTGGTGGACTTTGGCAGCGCCACGTTCGACCATGAGCATCACAGTACCATTGTGTCCACCAGGCACTACCGAGCACCTGAGGTCATCTTAGGTGAGGATCACTCAGGATAATTCAATTGTTCTTCAGATATCCAAAAGGGAATTTTGCTTGTTGTTTTTGAATAAAGGCTTTTATTTCATGTGTGACTTTCAATTGTTTGCGATGGTATGCAGTGCACTGCGAAACATCGTTTAATATCGGTCTTTACCTCTTGTTTTTGCTGGTTAGAAATGGGTTGGAGCCATCCTTGTGATGTGTGGAGCATTGGCTGTATCCTGTTTGAGTACTACCTGGGCTTCACCTTGTTTCAGGTATTCTACAGTCTGTCAGTTACCCATACAAAATGTGTAGTAGGATATTAAGTAGGTGTCTTTTTTTTTAATAGCATATTTAATGTAAATGAAAGTAATTCAAAAGGTAGCTTTGAGTAATTTTTGACAAGAATAAAGTATGGTCTGTCTCATATTTCCAGCTTTGTTAGGTAACAACATTCTTATAAACTAGCCTGCATTGTTTTCATTCGAATCATAACGGCCATACAAGTGTAAAAAGACCTCACCGCTGTCCAATAAAATCTCAAACAAGGAATTTTTTACTCATCACGGAATGATGCTAAACATTCAGATAGAGGGAAAAAATAATGCAGCATTAGACACAGAAATCCTGGATGGAACCCTTTTCCAGAGAGCTCTTGACCCAAGACTGGAGTGAAGGGTTATTTTTCAGCAGGGCAACGACCCACTGGTCTTATATTTGGGAATTACGGTAATATATGAATATTTTGAGACAATTTAAATGTGTTTTCTTCAGACTCATGACAACAGGGAGCATTTGGCCATGATGGAGAGAATCCTTGGACCTGTGCCATCCAGAATGATTCGCAAGACGAGGTGAGTGTAACACAAGCTGGCACATCTCATACGGCGGCTTAAAAGGTCAGTCGGAATGCTTTAATACACACTCGTAATTCGGACGACCTTTCTCAGGAAGCAGAAGTATTTCTATCGCGGCCGTCTTGACTGGGATGAGAGCTCCTCAGCAGGGAAATACGTCCGGGAAAACTGCAAACCTCTGAGGGTGAGAGCAGCCGATTGGAGGAGAGAAAAACAGAGCACAGACTCCCCAAGTGACATAAGAGTAAGTTTTTTTTTTTTTCTTCTTCCAGCGATACTTGCTGTCGGAGGCGGAGGAGCACCACCAGTTGTTTGACCTCATCGAAAGCATGCTAGAGTACGAGCCCTCCAAAAGGCTGCTTCTCGCCGACTCTCTCAAGCACCCTTTCTTTGACTTTGGGGCGAGTAGCGAGGCAACGGGCAGTAAGAGCTGGGAAGCCAACCGCGACATCAGCCGGTGATCCGAAGCTGCTCCTCCAAAGTCTGGTACTGCAGGAATTTTCGGACGGGGCAGGTGAACTTTCACGGTTTCTCTTCTTCGTTATTTAAGCATGGACACCTTCCCGCGACTTCACGTTCCACCTCCGAAGCCGAACGAGGTGTGAGGAGATCTCCATTAGACTGAGTCGGTCTGTCAGTCAGGAATCTTGTGTGGTCAAAGCTTCATAAGGACAACTAGGACCAACAGACTCGTGTCCCTCAAAGTAGCCCTCTATGCAGCCCACGTCTTCCTCCTGACATCAGCTTCCTTCCGTCCAACCATGGTTCTTTATTTTGGAATATCCCAGACATCCTCAAGGGAGTTGGCACCATCTGACATCATATTGGAGAAGAAATGGAAGGTTACAAGGAAAGAAAAAAAAAAGTTTATAGTCCAGCGTCGTCACCCCTCTCAATGAGTAAGAGGCATCCATCACTTTAGGAAACATTTTGGATCCAGTTAACCATGTTCAACGGTGGCAACCTAAATGGGATTAGGAAAATGGAGCAAGTGTTTGTAAGAGTTTTTGGTCTTCCCTCATCATGAACACTCGTACCAAATTGGCAATAGATAATCTCGGCCGTGAAAACAGTACAACAATAAGATACCCTCCGCACTTGCTGTAGTCTTATTGGTTGTTAACCCCACCAAGCACGAGGAAAAGGTAACGTTTTCATGATCGTCAGCTTTATCTTTTTGTGTGACTTACTCTTTTCTTTGTACATGATACATGCATTATTTTCTACATGTGGCGGTGGCGTGTGTGAGTGTGCGTGCAACCGGGTATGACACACTGAGGTCAATGTCCTACTCTGTGATTTGTAGCTTACCCGAGCTGTAGAATTGTCTCATACTTTTAAGAACAAAAAGTATAAATTGCCTTTGCCCGGGTGCGATATCACACCTGCGGTTTTCCCCCACTGAAGCGAAGCACATGTCCTGTGGGGTGGCCAAATGAGCTGCACACAACTGTTTGATATTTATTTTTGTGTGTTTTGGGAGATAGCGTTAAAATAGGTCATTCTTCTTGCCGCCCATATATACATTGATTGTTTTGTATGAAATTAAAGCCTATAAAATTGTATATATGTATGATGATGTAGAATTAAAGTGGAAGTCCTCCTTTCCAAAGGTAAACTGTTTTTTTTTTTTATATTTGAGCACGTTCTCTCATTGTTTGATTATTGAACCAGACGTAACACATAGCAGCTGTTGGCTCTTTAGGTGATAAAATTGTCATTTCTTTTTCACCTCAGTTTTTTGGTTTGTTCTTAGAAGAGGCCTGCCTCACATCAAAACCTCCTGCAGTCTCGGCCAATCACGTTCAAGCTTATGTTAAACAAAAGAACCCGAGCGATCGCTTGATGCCCATACCTACTCAGCATTTCCTCAGTCGATGTGGACTTAAGTCCTGTCTCTTTTGGCTGATTGCAGAATCCTCCACGGCGAAATCTTCACGCATTCCCACGGGCACTGAAGGTACATCATTTTGAGTTGCACATAATTAAGATGGTCAAAAATCAATTATATATATGATAGTTTAATCATTTTTGTTAGGACCAAGTAAATGGGTTGTTTTTTGCCGCGTTGGGGGGGGTGTAGGAGAAGAAATGGCAGTAAAACATCAAAATCAGAAGTGAGTTTTCAAGTCTTTTTGGTGTGTGCAATCTCTAAAATGTTTGTTTTACAACACACGCTTCAAACAATAGAAATGACACATTAGATGTCCAAAGTAAATGAAATCTGAAGTGTGTTTTGCTATTTTTTTTCGTGCTGTCAATCCTACAATAACCTTTTTTTGACAACTGTGCAGTTAATTCAATGAATTTGACATTGTATATTCTTGCCCCAGTTCCAAATACAGGGTAGTGCTGTCACCTGGTCAGCACAGGAAGTTCCAATTTGCAACCCACGGGAGATCTACTTGGACATGTGGCCCTTTCAAGTAAGCTTCCCCATCTGTTGACGCATACCGTGCCACTTCTCAGTTGCACTGATGTCACCCACTGCCCCCATTCTTTGTCCAGTCACGAGATATAATAAGTGTATAGTTATGACATATAATGTATTGTTTTTATCAATGTGGCAGAACAAAAGATTGATACAAAAAAGCGGCTTCATTAATTTTGGTTTAAGAAATGCAGTATTTGACATGAATCCCGAATTCAAGCTGCAGTCTTTAGTTTCAAACATCAGGAGGATTTTTTTTTTTCTTTTGTCAATCTCCAAATAATTAGAAAATAATATTCAAATAAAACCTCGTTCATCATGTCGTATCGTAAACGTTGTCGAGTTTAGTGTTTTGCCAAAGAGCTTTGCTACAGCTTGCGCTTTGCCTTTATGTGGTAGGCTAAACTTGAGCTGCTTCTGTGATAAGCAAGCTCCTTATTATAACTTCTATCAGTATCAAAGGTGCTGTTGGGATGTTTTTGCTGGGCTATTCCTGCTTCCATTGTCTTGCCGTTTAATGGGATGAGCAGGATTGCGTCTTCAGATAATCCACTTTAAGAAGCGCCGAGGCCACTGGTAAAATCCTTAAAAGGAGACACACATACACACTTGAACACTGGAAGTGACTCAATCGATGGACCGCGTTCAATGAGGCGAATGAGTTCTGTGAGAAGGTAGCCGTAACTACTGATAGCTGCGTTACTGTATTTGCAATTTTTCTGCAGGATTAATTGCATTCTAATCCCGATTTTCATCCTTTCCATTTGCAGGGGAAATAGAGGTCAAAAAACTTCTGAAGACTCCTGAAAATGGATTCCATCTTGTCACTGGGGGCCCCGCTCAAACAATTCACCAGCAGTTTTCCGGTGAAGAGCAGCTCCCCACCAAACGGGGCCAAGGGCCGCAGAAGCAGTTTCGCGCGCCGCAGGAGCATCAGCAGGCGGAGAAGTCTACCCTGCGGAGCCCCCAAAGTCTCAGACTCGCACTGGCTCAGAGTATACCAGGCTGAACTGAAGAGAGAAAGGTAAAGTCATTCAATTCTTGACGCTTTTTATTAGTCGTTTTTTGGGGGGCCTGTTGTATTCTCTGTGTTTTTGTGCTTTATGTGCTTTATGTAGCATGTGAATAAGGATAATGCTGTAGTCAGTTTTTTATATATATATATATATATATATATATATATATATATATATATATATATATATATATAGGTAGAAGCCTGCTGATTAGTAGATGTAAACATAAGTGACGAGGTGAAAACAAAGTAGTTTATCCTGCATCATACGTGCTGATGTTCCTACATTGTATGCTGTAATGTGCACCAACCGAAATCAGATTCCTTTCTAAGTTTCTCTCACAGACAAAATGTTTCTTTAGGCTGCAATATTTTTATTTTTCCCAGCCCAATTATTTGACTTAACACCCCCAACTGATCTTGGGGATTCTTGCTTCTTTTGTCTCCCATTCACCCGTTTTTATTTCCTTGAAAATGTTTTATTGTTGGTGTTTTTGAAAAAGTAATCATCCAGAATTTGATTGATATAAAGGGCAAATTTCAAAAAAAAAAAAAGCCTATAGAAAAATAAACTGTGAAGTGACAAACTGAACAAAAACGGCATGGCCTGCTCTTATAGTTCCAACCCCTAGGGGGCAGCATACTTGGCTCGTTTTATGGGATTACCAGGATGTTGCAATGATACGTTAACCAAGCAAAGGGACTCAAGCCTTCTGAGTTGGAAGTTTCTACTGGCTTTGGGTTATTTATACGCGTGAGTCTGCTGAAACATTTGGCCAGACAGTCTTGGCTTAACGAGGCTCACATGAATAATCCGCTCTGCCGCGTGCTCTTCTTCTAATGATGTTGTTTGACCCAAAGGAAACGACAACAGGCCGTGCTGGCCAAGAAAAATGCTGAGCGTTGCGTCAGGAAAACGCACTTCAGAAGCCATCACTGCCTGCCAAGGGTGCGTGGCTTTTTTTTTTTGGAATAAAATATACACTATTAACACTATTTTAATTCCTTGCAAATTTCCCTAGAGTTCGTGTTGTGTTTGTAGTATAGACTGATTATTGTCTGCGCCAATCATCTGCACCGATAATAAATTTAAAACCGTATTAACTTCAGGGATCTGTTTATTCAAAATGTCATCTTAATTATAACCTAGTGGGGATATTTGAGATTTTTTTTCTTTCAAATTAAAGCAAAAATAAATCAAATATTGATGTCATTTTATATTTTTGCACTGATTTATTTACAAAAGTATATATACACACACAAATATACTTTGTAGCACATTTGCAGTAACTAGTTATTTCCTTGTGTGAATAATGCTTTAAAACGTTAAACTAGCGTGTTATGATTTCACTTATGTTTTAATTCAAGTTGCAATCCTTTTGTTGCAACTTTTTTTCCTCCTTGCAGCAAACAACAACAAGTCGAAAGGCAGCTGCAAAAAAAGAGGATTCTCTTTTCGGAGCTTTCCAGGGCCTCAGTCTGGATAGTGCCATGGGAGGCGTGAACGGATCTGCCGCCGCCGCCGCCGCGGCTGGAGACCAATGCAGCGTCATGTGACTCCTTGAGCACTTGTTAAATAAGAGGACTAAATGTTTCGCTAATCTGGCTTCATGTGGTTTATTTCAACACAAATAGTCCAATCCCAGCAGCAAGATGACATTAAGTGCAGCAATGTCAAGCAGCTGCCAAAGTGGACACAAAAGGTCATTATGGACGCCACAAAATGGAGATTGGCTACTTACGTTTTATTTTATCTACATATTTAAAAAAAAAAAAAAAAGTCACCGACCATTGTATTTCCTAGGATATAGATGATGATTTACATAAATGAGGCATTACAATCCAAGAAAATGAATGAGAAAACAAATGAACTTCAGGGGTGTATAAAGAAGGGACAGAGTTTTGCAAAAGACAGCTTGTTAAGTTAATGAAGTCCAATTTTGCCGTCATTCCCTCTGCTCCATCTTTACTTTGGGAGGCTTGAGGAAGGACCTGTTCTTCTTCTCCTTGCTCTTGCCTTTAGCCTGGAATGTCCGCCAACTGTCCACACGGCCATCTCTTGTTTCCTGTGGAGTGTTTTCATTAAAGATGGCGTTGTGCTCACGCCCTGATTCAGAACACATTCGTTCCCCCTTTCTTTTAAATAATCACCAAAAATGTTTTGAAAATAGGCTACTTGCCCCAAAAATTGAACGGAACTTATTCATGTTATGTTGGAATGTAAATCAAATGATGTGACTTATTTTGAGGACAATAGCTGCTATGATGCTAGATGACCATTAGGTGTCACTAGTGCGACTTTTTTTTTTTTTTTTGGCTAAGGCAGCGGTTGGCCGTATTGTAGCTAGTTTGTCTTATTCTGTTCAGTTTCTAGTTTTGATGACACAAAAACGCTAAAAAAAACCCATCAAATTACCTCAAAGTTTTTCTGCCATTCCCTGTCTCGCTTTGCTTTCTCTGCTGCTTCAATTTCTTCCTCTCGTGCCCTTTTCCTGCAGAAGAGAACGGAATGGGAATAGCAAAATGTTATTCTCCGATCAAATCCTTTTCGCCTTTTGATTATTCCGCTGCTAATTACAAAATCCGTTTGTGTTTTGAAGCGCCAAAACACGCGATGGAGCCCTGCGTCAAGAGTGTCTTTGCACATTTTATTTTCCCTGTAGTTCTGCAGTGGTATGATTTGCCACATCATACACAATAATTGAACATTATTTTTAGCTTTTTGTTTTATTTTTTAATCTGACATCATACCAAACAGTCACGCAAAAACGGCCCTGGTGCAGCTTCGAGCCGGATATTTAAAATCGGTCTGTTTTAAATTTGACTTACCCGACTTGGTTTATATTTCCCTCCCCCAGGCCTTGTGCTTACCTTTCATGCATGTCCTTTGCTTCTCTTTCCTTCCTCTTGATGGCCAGCTCTGCAAACAGCTTCATGGTCTGCTTATACACTGCTTGTTTGAACTGATGGAAGAGAGAATAAATGACTTATGCACACGGAAACAGAGGACAGATTTAAACATGCGCAGTTTGACAGTTGGCACTTACAACTTCAGGGTCGTCTTCTTCTACTATCTGAGATTTCCCTTCCTTCTTTAACTGTTTCTTTTTCTCTTTTACCTGTTGTGAATAATGTTGGAATGATAAACACATCTTGAATCACAATGTTCAACTCATTTAGACACTCAGAAAAAACAACAACACTTATGAGGCAAAAATGAATATGACATTCATACACACAGAGTTGTCATTTTGTCGCGTGCACTCACCATGTGCTCTATATATTCCCTTCCTGCCTGAATGACATCTAAAGCCCTCTTCTTCTGCTCTGGGTCCTGAAGGAGTTTGTATGCCTTGTCCACAGCTAGAATAAACACAAAAAAAAGATTTGATCCTGAGCAGTTATTGTAAGTGATATCAAGTTGTGCACGAAATAAAATTAATGTGTGCAATGAGATGAAATGGTTTGGCGGAGGAAAAAATGTTTAAAAGCACGCATACCTTCAAACGCTTGTTGAGCTCTGTCTGCGTCATCCTGATTTTTGTCTGGATGAACAAGGATGGATAACTGGAGTAATACAAGTAAGTCTTGGTTAGGAAGACGAAAATAGATGCACCGCATTGCACCTTAAAAGACTACAATCGCATCGAACGAATCATTTGAGCGCGTTTTGCTTACTGCTCTGAATCGTTTCTTCAAGTCGATATCTGTCGCGTCTGGATCAATTTGCAGAACCTAGGCATGCGAATTGGCATTTAAACAAAAAACAATTCATGCAAAACATAAACATTTGAAGCATGTTCTACCTCGAAGGGGTTAAGATTAAAATAGGACGAGCCAGGCCTGAGCAGTCGATCTATCTGCTGCTTCGACGTTAACACCGAGTCTCTTTTCTCAATCTGTTTCACCTGTAAAATACAATTTAAAATGTCCTTGCATTAAAAATGATCCAAAGTCTGACAAAGTCTGACAAAGACCAAAAATCACTCCAAAATATCCAAGACTTTTGTCAACACTGAGCGAGGAGTCATCGATCGAACGTGACCAAACACAGTTACTCTGCACCATTTCGTTACACTGAACACACACGTAAATAAGAATGCGCACAAAACCGTGCACAATTATTTACTATCTGTGATATAATAATACGAAAGACAACATACTCCGTTAGCAATGTTCAGCTCATCGCTAGCTATGACTCACGCATGCGCGAGTCCCCGCGGGTTTATATCCATAAGCAGCGTAGTTGCACATGCTTTATGTGATTACAATAACAACATATCAAACGATAAGCGCTTGATTTTCACCATACCTCCGAGTAAAAGCTTTGAAATAAATCATCGGAAGTAGCCTGTGAAGACTCTCCGTCGGTAGCCGCCATCTTCGCCCTGATTTACGGTGGACGTAAAAACGTCACGTGATCAAGTCGTTTACGCCCCATGCGCGCCATATTTAGTATTCTTTGACGGGTATCGTTGATATAGTTATCTTTTTAGCTTGTTTGAGAGAAAAACTGCAATGTATGGAAACATTTACGGCAAGGAGTTTAAAAACACACGTATAGTCTGGGTTTTTCAAACGAACGCATTTAGTTTTAGTTTTTAAGCCTTTTGATACTTTTTAGTATATGCTGTATTGATAAACCTATTTTTGTGTGATTTTTTTTTAAAGTTTTTGCCGAACACTAGCAGTAGAGCTTTATTCCTAGCAAGGCCCCTGGACTAAGATTTAACCATCACCAACATATCATATGTGAATTAGCATACAGCATGCTAGATCAAGCTAAATTTAAATTTAATCAATCTTGAGAGTCAATTACACTTGATGCACTATAGCACCCCCTGCTGGCCAGGAAACAAAACTTGCATTTGTCAAATATATCGCCTCATGGAGGCTTGTGTGCACTTGTCAGTGCTTCTCAATTATATTTTGCCAAGCCCCCACCATATTGTTTGAGAAGCACTTAAGTGAACAGACTTTTACACACCAATCCTGGCACAGTTCATTTTTATTTTTGCAGTTTTATCAGTAAGTTACATCATCCAAAAAAATGCTGACAGCTTAAGATCACTTGCACCAACAAAATAAATAGGAACATGGGTAAACATTTATCATTTGATTCAATAAAATTTCACTGCATTATATTACAAAGATGAATGCACTTTGCAGAAGCTGGCAGTGACGTTTGCCTGATGCTCAAAGTTGGTTGGGATGGGCACCATCTTGCCAGTGACTATCAAGAAAAGCAGAATAAAAACACAGATTTTATTCCTGTGTAACAGAAAGACATTTCCCTTATTTGGACTTTCCTTACCGATTCAGTCCATCTATTGTGAAGTAGGACACTTTCATGCACCATCTGGAACGTTTTCTACACGAAAAAAAAAGGCATGTTAACAATTGTCAGATGATGTACATCTTTCTACATGTCCCCCAATATTTCCATGTGAAATGTACTGTAAACAGCCACATTATATGCTTCATTTCACATTTAAATAAATTGGAATTGTGCAGTCGGAACTGCATCTTAACTCCAAAGTACATCTTACCAATTAGACTCATCTGCTTGCAAACATCCTTCATATGAATCCAAGCGCTTTTTCGCCTGGTGACAAAAGGCACACAAAAACAAGACATTATGAGGTTACGCTTTAAAAAAACAAAACAAAAACAAAAAACACTGAATGTCATATGAATCAGTGTTAACGGAATGTACCAAGATTTAACATAACTCGGGCTCAATCTACAAATTTACCTGCGCAGCCCACTTCCGCCACCTTGTGGCGTCACGGAGTAAATGTGCGCCAGAGCCATTGTTTCAACGGCAGTCCATTTTAGCCACAACGTCATCGTGAATCCCAAGTGAAAACTGAGCAAATACAAAACAGCTCATTTAGTTCCCATTTACCTAATAAAATAATGATTTCCTCGCAAGTGAAGAGAAACATTAAATGCAGCAATTCATAAAGGATAAACGGCGACAGCTGAGGTAATGGCGTTCCCTAGCGGCTAAACAGGAAAATGCACCTCATCCCCAATTGAAATCTTTCTCTGTGCAGGTGCTTGCCACACAATGGAGATGCACTTTAACCCTTTCGCTCCCGTTGGGACAATGCATCCCGCAGCTTTCGAAAAAATGGCAGTGGGTTTTGGAGTTGGGGACCCATTTTTGGAAAGCAAGTTTTCCAAGGACCCCCACTGCAAATGTCTGACAGTTTCAAAATTATATTTTCACGTTTTGTTTTTTTAAGAGTTCAGACGTTCAATCCCAGATACTTAAGTATTGATTTTAGTTCTTAAGCAATTAGGATTTAATCTAACTCTTAAAAATGTGAAAATACATCCCTGACATTGAGTGAGTTTTAATATAAAATAAAATGAAATTAACACAAATATACCTTCTTTTATTATTAAAACCCAAATTATTTCACGGAGCCCACTTTGAGAACGACTGGTCTGTGGGATATACAGTCCCCTGTGGCATTTCTTGTTGGAAAGTGGGAATCTAAAAAATAAAAATTTCCAAGTATCCTACACTTATAAACAATATACGCCATAATTAAAAAAAAAAAAAAAAACGAGTGGCGAAAGGGTTAAACAATCCAATTAGGTCTCAATGATTTGAAAGGTTCAACTTTTCGGCTCACCCAATTGCAGTCGTCTTAAAAAACAAACAAAAACCAGAAATGAAAAGACAGCGATAAGGAAAAGCGGGAGGAGGAAAAAAAAAAAAAAGCATAATGACGGCGAGATCACAAAAAAGGTACAGGAGGGGAGACTAGGCAAGCTCACCCTGGAGTACCGTTCAGGTGAGTTCTTCACTCTAGCGCTGCGGCTCTCTCAGTGTTCCTCCACCTGGGCGGGTTGGAATAAGAGGACAGTCACGTCAAACTAAAGACAGCGCAAAGCGCACGAATCAAAAGGCAATCGCGAGCGTATTGATTCTGAAGAAGGTGTGAATTTTGCAGAATTGAACCCTTTTGAGAGGTCAGATCCGTGGAAGTCTTCAAAGGGAGCGCAGGAGCACATTCGAAGATTGCGTCACGAATCGAGAGACGTTTAATGCGTGGGCTAGTCTGCAATCATCAAAACTCACATTTGCCTAGCGCCGTTATGTGGACGGATGTACAGTGTTTTTAAAAAAAGAAGAATGACCTCGCCATGAAAACGAATTAAAGTATACAAACCCATTTGGAAAGAAAAAGTCATCAGAAATGCATCAACTTAATTCCCTGCCAGCCCCAGTTAAAATGGATTTGACGTCTATAATCGTCAATGGCAGTGAATGAGTTAAACACCCGCTTCCCCGCAAAAATAAAAATCAACATTTTGCCAAAAAACAAACCCGTTAAAACACTTTTCGTGAGGGGGAATCTGCAAGTTTCTATTTTCCCAACCCAACAGTTGAAGCAAATTAAAATGAAGATGTAGCGTCTTGTTTTGCCATCTCTCCATTTGATGCAGTTGCAACCTACAAGAAAGAGTGGAAATTAAACTCATCAATAAAGGCACACGTTGCGTCGTTAGATTACTGACGTCCCGATAAATGGGCTGCGGGGGTGTTTCCAAAAGTTATTGTGGATTCGGTCTTGTGTTACGTGGAATTGCACTGACCGCTTAGTTAAAAAAAAAAAAGTACCGAAGAAGTTGAGGTCTATAATACACCCACTGTACATCCATACACACAAAGGACTTGGATTGTTTGGTACTGCTGTGATGACAAAAAAAAATCTTAGCACAAAGGTTAAATTCAGTATTGTATTCAAACAATCGTCCCGGTTGCGCGTAGCGATCGCAGCCTTCATATTGTCCTTGCGGCAAAAGAATTACAAGGTCTTCATCCCAATGTGACAACTGAGCTGGATCTTTAATTGTGTGGGCTGGATGAAAAAGATTGAATTTGAGAATTTGACTGATTTGATTCTCAGCTGAGTTTTATTGAAACGGAACAAACGTAGAAGTTATAAATACAAGTAACATCAGAGAACAAACCGCTATTGGCTCTTAAGGTGAAGCCAGACCAAATTCTATTGGGCAATTTGAAAGAAAACAGGAAATGATGCTATCAATTCAAATCAACCAAAAGTCACAATTTGATGCTCTCTAGAAACGCTAAGCATACACTTACAAAATGTCTATTTCTTCCTTTGTGGATTCTTTTCTCCACCTTTGCAAAAGATAAAAAAAAGAAAAACTTCTGAAGCTCTACCCATAAGCATTTATATACAAGCAAGTCCCTAAGCAACCTATGATTCTTAAAATACATCAGGCATGTATGCGGCAGACACAGGTGGTGCAATCACTGTTGTTGGTTTTTTTATTTGTTTTTTTTTTTGCACACGCCACTTTTAAAGTCGAGGACTGTGTATGGCTACAATTCACATATGGCGTCTTGTCAATTTTATAGTATCCAATTACAGCTGTGTCACACCACTGACTCGCCTAGTGTATTTTTGCTTTGAGAAGCACAAAGGGAGTACAAGAGGGGGGAGGAGAAGGGGCATGGGCACAAAAGTCCATTTTTGGTTGTTTTTTTTTGTGGGGGGGGGGGTCAACTACTTACAATGAATGTTCACTTTGGGTCATGATCATTTAGCCTTTAGGTGGTCAGAATGCCAAAGTACATATGACTAATTGGGTTGGGGGGGGGGGGGGGGGTCTTAGTTGTTCACAATTTATGTTTAATTTATTCTTAAACCTTTCCAAGTACATGGAATCATGTCAAGCCAATTCCGGGGGCCTTTTTTCTTTTCATTCAACAAGAAACAGATTTGTAATTAATGAGGGGTAGTGGGGGAAAAAAAAAACAAAAGTCAATCAACAAAATATAGCCAATCAAATTGCCGTTGTTGCTGTCTCATAGCCAAAATCTCGTGGTGTCTTTACTTCCACTGTTGCCCATAAGAATCCTGTGAAAACTCCATGGTGTCATTACTGTAACCATAGTTACCGGAATAGTCGGCCCCTTGCTGCAGGGGCTGCTGGGCGATGGGCTGGGACCCCCAGTTCTGCTGGTTGTTGGTCTGGCGGCGCTTGGAGTCGGGCTGGTTAAACACATCGGCCTTCCTCTTGCCTCCGACATTTCCCCCGCGATTGCCCCTGGCGCCGCGCGGGCCGCGGCCCCTCTGCGGCTGGAACGGGGTCCCCCGCCCGCCTCTGCCGCCCCTCGGCGCTCCTCCCAGGGGCGGCCCTCTCTGGGAGTAGCCCCCCCTGGCTCGGGTCGGCGGCGCGCCGCGGGCCCTGGATGCGGGGGGGCCGCCCCGGCCAGGACGGGCGCCGCGCCCCCTGCTGCTGTACACGTCTTCGTAGCTGTAATAAGGGTCTTCGTAGCCACCGCGGTAATCGTGGTAGTCGTAGCCATAGTAGTCATCGTAATAGTCTTCGTAGACGTAGTAATCTGTTGGATAAGAATAGCCCCCGCGGCCACCGCGCCCTCTGCCGCGCCCTAATGGCGGCACGCGTGAAGGTGGGTAGTAATAGTAGTCTTCATACCTATAAAGACAAAGACAAGATTGACTTGTTAGCAGAGATCAAGTCGGGCGGGGTGCCGGATCTTTCAATCTCACCCAGTAGTCCTGGAGGTCTGCCGGGCCGCTTGGCGCTCTTTCCTCTTCTTATCCGGAGGTTTGGCTAAGACTATCTCGATTTCGTCCCCGCCGAGCTCCTTCCCGTTCATCTCATCCATGGCCTGTGCGGAATTTGGAGAGTTCGTCTCAAAAAACAAAACGCGGCGCTCCGAGCGCCGCCCGCTCACCTTCACGGCGGCGTCCCTGTCTTCGAAATGAACGAAAGCGTAGTCTTTCAATTTCTTCACTCGCTCCAGCTTTCCAAACTGAGAGAAGGTTTTTTCCAGGAGCTCTTCGGTCACTGCGGTGGCAAGCTTCCTCACAAAGAGCACTTTCACCTGAACCACAAACAAATGTTTCACCACACTAACTCAACATCGTTCATGAATTTTGTATTACTGTTATTTTTTTTAGGTGCAACTTGGCCTTGGGTTATCTCGAAGAAGAGCTTACGAACCTTGGCCATGACTTCAGGGTCTGGCTCAGCGACTGGGTCCGCCCACTCCACCGTTACCGGATTCCCCCACACTTTGACTTTGCCGCTCATGAGGCGGCGGCGGGCCTGCGCGGCAGCTTTGTGGTCCTCATACTCCAGGAAGCAAAAGCCTCGGTTCTTCTTCTTGTCGTCTGGCTGGTGGTACAAGATCACTTCTTGAAGACCCTCTGAGAAAAGGCAGGCAAAACATTATATTTATTTCATGATTCTTTGCAAGACAAGACATATCCGCATCTGTGACCCTGAAACCAACCTGTAACTTTGCCAAAGTCTTCCAAAATGTTTTCTCGAGTCTTGCTCTTTGGAATGGAGCCAACAAACAGCCGATTGTTGGCAACAGATATGCACACTCCCAAGTACTTGCCAGGGCGGATTTCATAGTTATCACACTGGAATGAATATGAAAAAAGAAAGTCACAGACTACCATTTACAAGCATTCAAAAACGAGTACCTACTCCCATTGAACTAATTGCGATGTCGACTATGTTTGATTGCCACTTACAACTATCAAAGCCTTTCAAGCTGCCTAAGTCTTCGTTAGACATGCGTCAAACCTTATTACAACGTTGATGTATTTTGCCTGAGATGCCGCCTTCATACTTACAAGTTTCACAGCCTTTTGTGCGTCATCCTTATTGCAGAAGGTGATGAAGGCATAACCTCGGTTTTGACCAGAAAGTGGGTCCATCATTAACCTGAGGTCCCAGATGGGTCCGGCAGACTCAAAGAGAGGAACCAGCTCATCTTCATACAAGTCCCTTGGGATCTTTCCCACAAACACCTGCCAATGAAATAAAGAAAATATTTGTACAAAAAACCCTCCCTAAACACTGAAAAAATGTATTTACAATTTACCTCTGTTCCAATTCCTGGTTGTACGCCTGTGAAAACCGTCTCGGGTGGGGGGCCTCCATATTTCCTCTGACCTGTAGTGACATCTAAAGTGTATCCTGTCTGCTCTAAAAGTGCCTGAAGTTGAAAAAAACAAAAAACAAAACATTAAATCAGGTTGCATGATGAGAACTAAATGTTTACAGCAAACCTCTGGGAAAATGCCATACTTTTATTTTTGTCTCATCTGGCCCTTTGGTGGACTCTTGTACTTTGCTACCTTGCTTCTCTCTCTGTCGGTAAGTTTTCATCACTCCACAAAGGAAAGCACTTTTATTCTGGGAGAAATAGAAGACCAACAGTAAAGAAAACATTCAAAGAGTCTCAATTTGTATCCTTACCTGTACATGAGAAAGATCACTCTCTCTGAACTGCTGTAACACAGCGAGCGCTCCCTCCTCACTGAACTCCCGTAGGGCGTCGATGGCCCTCTCGTCCAATTCAGCGTACGACACCAAGCCTTGGATTCCAACAGAACAGTTAGTTTCATCACACTTGGAAAAACAAAAGATGGAGAAAACCCACCTGTCTGGAAGATGTTATCTAAATTCTCAGCAACAACCTGTGAGAGTCCTGCATTGATGAGTGTCTGGTAGTTCTCTGTGAGGGGTCCTGTAACTTCCATGGGTTCTTCTTCCGCCTTCAGAAGGGCAGAACTACCGTTTACTTCAGTGGCAGCCATTTTCCCGATTCAAAATTAATTGAATTGGGATACTTCAGTGAGGGTTGTTCTCCTCACACAAGTTTGCTGTGATGGAAGGGACACAATGGCATTATCATCAAATACACTAATTAAGATACAGTGAGGGAGCTTTGCAACAGTTTTTAACCGAGCCTAAATACACAAATAAGTGCTGTTACGGATTTAAAGTATGTAAACAAAATGTTCTCTGCAGCTCCTCATCCTACAGGGAAGTTACCGTTGAGCATCGTTAAGAAAAACTTAACTTAAACTGACATTTAAAAGGGAAAAACGAAAATCTGCAATGTTGGATATAGTTTTCATAAGTGATGTCAACATTTCATGTAATTTGCATTACTTGCGTTACGATTTCTTCACCAAGGTAAATACCCGCTGTCCCGCCCCTCGCTATCAGCTAGCTAACAGCCGAGGCGAAAAACTCGATTTTGACTACTTCCAGAGACTTGCGTCCACAAGATAATTTCAAACAATATCCAGACCTTTAAGATCATTAAAGTTATGCATGTTTGATCCCGTATGTTAGCTTAATATGTAGCGAGCATAAGATGTAATATGAAGGCCGCGCCGTACAAATACTGTATATTCCCTTTTATAACACACGCCAGCCGTAAAAGCGGCAGAACAAATAGTTAGCAACACTTACCGGCGTGATTCCGAAAATTAAATCTAGTGGGGATTTAAATGTGAAACAACTAAGGTGTCTGGAGAGGGGGAAAAACAACTAGTAATAAAAATGTTTTTGTGTCGAATCGACGAGACCAATTCCCAGACAGCCAGTCTCGTCGGCGGTGAGCGAGAACAACGCAACAAGGAAATATCGCGAGATCTTTTTGAACGCTTAACTTCTCTCGTCGTCAACGGTTCCTATTTGTAAATTACAATCGACAACAACAATAATAATTATAAATAAAAAACAATAAGGTGTAAAGTCTAATTTCCATGAACTGCTAAAGACAAATTTTTGATTCAATAATTGATCATATGACAATTCAGGAAAAAAAATGCTTAAACACAGTAAGTGTGAAATCATCCATTTTCTAGAGCTGCTTATCCTCACAAAGGTTTCAGGCTTGCTGGTGCCTATCCCAGCTAACTTCAGGCAAAAGGTCACCCAAGGGCAATTTAGTATGTCCAATACACCTGCCATTCGCGTTTTTGGAGTGAGGAAGGAATTGGGAGTGGAATGCCTGGAGAGAACCCACGCAGGCTTGGGGAATACATGCAAACTCCACACAGGAAGGCCGGAGTGAAGCGGATTTGCATTCTTGTCCCTTAACTGCGGCAGATTGCAAACCACTGCTCCACTGAGCCGCACTGACTCCAGGTCACATTTTGCAAAATATTTCAGATGAATCAATAAATGAAATAAATAAGCAAACACATCCAATGCTCTTTGATTTTATTGGTAGTTTTTACTACAAAATGTCTCATATATGGTCAATCAATTAGTTTTGTTCAATATTGCTTTGAAACTAATACTACGGCTCAATCGTCATGTTTGAGCCTTCTAATTTTGCCCTTATGACGGTCAATCTCCTTCTGTAGGCGTTCAATCTCCTTTTTGTGGTGTTCAATCTCCTCTCTGTGGTGCTTCCTCAGCGCTTCCATCTGCTCCTTCTCCTTTTGCCTACGAGATTGGTCGTGGCATGAGGTCAAAGGTTGGCGCAAAGGCACACAATGGATTTGAAGAGACGGCTCGTCACCTGAAGTAACGCTCCTCTTCTGCCGCTTCTCGTTTTCCAAAGGCACCTCCTGCTTCCCTCACGGAGCCTCCTCCACCTCCACCTTTCCCCGCTCCTGTTCCTAACTCACCAAGCTGGAATAAGAACAAGTGATTTAAGTAAAAACAAGACATTTAGCTGCCAGATTATTTATGTATCCAACAAAGGGCGCAAAAAACAGTTTGTGTTTTTGCTAAACCCGCAAGCTTCATAATAATTTGATATATTTATCACATTGATGTAACCATAGTAGAGTAAGTTCACCCTTTTGTGGACCCCTGCATATTTGTGGTTCAGGATTTGCAAATTTACAGTATTTCAATAATCTACTGTACTGTATTTTTATTAGTCGACTAAAAATGACAGCAGGTGGCAAAAAGTTATATCATGAGAGATAAAAAATGGTGGATTTTGCTGCCTAATTCCATATTCCACAAATGCAACATTGATCAGAATTTTTTCAGTTGACTGCATTAGGCAAAAAGCCATCTAATAAGAATGATAAAACAGATGTATTTTGCTTTTTAATTCATTTTGTACAAACACAACGTTACTCAGCATTTAGACTTGTGGAGGTGCATAGAATATTTTAAAAATATCATTATCGTAAGGACAACTTTTGACTTTGGAAATGGTTCCTCTTACGTATAGTCGACTGGAAAGGACATTTTAGGACCTTTGTACTCAGGTTCACCTGTTTTTTTTTTTTTTTTGGTCATGTGATGTTCTTAAACCAGATTATTGCTTACTTCATTGACGACTCATGACTTTAGTTATGAAGAAAGAAACCTTGCATTTGCCATATGATTGAACCTCTTCATGCAAAATATGACAGACTAAATATACACAAAAGCAGCAAGGAAAATAAAGCAACCAAAGTTGGTATCAGGAAGACATTGCAAACATTCACCCAGATTGAAAGAGCAAGGTTTAGATCAGATGTTTATTACAGTGTATTTTTAATAGTTCACGATGTTCACAACTGTGTGGATTTAAAATTTTATTACATCATCATAGTTTAAGCTATATTTACGGTTTAAACTGGTAATATCTGTAATTATAATCACTTTAAATAAACCATAACTTATTTGCGGAAATTTGCGATTTCATTGCTGGACCTAAATGGCAAATAACGGCGGCTAATTAATAATAATAAAAAATATATTGTATGGCGATATCATGTTAGAAATAACAAATCATCAGTAACCACTATGTAATTCAGAATATGTTGACCTTCATTGATTGCACTTGTGTAATTGGTTTTTCTTGTTCATTTCAATTGAAATCATCACCATTGCAGTAACCCAACATAAAATTTGTTATTTTTAATTACATATTTGTGTAAGAAACATGCATTCCGTGAATGAACATTACAGTCACTAGATTTGAGGGGTCCTTCAGAACAAAACTGCCACGCCTTTGTGTTATGTAATTTGTTTTTAGCAAACTAGAAAAGGTATATCCCAGCTCTGCTTGGTTTAACACGAGTTAATATTTGCATCAATGAGGTCAGTGACCTTTACCCAAACTTGTTTTCTTTAAAGCATCGTGTAGTATTTGTCGGCACGATGCCAGAACATCCAATAGTGACACGAAGTCATAGTTTTAGATGAACATTTTGACTGGGCATTTTTTTTCAATGCAATAACGACGCACGAATTCCTGTGGTTGGACTTCTGGGCAAAGTTCTTAAGTTGGTGCAAAAACATCTGCAAGCTAATGCTAACACTGTCATTACGTCAGCAGTTCAACACACTTTACCTGATCGGATGCCATTCTAATCTGAGATGAGATGCAGCTCCTCACGTTGGATCGCAACAAGAGACGTGACATATTGCTTGTCTCTGTAGAGACGTTGCCACATGTGAATCAGGCTAAAAATGTCAGTTATCCTTTCTTGGCAAAAATGCGGATATTTGCAAGCGCATTTGAGCGGAAGTTGGCGTACTGCTGCCGCTGCCAGGTCAAGATGAGAACTGCACTTGGATGCGATTCTGCTACTTTACAACTTCAAATTAAGCATGAGTCTTAACCGAAAGAGTAAATTAAATAATTATTTATCAATTATAGGTACAATATCAAACAACTCAACAGCGAAGGAGAAAAATTGAAATGAATGTCTGAATGTCATTGTCATCGTCAATGTCATGAACAGCTGAATGCCGCAAAACAGAAAACAAATAAAATAATTAAAAAAAAAAGCAAGAGTAAAATGACAAACAAAACATGCACAACAGAAATACAAAAAGAACATTTAACAAAACAATCAAACCAAATGCAACGGCTGATAAAAATTTAGGAATAACCAAACAAACGAAATGTGCAACCCACTGACAAAGCTAACAACAAATTAAAAACCAAACGTACAGTAACAGCAACTGAAAAAAAAACTAAATGATGATATAAGCAAATGACAGAACTGAAACAAATAACTGAACACAAAAGCAAAAGGAAAAAAAACCAAAAGAACAAATTAAGCAAACAACTAAATGTGAATTGATTTTTTACATTCGATTAGTCGGTTTTTCAACAAATCAAAAGTTATTTTCACAAAAAAAAGCCCCTCTACTGTTTTTGATAGCCAGTTACCACAGACACCAAATTATTTAATCATCTAACCTGCCATTCATAATCATCATTTTACTTACGCCACTTGTATGATTCATGGCAACACTTCAAAACAAGAACGTCAGTGTCATCAATTTGAGGTAAGCCTTTGACGTGCCTGTACTCACACTGTTTTGTTACAACCATCTTTGACACCATTCCTTTGAGAATGAAGGTCATGAAAATGAATACAAGGAGTAGCTACGAAAATGATTTGATTGCCGCTTGACAAGGGGAAGCAGAGTATTCCTGATCTTCGGCAACAGAAAAAGTTACCCTGATGGGCAGTTATCATCTGTAGTGTTAGGTTTTCAAATGGATTCAAAATCATATTTGTTGATTTGATTCTTTGAAAACTGGCTATGTTGTGTTCAAGTGAGCATGAGGAAGTGCGACCAGGGTAGTAACAGTCCTGCAACGAATGGTGGCAGTATATCAATGAAGATGGGTAAAGATCATTCACGGCGATCCAACGTGAATTAGCCATACATTTATCATTGATGCCAGGATTTGTCCTTTACAACATTAAATGTTTCACTTGAAACTATCATTTCTGCAGAATTCGTACTTTTCAATCACTGTACTTGATATATATATATATATATATATATATATATATATATATATATATATATATATATATATATATATATATATATATATATATATATATATATATATATATATATATATATATATATATATATATATATATATATATATATATATATATTCAATATATATATATATATTGAAAGGGTTGTTTTCTTACTGTATATAATGCATTCATGCATTTTCTTTAAAGGAGAACAGAAGATATCAGCCTCCATGCCATCGCGTGGCTGTGTGCATAATATTCTATGGTCATTCACAGACTTCCGGTCCACAGGGTACTGAGGAACCAGTTATCTGGATCCTTTCACTTCACCTGCTCAAGTGTTGCCATAGGAAATAGTATCCTGGCAACTGCACTAACGTTTGCAAAGACAAAGTAAGGTCACGCACACAAGATGTGGCGCCAAGAATTTTTTTCATGCTTATACATATTTCATTTCATGTTATGCATCACGCTTGCATGGCTCGTGTTAATTGTATTTACAAAACATTACATGGTACACATATGATAGCATGCATAGGGCATATGGGCCACTTCTAACCAGTGCCGTATGAATAATTGTTCCAAATTTGATGCAGCATGTATTCATACCGCTGGGGAAGGACATGTTCTTATCTACGAATTTCAAGGATTACACATACAAACATTTAATAGGTTGCTCACTATTGTCAATGAGTTATATACTCTGCTAGGTATTATATAGGACCTATTCATGTACATGCATTCAGCTTGCATGTTTTCAAGACTGCTAGTGATCCGACTCCCTTATTGTAATAGCCCCCAGAGTTGCCGGGATGTTGCCATGGTGACCATCAGCGCTGCTATCGGGGTCCATGCAGAGTCTTTGTTTTCTGAACACGCAAGGTCATTTTAGACAAGGAACATCTGGCATACATTTTTTAACAGATTCCCGGGCAGGTTGGCTGTAATTAAAGTCACTTATTTTGCACCAAATAAGTCAGCCATGAAGCCTTCCACAGCAGTTCCATCAGCACTCTCCACCCTGAAATCACATGCTCTAAATGCTCCATCAAGGTACATTTCCTCCGTCCAGGCTTTTCTTTTTCACCGTTGCCAAATGATTGCTCGTGGGAGTTTCATTTAGTCTCTTTAAACATTTGCAGAATATGGTCCCAGCTCTGCATGAAAAGTGCCCACTATTTTAATCTATCTATCTATCTATCTATCTATCTATCTATCTATCTATCTATCTATCTATCTATCTATCTATCTATCTATCTATCTATCTATCTATCTATCTATCTATCTATCTATCTATCTATCTATCTATCTATCTATCTATCCATCCATCCATCCATCCATCCATCCATCCATCCATCCATCCATCCATCCATCCATCCATTTATCTAGGTGTAGGCACTCTCCCATCCAGGAGAAGCTCAGAGTCGAGTTTTTGCTTCTCTGCATTGAGAGGAGCCAATTGAGGTGGCTCGGGTATGCCTCCTGAACGCCTCCCTGAGGAGGTGTTCCGGCATGTCCCACAGGGAGAAGGTCCCAGGGGCGACCCAGGACACTCTGGAGAAACTATGTCTCTTGGCTGGCCTGGGAACGCTTTAGGATCCTCCCTGAGAAGCTGGACGAAGCGGTTTGGGAGAGGGAAGTCTGGGCTTCCCCGCTCAAGCTCCTTGCCCCCACAAACTGACAAAGAAAACGTCCTCACTGATTCATTAAGTTTATTTTAAAAACTTGTTCTTTTTAATTACGGATCAACCGGAGCACCAGGAGTCATGACAAGTTGTCATGCCGTGGTGTGGATAGACAAGCTTCGGTGTGAATATCACCACAGCACAAAGAAGCGCGTGTCAATGATGTGTGAAGTTTGTTAAAAATACACAAACGCACTGCATAGCTCTCTCAGTTATGGAAGTGCAGTACATTTTGTACATGTGTGCATGCAGAGCCTATACTGAAAATAAAACACTTATTGCTTCAAACTAAGCTACTTGAAGATGCCTTATCTTCTGTCATAGAAGCAACTGATGTTTTTCTCTGTAATGACTTGCAAAGCATTAAAATAGAAAAGAGGACGCTTGCTCTTTTATCATCTTAAGAGCTTGCTTTTTTTGGTAGCAACAAATCAAGTCTATATTTAGAGAGTTTATGCTGGAGGTTTTAATATGGCTATTCAAAATAGATAACAAATACATCATCTTTTTTTAATGTGCTTCTACAAAATGTCTTCTTTTGGCCGGGTCTTCACACTTTTTTGTTCCGGCAACCTAATCAAACCAAAACCAATGTCGAATTTTATACTTGCGCTTCATAAAATAACGTAATAATTCATGCAACACTCATGTAATATATATATTGTATTTTTTATTAGAAATTAATCACATTCATTGTGCGCTGTGAAAAATATACAATTAGGGGAAGGGAAAATACATTAAAAAAATAAGTCATGATGAGATTACAAATGGTTCAGTCTGTTGAGGTCTGACTTGGACTAACGGTAATACAAAGAAAGTGACACATTTGGAAATAGAATCGGCAGGTAACAATTTCAGACAACTATCGTGACAAGGTTATCAAAAACACTAACAGAGGACATGAGGTTTCATTACTCATCGCGACACAGTGGAGAGTAATAACAAATATCCTGAAGCACATTTGTAGAGATATTCATTCATTCTATACACTGTTTGCTGTTATAGAAGTACAATTATCTACCTGTCACAGACACCTCCAAATATGGAGTCTTATGCTAACAAATCTCTAGTCAATAAATTCTTTGAATTACTAACACAGATTTGTTATACAATATTCTCATAAAGCGTCTATATGCTCTGTAAATATGAGGAAGATGGTATAAAAGATTTGAATCGTCGGTAAGAAAAACTGCTTAAGTCCTAATACAGTATCAGTCCTGCTTGAGCATCAAGCGCCCATCATATTGCACCATTTCACACTGATGGTTAAAAACACAAATGTGTTGAAGGCTTGACGCCCTGAGCCTGCACTGTCACATCAGTGTCAGGGGCCTCAGCTTTGTCCAAAGAGTCCTGCAAGGCTGAGAAACAAATGGGTGATGATGAAAGGTCTTCCCGACCCTCAGAGCCGCATTTTCTCTTCAGACGCACAACCAGCAAATGGCCACGTCGTACTGCTCCGCGTTAAAGAGTCTGTATCGTGGTTGCTGGTGTTTTGGTATCGAGGCAAAAAATGCGGTAGAAACCAGGAACACGCATAACCACCCCCATCACCACTCAGTAGGTTTGTCCCAATGCAGAGCATACTGGATCATAACGCATGTGTTCCACTTTTTCTGCCCAAAGTTGTAGGTCACAGCATTAAAAAAAAATCAAACAACAAAAAAAAACAACAACCCTAATCAATTGACATTTACGAAAGGAATGAAAAAAAGTAGATAGTGACGATGATAATAATAATAATAATTGCCAAATAGCTTAAACTTATCATGGAGATGTTTTAAGATCTAAAGAAACCAACGGGAAGGGTAAAATGGAACGACAAACAAAATCTGTACCTATCAAACTCCAACTCGAAAATGGTTGCTTTTGCTCTCTTTACTATGTTGGAAGGAAATTTGGCTGGAAGAGGAGCAGCCAAGAGCTGTTGTTATTCCTCCCGAACAGCAGGGAAGATATACCGTATTATATTGTTTTGTTTGTCTCTGGAGTTAAGCTGAAGGTCAAAAGAAGCACAGCAGGCGTCATCAGCCGCATCATCTCATCCGCAGGTTTCGGGAACCACGCGGCAAACACGAATGGAACCGCAGCCAACGCTGGTCTGTGTGGACCGCCGAACCCTCCGCCCGCCCTTATGACCTCCCGAGCCAAGTTCGCTCAGAGGTAACAACAACAAACCACCCCGCACAATTTTCCACTTTTACCCCATCTTGCTTTGAGGATTTGAAGACATAGATTCTCTGACCTATTTTCTGACTTCCTAACGTTCTCGCTTGCCCATATTTTTTCCCCATATGGGAGCCCAACCCAAAAGGTAACGGAGGTAAAACAAGACGGCCTCGTTTGCCCTCAGACCTCTGTCTGCAGGTCGATGATGTCCTGACCAACCAGAGGGATAGGGGTGCTGCTCTTCTCCCACTCCACTGAGTGAAGTTCCAACGGTGACGCAGCCAAAGGTTCCAAGTCTTTGCGGACCCACGCGGGGGGAGACTGCTGCGGTAAGCCCCGCACCCCTTCCCAAGGTCTCTCCAAGGGACCCTGCTGTTTGTCCTGAGAGGGAACAAAGGGACGGCACTTCAGTGAAGCAATCGTTTGCGAGAAATGGCCTATCTCATCAAAATGAAATGAGCTTCATTTCATCAGAGGCGAATGTCAAAAAAGGGATATTGTCTACGGAGGAAACCGTTCCTCCTGGAGGCAAGTGCAAGACTATCTGATGGTGTGTCTTGGCTACAGAGAACTCATTTGAAATTGTGAGGTCATATTAAAAACACTCACGCTTTGGTTCGTTTTGTCACTTCCTGCTGATGAGACGCTCCATCTCACAGACTGTAGGAAGCAAGGAAGAAAATTCAAATGACCTCATGTTAACCATAGCTCAATACAAAAATCCTTTACTGTTTTGAGGGTCATTTTTCCACCGCTCAAACTCCTCCGTCATAATGATTTTCACCTTGCCTCTGATTTACAAATTACGTGCCCGTTTTTGGTTATACTATATTAGCTAGTAAATGTTGGTATGATGATGAGTAATGGGGATATAACACGGGACTATTCTTACCTTGCTGTCGGAGGCGGGCGACTCTCTGTCTTTATCAGCATGATGTAACTTCCTGTTCAGGTCTTGGAACATGTTCTGGTGGCGCTTCTTTGTGTGCATTATTTTCTACGGAAGAGATACAAAAAAATAACCCGTTCAGTAAATGGTTGATCATACAGATGCCATTTTACAAAGTGGGATTGATAGTTACCTCAAAGTCAAGCTCAGCATACCGGGACTTTTGTCTCTATAAAATAAAATATGACAAATCTGATTAGTTCAGTGCAATGAGAACGTCAGAAACAGTATGTAGAGTAACAGTCAAAAATTTGGAAACACCTTGAAATCATAGCAGGTCTGTTATATATTAACTTTGTGGGTTGAAAGGCATCCAAAGTCCTAAAGCATCATTCACATCTTAAAGCTGATTGAGAAAATACCAAGATGTGCAAATCTGGAATCTGCAGCTCCTTTATTTTATTAAATTTATTTGTGAACCAAATAATTCTTTCAATATTTCTTCATAATGAACTGAATTAGAGAGCGATTCCAAACTTTAACTGTGACTGTACACGTTTTTTTTTTCATTGTTCCAGTCTTACCTCCAAGGAACTCATGGACAAAGTGGAGATGGTCTCGCTTTTGGACATCATGGAGTTCATGGACTCAAAGGTGTTCTCCAGGCTGCTGTGAGTGATGTGGGACTCGCTGGACATGTTGTGGATGTTTTGGATGGGCGAGTCCCTCTCGGAATAGGACACGCTGACCTGGTCGCAGGGGATCGACTTGATCCCAAAGGCGGCTTGCGGCTCAGCAAAGGGACCGCTCAGATGCATGAGTCTGGCTTGCGGCAGTTGTTCCATGTTGATGTTGTATTTTGTCGGGTCGTCTTTGGGCTTGGTTCTCAAGGTGGAGGTGGTGTTGGGCATGAGCACGTAACCGCTGCCGTCGGAGACTCCGCCCTCCGCCTGAACCCGAGCCAGATCGGCATCCAGCTGCTGGAAGAGCTCCCCCTCACACACGTACACGGGTTTTCCGCAGGAGGGGTCAACTCCCCCCGGCAGGCGGCTCTTCTCTCTCTTCAGGGTGAGAGTGTGGCTGGAATATTCGGGGACCGCTTGCATGTGGGTCTTGTTGGAGGGCAGGGTGTGGAAGTTGGGGCCCATGGGAAGAGGCATTTGAGGGGGGGACGTCTTCTCTTCAGATGAACCACTCATTCCTTTGAAGAAAAATGAGAATAATAAGTAACCAGTGAAAGGCATTCGCGATGAGATGGAAATGGGGAAAATGTTAAGGGCAAAACGTGGATGTAAATATTTATGCTCACCTTGTATGCATGAATCACCATCCTTTTCATTATCGGAGTGCTGAAAAGGGAATAAATATTCAATCAATGCACATGTTCATTTCTGGAAAAAAAAATCACTCAATACAATAATAATACAAATAAACATACCGTCAGCTGGTTGTGGCCGTTGTGATGCGAGCTTCCGGAATCTCCATTGCCGTCATCCTTGCGGTCAACTACCCTGCACTTAACGGCTTCCTGAACCTAAAAGAGAAATTAGTCGGCGGTTAAACCCACAGCTCATGATATGCACATAATCAAAAGTGATTGAAATAACTTCATAACGTTTCCCTTACCTCTCTACGGAGGATGCAGTGGACCATGACAATGATGAAACCTTCCAGGGAGTCGAAAACAGCAAAGAGGATTTGGAAGAGGGCCGAACGGCGGTCCGTGATGGCCAGTACAGCAGACATCCACGTGAGGGCCAAGAGAGGTAAGACCACGCAGGAGCTCCACAGCGATGCCCTATAATGGAAGCATGTATAATGTTAAAATATCAGTTACCATGCTCAATTTGCTTTTTTTTTCTCTTAATTACATAAAGCTGTCCACATATTTCCACATATTTGGATACATAGAAGTGCGAAGGAATATCATGTCGATAGTTAGAACTAAGGGCAACTTCTAATTGATCCTTTTAATTTTGTCCATATAGTTTATGTCCTTCAGTAGCTTGATTGATGGCCTTGACACCGCTACACATTATCAATACGGCTGTAATGGCACTGATGTGGGCGATAAGCACAAAACCTTAATGCCAGATCAATAGAACCTACCCAGCTCTCTCCTTCAGCTTCACATCAGTAATGCCGTCCTTGGATACGAGCTTGTTAAAGACCAGAATACCAATGACCATGTTCACCTGTTTGGGAAAAAGAAAAGGGTCAGTGTTATAATGGAACAAACATGTAGTAATAGAACACATACAGGGATGGATCAGGATTTCAAAATCGCACGTACCAATACGACAGCGGCAGCTGGGCCCACAAAGGAGTACAGGAGACCGCCTTCAAGAGACAGCCAACAGCTGAAGAAAAAGATTTAGAGTATTTTAATACTTGAGCCAGAAAAGCCTCATTTCACATTATAGGGGATTTTTGGTTTCATTAAAGCAGGGGTGTCACATTCATTTTTATTGCGGGCCACATTGTAGAGATTGGAAACAAAAATGCTTGTTTTTTTTTTTCCAAAGAATTCTTTAAAATCTGAAAACTTGAAAATTCTGTATTTTAAACTGAAACTCGAAAGTTGAATCAGCAGTTTGCGGGCCACATAAAATGACGTGCCGGACCAGATCTGGCCCCCGGGCCTTGGGTTTGACACCGGTGCATTAAAGGTTGTCCAATTTTTTTTTTTTTTTTTTTAAAACAGGCATTAAACCTCAAGTGCCTTCAAAAGAGACAGATGTCAGAAGAAAAAAAAACCAAACAACAAAAAAACCCAGAGAATGATACTTACTAATTGACGGTGCCGTACCCCTTGGCTTTTGTGAAACCCACAGACACGGCCACCACCAACGCCGGTAGGCCTGTAACGATAACCAACACCCCAAATTATTTGCATGCAAAACAAAAACAATCAACTGAGAATCATTCAGCGAGAGGAAGCAAAGAAAGCGAGAAAAGATAGAAGGTTGAAATCCGGGAGCGCTTACCCCAACCCAAGCACAAGAAGCGCTTGCGGATGATGCGGTTGCGCAGACGGCCGGTGACAGCCATGTAGGACTGCCAAGCTTCGGTTAGCACCCAGCAGAAAGAAGACAGGAAAAAGAAGTGCAGAAAAGCCGCTACCAGAGTACAAACCATCTGAAGAAGCCCAGAAGAAGGAAAAAGAAACGGTGAGGTCTAGAAAGCCTTAAATTGAGATTGGGAAGAGAGAAAAGCGCAAACCTTATTGCGAGCCTGAGTTTGTCCCACAAGAATGAGAGCGTTGGAGCAGATAATGGACAGGCAGAAGTTGATGAGGATAACAGAGCGCTCGGAGCGGATATACCTGGGGCAGGTTGGAAGAGAAGAAAATCATGAGTTTGTCTGCGGAGAAGAGAGAGCCCGCAGCCATTTTGGAATTTACTCCTCGGGTGACTTACTTCCACACGGAGACGTAGATGATGATAAGGAGGAGCAGGGTGAGAGAAGACACCCCGCAGCCGACTATGAGAGTCACTGACGGAAGAAGCGACTTGTCCATGATCTGGAGAGAGGAGACAAAAAGACATGGCGTTTAGACTTGCAACTACACTGCGCACCGCATATGCGTGCCAGTGAAGCCTCGTGCATTATCTGGAAAAGCAGACGGCTCCCCGAAGGGAAACATCTGAACGGCACGGCTCAAGCAAGGTGACCTCAAGGTGAAACAAACGGCCTTCGCAAAAACAAAGAGGAGATTATGGGACAATTATGGGTCAAAAATAACCCAAATCGGGTGGCATAACCTTTTGGATTATTCATTTATGCCTATAAGGTCGGGTCATTATGAATTTGATCTTGGGTTATTAAATGAAAATAAATACCCCAGAAGGGTGGGTTGGTCCTTTTTTAGGTTCTTTTTGACTCAAGTGGTTTTAAGAGCGAACCTTCTCATCTCTGACAGAGACAACTTTGTCTTTTGTCTCCCTTTCAGCTGTGTGTGCATCCTTTTCCCGGATTGGTTTTGTGCCAAGTTTCAAGCCTGCAGGGGCGAACAGGTGGACCATCACCACCAGTGCATTAATCTGCCGCCACCTGCCCTTTTCGAATCTTGCGCAACTATGGCTATATTATTTTATCATCTTAAAAGTTTGACTTGATCCAACACGCTAATCCCATTAAAAAGAAAAAGACACATTTAAAACAGAGGTATGATTTGCTATGGCCTTTAATGGATTTATGGAGGCAATAAATTGTAAGTGATGTGTATTTTCTCCCACCTTGGCCAGTTGTGTCTAGGAATTTGAATTGATGGTAAAAAAAACTGAAGGATCTTAATTTTAGTTCTGTGATCTAGCAGTGCTTACTAATTTATTCCACTCTACCCAAGAACATCTTGCGCAAACAGATAACAGATCTTTCACATCAGCTCTCAAAAAGGTTTAAAAAAAAAAAAAAAGGCAATTCAGTCTGTCCTGTCCTCTTGCTCCCAAAGCACTCTATCTGGGTTGCACTATATGAGTCTGGCTTTGACCTAAATTTGAAGCACGTCTTATGTCTGCCCTTGCCTGCATCACATGCTCCTTTCTTGAAAGAGAAACAAGCAAGTGACTCCTTGATATACGGTATTGTACTTTTTGAACACAAGATGGACAAATGCAGTCCTGTGGGACCTACATTTTGTATAATTTCCTTTCCGCATCATTTCATATGGTATATAAAAGCTTCTGAAATGAGACCACATCAAAAGTGAGCTAATGCGCTGCAATGTTTTGCTTTATTCCCTCGTCTCGCCCCCCCCCCCCCCCCCCCCCCCTGCCTCCTGCTGATATTTTCAGAGAGCTCGCAGGTTGATGTTGTTGAAAATGTCCACAGCGCACATTAAAGGGTGGACGGTAGCGAGTGTGTGTGGCGTGTGTGTGTCAATGCATGAGCAGACGCCTGTCTCTCATTGGTTGACATCTTGAGCATTATCACACACACTGAGGCTAAAGAGGGAAGAGGGGGATGTGTGTGTGGAGGGTGGGGGTCATAATTGAGACTTTGTAGATAATAGCTGATTAGCTGATGATGGCTGAAGCTGTTTGTTTCAACTGCTTAAGGTCAAGAAGAAGACGTGCTCAAGACAAGCAAAGCCAGACCGAAATCCCAGACGTAAACAACTGAATGAACCTAGCAGCAGAAAAACCACTGCAGTCAACAGCTCTCATAAGCGCTTTTTCTCCTGGGTATTTTTCATTAGAAGGCCATAAATGTATTTATCTGCTCTTTGTTTCCTTTCAGAAGCAGCAATTGGTGCATGGCAGATATGGCCAGATCACATCTGGAGAAAATAATGGAAGGTTGTGTTTTATTTTTTTTTTCAGGCCCCCAGCTTCTCAGTTATGAAAAATCCCCCAGGCCGAGTTAGCGCCGCAGAAGCCGTTACCGTGGCAACTGGCTAGAGCAGCTTCTGGGCAACACAAGGGAACAACCGCACATTCAATATATATTCCTGGAAATATAAGTAATTTGCACACAAAGCATCGCAGCATTCCATGCAAAACAGCAAATCGATGCATTCCTAGTTATTAAACAGCATTTTGGGTTCGAAACGATCATGTCAGCAAAAAAGACTTCCTCGCAAGACCACAATAAATACGTACAGGTGTACGAAAACGCTCAGCACGAAATCCGAACATCAAATGCGATCGAATATGTTTTCAAACCTTTACGCTGATATTTGCATATCAATGCATATCATTTAGCCCCCGCTTACATATTAAAATAAAATCTCATTTTCATTCCAGCGCCCCCCCGCACCGAAACAAAGAGGCGCGATTGCAAATGGCTTGAAAAGCACAAGTACACGGAGCGTCGCATTTGCACGCAGCACCAAACGCCGGAGAAAAGCTTTGGCGCGATCACGTTTCAATGACTTACCGAGTCGAAGTTGACGCGCGCTAAAATGGCGAAGGTGGAGAGGCTGTCACACACGCATTTGGTTCTGAATGAATGAACGGGTACGGCTCTGCAGCTCCGCGCAGACCACGAGCCAAGCAGGGAGGATCTGCACAGGGGAGGAGAGCAAAGGCACCCACCGGCGTGAGGAGGAGAGCAAAAGGAGAGGATGCTTTGAGAGCTCATACAGCTCATTAAAAATGTGGCTTGATTATTTCTTTTCGGAATAACATATTTATATATAACAACGCTTTAAATGTGTTCTATGCGTTTTCGTGATATGACGTTTGAAAATATGCTTAATCATTGGGTTAGTAAAAAATGCATTTACTAGAGATACTTTAGCAGGTATGTGCTAAATACCTATGGTTAAATATTGATGATTGACTTTTAGAGATGGTCATTACATCAATGGCAATTAGAGCTGCAACTAACGGTTATTTTAATCGTCGATTGATCTGTAGATTATGTTTAAATTGCAATTTCTTTGTTTGAAAATAGGACCTTACATTTACATTATGATTGACATGAATTATGATTCACTTATTGGTTTGGTTTTTAATAGGGCATAAAAATGACGAATGTTTTGATATGATGATGACGAATGTTTATCAAAACTGATTATTGATTAATATCATAAATGATTGTCATCTGTTAATCAATTAATCGTTACAGCTCTGTTAGCAATAGGCCACAAAATTTGGGATTACAAATTAACCACTAAGTCAAAACCAACAATACTCGTTCATCCATAAAAGATGAATAAAAAACAATGAAACATAACAAATAATTGTAGCTTATATATAGAAAAATACAACTTGTGTGGAAAATAAAATAGAATACAATATACACATATTATAAGAGATAACGTGAAGTGAAATGAAATGTTAGAAACAACTGCCAGTATGAATTAGATGTGACGATGGGGAATCATAATCATGGGATCAAACCTGATACAAAGTGTTTAGATTAATTTACGAACTAAGGAAGTAAGTAAGTAAAAAGGTGAGTAGGCTCATTTGCATTGTTCTATGTGTATGGAATACTTAAGAAAATGGGCTCTCTGTCATGTACGACGCTTCGATTTTACTAGTAAACACAATTGCTGCCAATCACGCTTTCCCAAACTTAATTTAGGTTAAACGTCCACACTTAAACTATAATTCTGCGAGCATCTGTCATGCAGTAAGCATGCCAGAGATGCTTGAGCTGGAAATGATAGGACAACATGTTGTGGCACTTCTCTGTCCTCTGTGTCATGAAAAAGAGATGAAACAACATTATCACTCCCCCTCTGGTGAGTCTCAAGGTGGATGAATGTTCTATGCAGTGACAGATGCATGACTAAAAGAAGGTTAGAGCTGGTGACATCGCCACCCGCAAGAAAAAATAGATGTGTGAGTAATGCCTTTGATGCGCACTAAAAAGATAGACGAGAAGTCAACACTCACGTTTCACTTTCGTCCCATGAGAGGCAAGTCTCGTTCATAGTGCCCTAAAAAGAGAAGCAGATGGAGATTGTGAGGAATCAGCATTTAAAAAAAAAGAAGTAGTTGGAGATTCCGTGCTAAAAAGCAACACTTTGCATCTATAATTGTCTTAGCAGTTCCAGAATCTCATTACTGGGCCAATTACTGCGATTCCTCATCACCAGCTGATCAACTGGCTAGGCTGTGATCGTGGCAGGTTTCAGCTGGCAAAGCGATTGGCAAATGTCACAGTTTCAACGCAAATGTCAACTAAATGTCAAGCTTCGCGTGTGCCACGGTGAGCAAACACCCGGAGGAGAAGCGGGTACATTGTCCGAGGCTGCATTCGTTTGGGCTTACATTATGAAGATGCGGGAACTCAATCTCGACGGGAGAAGACAAAAGGCCTGGGGTAGGCTTGACGATCACAGTCACCACCTTTGAATTGAGGAGAGTTGTGTTGCTGCGGAAAGACAAACAAACAAAAAAAAGAAATTAATGTGCAATACATTATGGATTATACAGATTCCCCTAACTAATCATTTCTGCAATAAAACGTGTCATGTACTGTATTGAAACGCTAATATAGAGAGAGTGGCGTGGCTGCCATCTTGTGTCGACAATAGGAACTGCATAAAAATAATGCCAAAACATGCTATTAAAATGCATTCATTACCTCTGAAAAGAGAGAAACGTCGAGAGGTTTCTGTAGAGGACAATTCCTGTCACAAACGCATCATTGCCATCTGGAATTAAAAGGTTTGTAAGTTAGATGGATATTTAATAGCATGTGAGTTTTTCTTGTGCGCGCATCTTACCACTCTGCTCAATGGCTAGAGCATCTCGAGAAACTGATATTTTCTCCTCAGCAGTTCTGACCCAGTCCAACATCCCCCTCCAGCCCTTTGCAGGGAAAGTGAAGTTGGAGTTTGTCGTAGTTGGCCGCTTATGGATGCTGAGCACTGAGAGGGGGAAAAAAAACACACAGATGCACAAACACTTAGGACCAATTTAGCATTTGGATGAAGAATTATGAGGAAGAACTGTCAAGAAGGTTTCGGTGCCCGGCGTTGCAAGCGTCTGACCAGAAGTGTCACAGCTCGAAAGTCACACAGAGTGATTCACAGTGTGAAGTTTACGATTATTCAGACAGACAGATTGCTTCATCTAAAAGTCGTATGCGTTATGCCCGATGCAGACAAGCTCGGAGACTGCAAGTAATTTGTTTGACTGATGGATGTGACACACCATCAAAGAGATGCTTTGATGCACCGCAAATCATCTTGACAAAACACGAGCGGAGAAAGCTACCGCCGGTTTAAATGAGGTCTCACCTAAATTTTCGGTGACTTCATAAATGTCCTGGAAGCCGCTCATTTGCATACCGATCATGCTCACAGACTCCTCGACGAGACGGAAGAACTCTTTCACATTGGCGCCCATCTGCATGAGAAAGGGGGTTGGAAAAAAACGGGGGGGGGGGGGGGGGGGTATTATAAATTAACATGCATTTCTGTGGATGACTGCAAATTTCTTTCAAAACAAAACTGGATATTTTTGTTCAACCATCCAATCTTCTACACCAGTGGTTCTGAGATTTCTATTTCAGTAGGTTTATATATTTGTGAATAAGGTTGCAGTTTTGGACCTGTCCCCCAAAGTATCTCTGCACATGCCTGCATAAGATGCATGTTTTCAGAAAGCGTAAAGAAGCCTGAACAAGGCCCTGCTTGTCCATTCATCCTCGCGGCTTTGACTGAAGACAATGAACGCAGGCCTGACAAATGCCAGGAAACACCATGCAGAAAATGTCATGACTTTACCAACAATAAAAGAATAGCAATTTGTAAAATGTGAACGCGGTGAAAAGAAAGATGAAACTTTCGGTCATGACTAACCATCTATTATGTCTTTTCTAAGCTGAAGTCCGCCCACAGCAATGAAAGCCTCGCGCTTGCTACTAGGCAACCACAAAACTTCCTTTTAGCCATAAATGGACTGCCTGTTGATTCATACCGGCATTTCTGCAGAGTTTCCTCGACATGGAGCTTAGCAAAGGGGAGGGCTGTCCCTGACTTGCGTGTTTCTGACGCACGGACCGCAGTGGGCGCAAGGTGTGTGTTTCTATGAAACGCGTGCCGTCTGTGTCCTCTCGCAGCCAGCACGGCTTTGTAGGAAGGCGTGGAGAGTCACAGATTGGCGAGTGGGCGCTGTGTATATCCCTGAGTCAATCGCTCTCTCTATCCTTCTCATGCTCAAGTGTTTGCTTTCACTCGTCGTTACGATTTGTCATGCAGCGCTTGTACAGAAAGTGCAGACATTTGTTGAGAGCTGGTTTAACAGGGACATACGTTTTTTTTAACCTCACTTGGCTCAATCAAAAGTTAAAACGATAAAAGTCTTAAAAGTCAGGAACGCATCGGAGTTTACATTTCGTCAGAAGTTTAATTAGTTCGCGTCTTTTCACACCAAACGATCATTCGCGCTGACTCGTTTTGAATATGTCCATCACACCCCTTCAACCCAAAAAAGAATTTCAGACACCCTCTTCTCACATACCAGCTGTGCCTCTTCCCATTTGTCATGATGTTCCTCTTTCAGCAAGTTACTGATGGTCTGGACATAGTTCTGTAAAAAGAAAAACAAAACATGGAGACAAAGGTGTGAGTAAGTTAACTTTCATTAAATTACACTAATTTGGAAACAAAACTCCAAAGCGATCTTTATAGTTTACCTCCACATCAGCATTGCTAAGCCTCATCTTGGTGTTCTTGTACATCTCAGTGATGTTCTTCAGAATTTCCATAACTGCCATGAGGTCACCGCTGTATGTTGCGCCTTCGTCCGTTGAAAATCTCAGACGTGAAATCACCTCAGCGATGCCGTCGATGCTTTGGGACGTCTGCGCTTTGGTGATGTAGTCCCTTGACTACAAGGATGAGAGCAGAACTTCTTTAGGATTCTGTTTGCAAGATGTCAGTTGCTAGAGGGCCACTTTTGGAAACTTACCAGGCTCTGAATGTTCTCATAGTTCTTAGAGACGCATTTGATGTAAGTTGGGTTCTCCCACGTGGCGAGGCCGACGGCATTGAGACTGCACCGGCGAAGAATTAGACCTGTGAAACATTATACAGTATAATCATACAATTATAGATATAGATATAAATAAACACAGCCATCTGCTGTCAACGTACCTGCAGTGTCAGAGGGACATGAGATGGCAGCCATGTCTCCAGCTGGCGTTTTCTTCCACACGATATCTCCATCATTCTGCTCAGGGCAAATCTCATGGGGCTCTATAGGATTGCAATAACCGCGTTAGATTTGAAAATGATAATCGTCTAGGAGTTATTTGTTTTGGATGCGTTCAAGCGATTTACCTGGGCATCTCTTCTCATTGCAACGCTTCTGCTCTCCTCTTTCGCCAGGGCAAGGCTCCCCACCAAAGAAAGGCCCTTCACAAACTCTTTGTCTCTGCTGGATGCCGCCGCCACAAGTTTTGCTGCAGCTGCCCCATGAGCTCCATGCGTGCCAGCGTCCGTTAACTAGACACATTCCAAGAAATCTGGATTATTATACAGTATGTCTTTTGGATGAGATTTAATTTTTTTCTCATATATTTTTTTTTACCAGGGCATTCTTTCAGGAAGCAATTGACGGACTCTTTCCAACTGCCGTGGCACTCTGAGCCACCGTAGGATGGGCCGTTACATTCCCGTGTTCTCTGCCTGGTACCATTGGAGCAAGAGGCAGAACATGGGCTCCATACCGACCACTCGTTCCAGTGTCCGTCCACTAGAGGGTAGCAGAGAAGCGTTAATGGTGAGCGCAAACGCAACGTGATTTGTCTTGCAGCAACTTTGTGCTGGTTTTTGTATATTGCATTCGTTTCAATCAACTACTGTCAGTTTTTACATTTACTAAATACACAAAAGCTTCTCAGGCTAATCAGATTCAGTCCAAGAGTACTTCAAATTATGCTCCCACTTGACTGAGCGTAATAATCAAACAATGTTTATTATTATGGGTGCAGTAGACAATAGTGCCCTGAGTTTAAAATGTTTCTCTTCTCATGAAATTAAAAGTAAATGTGATTCTTCAAGCACACGATTAAAATACTTAATCTTAAATACAACTGGAGGAATTCTGACACTCATTTTGACTTTTACTGTATGACAACATTTTTACGTATGCATCGATCATCGGATGTTAACAAGATGAATTTGGGAAACAGCTCACCAGGGCATACAGCAATGTTGCACAGCTTGTTCTGTCTTGAAGGGCCCTTGCAAGGCTCTCCTCCATTCTGAGGCAGCCTGCATGTGCGAGTACGGTCGCGGTAACCACGACCGCATGTGGAGGAACACAAGCTCCACGGGGTCCATTCATCCCAGGCACCATCAACTGCAAGTCAAATAAACGAACGTTATGCAAGAGCCGCAAACGATTATAATACTGTATCGGGCTCACTCATTGGTAGTCATAAAGTAGGAATCAGGAAGTCACCTGGGCAGACGGCAGTGTTGTTGCAAGGCCTGTTTTCACGCAGGGGTCCGGTGCACTGGGTGGTGAAGGAGGAAGTGGCACAGACACGGGTGCGGCTTTGCCAACCTTCTCCGCACGTCACTGAACACGCGCTCCAGGGCGACCACTCGTCCGTCTTGGCGTTTGCTGAGCAAAAATCGAGCGGGTTAAACCCTTGCAGTGCAACCGGCTAAAGTAAGTTCAAACTAAACTTACAGTTTTGGGTTGCGGCCCCTCCAAGGATGGAATCATCAGCGTGGTCTCTCCTCATTCCAACAATGGCCCGCAGGCCCTGACTTTTGGTACGTTCTTTGCCTGGAAATAATAAGAAGGCGTGTTATTGCATCGACGGCGATCCAGTTGAAGTCAAATGACCCAGCTGAAAGAGGAAACATAATTGAACGTAATGAGGGTTTACCTATACAGGGCCGTGGGTTGCACGCACGCCCTTCTTCCACCGTGCCCTCGCAGACGGCATCATCGGGCTGACAGGCTCGGCTGCGCACCTGGACGCCACCTCCACATTCCTGACTGCAAACCGACCAACGGCTCCAACCGGCCCAGCCTTCTGCAACACAAAATAGAACGATTGTATACATGCATAAGCGGTGACGGTACAGAAAATAATGTATGTATATGTTCACAGTAGATCTCTGTGATTGTGCGATTCAAATAGAAAATGAAAGTAAAGAATGTCTAGAGTGTATATCCTCAGACAGGAAGTTCAAAGATGGTGTTTAAGGACACATATTGTCTGAGCACTCAAAGCTGATAGTTGTTCGGGCTGAAATTGCTTCAAATCACCGCAGGGGCCGACAGCAGCGTTGCTATGCCAACCGCAAGTGCGCTTCGATTTTCACCACCAGCAGACTGTGAGGTCTTTGTGCTCCGATCCACCTTTTCTACTTGATGACCGCGCCCGAGGCCTCCTCGCCCAAGCGCCCAAGTTAACATGCTTGACTTGCACTACAGGCGAGTTAGCGAGGCGTGTGCTTCAGGTAGTTCATCCAATTAGACTGCGAAGATGCACTTTGGTAACACCTTCGATTTGCTTCTCATTACTCCGTGGCGGCGGAGTGCACATCCCTCGACTGGGCTTGTGCTCTCCAGACGGTTATCATCGGTTTAAAGACACAAATTAAAGGGTCACTGAGCGATGAGGAGGAATGGGAGCTGGCGGGACATAACCTCCTTCAACCTTCAGCGAAGCCCTGCGGGTGTCATTAGTTACAAAACAAGTGGAGAACATGTTGTTTGTTTTCAACATGTGTGGCCTACTTACTGATGATCTCAGCATTTTGTCCGTTATCTCTTGGAACTGGAAGGCATTTCTCAACGTAGACGCCACCTCTGTAGCAGCTCCCGGGCTTCCTTTTCGGGGTCTCCCAACACTGGCAAGGGGTGTTCATGATACCGCAGGGATAGTCGTGGGTACTGCTGGACAGGCATTTCTCCAGCCACTGGCACAACATCTGGCAGGCGGGCATACTCGGGTTCCTCTTGCCGACGACTAGAAACTCAGACTTGAACTCGCTGACGTCATTCCCGCCCTCGGCGTTTTCAATCTCCAGGTCGTTGCTTGAGGCCACCTTGCGGATCTGCAGGAATTGCTTGCTGGATTCGATGTAAGTGACGGTAGTTGAAGCGTCACATAGCCTGACTACCTCGTCGTAGCTCTCCATGCCCAGGTAGGTGCGAGATGTCTCGATGAAGGAGTCGAACTGGAAGGTCCTGATCTGCCTTGGCTTGCAGGAATCCGTGGGCTTGGTTATCTTCATGTAGACTGTGTAGCGGCGAGGGTCTGGGTTTTGGAGGGTCCAGGAGCACGGTGCAGAGGGAAGGTTGGTGGTGGATGAGAACACGCCAAAGAAGCGACTTTGTTCGAGGGTCGCGCAGGTGTCAGAGGCCGGACCGGAGGGAGTGCAGGAGGTCAAAGTGAAGAAGAGCAGAATTAAAGCCACACAGGGCCTGGGAAGAGCTGACGACGCCATTGGGTCAGCTATGGCTGAGAATCTCAATCTCATTTGCTTCTTCTTTTGCAGGTTGTAGAACTTCAGCGCTTTTAAAGAGGGAGCTGCAGAGGGACGGTACAGCATAAAATACAGTTGATTTATGATACATGAGCAACGGTAAACTTTGCATGTCACGTATGCATTCTCTCGGTTTGGGATCATAGCATGTAGTTAAGTGCGGCGAATGTACCAAATGAACCAAACCGGCTAGTTCTCTGCAGGATAATTGTGATGAAACAGCAATTACAGCCCCTTCACAGAAAGCTGGTATCACCGAGCTCTTAGTCTTCCTCCCACACACTGAACTGAACTGTGAAGCATCTGCGTCAGTCTGACGTCCGTGGAAGCATTACCACTCGCGATGCTGGCCACTTAGATAGGCTTTTTTTTTTTTTTTCCCCACAATGCACACCTCTTATTACACGGTAAACAAGAGGAATGATTAGCCAGTACTGGGAACTGATTGCGTGCCCTGCTCGGATATCGCTGATGAGTTTAATACCAAAGCACACCTGAGATGATATATATGCAAGGGTATGACTCATCATGCAAATGCACGGAGATATGAAAACTTTTGCGACTGTCAACTACGAGCTGGTGTTTGCAATGCTGCACAACACATCTTGCAACCTTGCTTCATGCAGATTGCATTGTTTCCGCAAGAGCATGCATTTTATATATATATATATATATATATATATATATATATATATATATATATATATATATATATATATATATATATATATATATATATATATATATTCATATATATGTGCGTGTGTATTGTTAAGCAACTATTAAGTGTTTGAATTGTGCAGAGTCAATTTCAACTACTTGACCCACCCTCACTAAATAGACAGACAGGAGACGCGCTAACGGGTTGCTAGGCAACCTCCCTTGCTCGTGTTAGTGCTACTTGTTTCTCCTATTCCTCTGCTTAGTCATTCCTTTGCGGATTTCAGCGACTATTAAAACAACATCAGGCAGCTTCACAATGAGGAACTAATGATAAATATATCTGATTATACAGCATAAAGGCAACAGCGCTATATGATTGAGTAATTGCAGTGTCATTCAGTCAGACACACACCTGCACTTTTCAGCCTTCGTTTCCTCACATCTGTTTCTCCCTCCCCGTGTCTACGCTCTGTGAGCAGCATAGCAAAGACATCTGCTTTGTACGGAGAGGGTTGTCTCTCTCTTTCTCAGCCCACCCCCCTCTCCCTTCCCCTCGCCACCCGCCTCCAACCGGAAGCTCCATGAATGTGCATCGGATGAAGCACGCGGCGAAAAGAAAGGAGGTCCAGCTGTCGTCTACGCACATTGCCCACTTTCCCTTCTGACCTTTCACTCCCTTTTCTCTTCTGCCTGACCATTTGTTGCCGCCGGCAACATTTCGGCGAAAACAATAAAGACAGGGGAGTAAGCAGGAGACTGTTGTCATGGAGATGCGCTTCTAGATTTTTTTTTAAATCAAAATTGGACTGCCGCAACCTGTTTGCTCTTTTTGCTGCTGCTCACAGTTTTGAAGCGCAGGAGGAAACAAAACGGTGCTGCAAAACACTGGTCAATGTTGCGAAAATGCCGAACTGTAAAGTATCAGTCAAAAGTTTGTAAACACCCTCTATATAAATATTTTTCTCAATTCTAGATTCATACTTAAGTCGTCAACTCAATGACAAAATGTCGAATTAATTAATTTGTAAACAGAATGTGTGTAATAATTTATATTTTTCAAATAAGGCACATTTTGTCCAGATAACAAAGCAGTGCAATTGCAGTGTAATTGTTTGAGACCCACTGAAGCTGTTTCCAAACTTTTAACTGGCGCTGCATATTCAGCTTTGGGCAATGCTGTGTTCGAAGCACGTGTATTTGGGGGGGGTGCACAAACAGATCTGAGTCCGAGTCAAGAAGCGATGTCATTTGAAGCTATTAAAGACATTAACAATCACAAAAAGTAACGACATCAAACCCATAGGGAGCAGGGAGGTTCTAGCAACTAGTCAGAAAAGTTAAATTACTGTTGCAGCAACAAAACCGAGCGCCAAATTCTGCACGTTTGCGAACTTGCGCACGCACAAAAGTTGACGAGAGGCATGACGCTTCAGCACCATGGAGAGCAAAGGGAAACTTTCACCCGCAGCGGCAGTGCAACATTTGATCTCTCAGCATACAAACGCATACAAACACAAGGCAATTTAGATGAAATGTATTTTCTTACCGTGTCTGTCAAATTGAAGTCTTCGGAACTGCGGCGCGGAGCTCGCTCTGGCCAAAACTTTTTGTTGTAGTCTTCGACGTTAAAAAAAGTTGCGCCAGGTCTGCCCCCGACCCGAATGGGTCAGCCCCAAGTGTCCGTGATGCCCACAAGCAATTATTATTTTTTTTGTCAAAAAAAAGGCGACTCTTACAAACTCCAAAGAGTTTACTACCAACTTTGTTGAGCTGCTATATCCAGAGAAACTGGCGTATAGCGCGCGATGTGATGAATCTGGCTTGCAGAGTTCCAGTTGAAAGTCCGGAGAACCAAACGGCGTATGCTCTCGCTTGTCTGAGCTCCAGAATCAATGTTGGTACTTCTACTCCCGGCTTCTGAGTCTTCTTGCTTGTGGCACTGAAAGCGGGTTCAGTCTCAGTGTAGCGTGTGGCCTTCTCCTGGTAGTTTATATCCAACCCCGCCCCCCCGCCCCTTGCAGTCCGAATCAGTGCGTGGATGAAGTGAATGAGACAGCACCAAGACACGAGGGGAGGGGAGGAGTGTGCGTGGGAGAAGTGTTTGTGTGCGCGCGCGCCTAGAAGTGTGAGAGTGACCGTGTTTGCGCACGGAGCCGCGAGGAGAGCAGGGAGGAGGGAGGGAATGCGTTGATGCACAAGGAGGGAGGGAGGCGTGTGCGCATAGATACAGGCGATTATGAACACCAAACTACGCAGATCAACGTAGAGCCAAAGGTACCGGAAGGAGGATGAACACAATCAGCTAGAGAGAGGATGGAGCTCTTGGACTGAGGCCAAGATGCGTTTTTCTCGCATAAAAAGTACACTTCTGGCCAACGTGTATCATCTTTTATGGTGGTGTTTCCCGACCTTTATTCAACCAGTTGCAAATGTTTGGAAGTAGCGCAAAAAAACCCCCCAAAAAATCCACCAAACAACATCTCAAAAAAGACTGTATGCTCACTGAAACTGGTTATCATCTCTTTTGACTACTTAAAGGGGATGTAAAGCCAAAATTTGTCTTTATAATAATGTTCTATGTAACCCCAAGAGACTAAACAGATTATTCTTATTGATATTGATATCGAAATCCATTCGTTTTTACAGCCATTTTGTCATTTGCTGTCTACTAAAAATGCCATTAAAGTTGCCAAGGCTCAAGGAAAGACCAATCATGGTTTTCGAAGTTTAGTCATGTGATGTTCACAATCTGAGCTGTGATGTCCGTGATGCCATATTTAGTCGACAGCAAAGGGCAAATGAATAAAACCAGGCGGATTTTGCTACTTCTTTAATATTGCACAGACACAATCTTATTCATGTCATGTTTAGACTAGTGAGGGCACTTAGAACATATTGTAAATATAATATTTGACTTGACTTCCCCTTATGTGTGAATCCTGGCTCTGTTTAGTCCGGTAAATGTTTTGATTGCGCGGAAACTATAATAAGCTAATTATCTATACAAAATTATGTAAGCATACCTAAAACTATATCCTTTTTCACACTATTAAAAGAAAGAAGCAAGATAAATCGAACTGTTGACTACTTTTTTACAGTGTTTCTACATGTTACAGGTTAGTCTAAAACTGAAAAAAAAAACAAGTGTATCAAAGAGCCAAAATAAAAAAAGATACCAAAGGTTTATAAATCTATCAGCTTATGAGAGTATGTAAAATCACATATGTAGTGCTTAGTCGTGCACGCGGTATAAAAACAGGCTACCACAATTTCCTGCTTGTGCCCCACCCACACACACACACGCACATGCACGCACACACGCACACTCACACACAGTCACGTACACCTGCCTCTTCTTTAGCAGACGTAGGCAAGCCTGGGTTGTTCTCCGACTGTGAAAAGGAATAACCTAATGTGGGTGTCTGCCTGTTCCAGTACCGTTGGCTCCATTTCAAAAGTGAGAGAGGGACCGCTTTCTGATCATGAATCAGGAAGTCTAAAAGAGAAGCGTTAGTCATTGTTCCTGCTCAATATTTTCCCACAGATTCCCCAAGAAGAAAACGGGGGTGGCGTGTCATTCTGTCATAGCGTCGTGGTGATCCACGGAGTACTGTACTCTATGATGTAATTTAAAGTATGACGTAAGAGAGGTTGACACAAATTGATACAAAACTACCAAATCTGACTCATTGTTACAGGCCTTTTTTTTCAGTCTTCACATAGAAACAATTCTCAAAACTTCCGATTTATAGTGGGGGTAACTTGGGCGGGAATTTTTGGTCTGAGATGGTAGCCAAACATAAAAAATGGATATGGTGTTTGATCTTTGCAAAGTGCGCATTTTTATGGGTTAGGGTTAGGACTGAGGACTTGGAATTATTGGTTAGTTGTACTGTATAATCCATTATTTATCAAATTGATCATTTATCTTTACAGGCCACTGAATATCGTGTAAGTAAATTAACGTAGACTACAATTCCTAAAAGACTATTTCAACTTCCATCTTTTGTACAACCATAGTGTAGTTAAGGTTCATGTATAACATTAATTAGGGTTACTGTACGTAAATTCTAGTTTTTTTCAGTTAGTCATACAAATCTGTTCCAATTTTTATTTTATTTCCACAACAGCAATGTTTTTCCATTCTAATTTTGGTTGTTTTGTTTGCAACCATATAAACCTTTGCAGGTGCCCATGCGTGTAAGCGACACGGGAGTCATAAAAAGTGTCTGCCATTATACAATGCAGCCATAAAGGACAATGTATTGAAAATAATTTAAACATTTATTACCCTTCAGCTGTCCAAGGCTCACTTAAGAGTGAGGCGTGGGCTGATGCAAACACAGTTACATAAACAAATGAGCATAAAAGTAAATGCAAGCATAAAAGTTTTGGCCTCTACAGGAGACTCCTCACACTGCGCTGGTATTATAGCGGAATCAGGCAGCAGGGGCCCCATAAAGTGTCGATATCCTAGTCAAAGTGCAAGCAAACACACACAAAGCCACACATTTGTTTGTGCCAATGCTGAAATAAGCGATAAGAAAGTCTGGCTTTGCAATCCCCAAGTTTCAAAAACATTCTATAAAGTGTGGCTAGTCAGAACCAACTGTGCTGTATTGTGTTTATGGCCACACGCAGCTAGCTTTTGACCTTCTCGCGCCTTATACTTTCGCGCTTTGGGTAAGATTTGATTAGTGGTTTTTTGGCACCTGCCACATGTACAGAGCTGCAGCGCTGCTGTTATGTTCTGGGGTGTTTTTTTGTGTTTTGGTTAGTGTCGAGGTTTTTGCTGATTTGTCTTTTTCACAGTCCGGGTTGTTTGCTCTTTTGTTCAGGTTCTTAGCTCAAGTTTTGTTCTGCTTGTTCCATTAGTGTGATTGCATCTACCTGTCTTTGTTTACCTTCTTCCCATTTGTCTGCCAATCAGATCCCTGCTCCAATTGTGTCAACTCAGGTGTCCCTTGTTTGTCTCGTCTGTTTTGAGTGTATTTAGGTTCCTGTTTCCTTTCAGTTCTTGTCGGGTTGTTGTTGAAGTGTCTGTCGGCGTTAGTGTCCTTGTGGATGTTGTTATGCGTCTTTTTGATTCCTGTCTTCTTTCGAGTCATCCAAGTGTTTTGGTCGTTTATTTCGGACTTTTTTTGCCCCTGTTATCTTTTGGTCATCTTCATATTAAATTACTTTTTTTGAGCGCATCTTACCTTTAGCGTCCTTGTGTAATTCAAGTTAAAACAAATACTCGGCATTTTTTTTTTTTTTAGCGTACACATGAGAAAAAAATGTCAACCCAAATGCAGCAGCAATTGTCAATGCGATTAAAATACCACCAAAAAATATCTTGTCATATATTTAAAGGTTTACAATACAATAAAGATGAAATGATTTGTACTATTTTTAGGCTTGAGCCAACTTTCCACGAGCGTAATAAACTACATTTAAAATGGCAACTTCATATGTCCATTTATGTTAGTGAGAGCAATATAAAAGTAATGCAATAGTAGTGTAATGCCTCAAATTTCAAATAGTCATATTTTAAAGTAACTAATTGCTTTGAAATGACAGTAATAAGTACTAAATAAAGCATTGGTTTTAAAATAACTTCCCCAACACTGTTGACAACTTTCAAATGAAACTAGAGTAAGTTATGTTATCAACTTTGTGATAATTGCTAGAGTTGCAGACTGTGAATATTGTCTGTATTTCTATCTTGTCCATCATCTATCAGAATATGTGCTAATATTTCCAATATTAATAGTGTCCTTCCTCAAAACACTGTCTAACACCCATAAATAAGGTAAACCTCATTGAAAGGCATTGTTGATTTTTGAGAAAATTAAAGGACTTTAAATGCGCAGCGTAGTCTAAAAAATATGGTATTTAACTTTGCAAAAACTATATTTTGGGTATCTGAGAACAGTTTCTCAAAAGAGAGGCTGCTGCGTCGACTTTCAAGTCTACAAAAAGGTGAATAATGATGAACAATTGCCCTTTCATAAATACAAAAACTTTTGTTCAGACTCACCGGGGAGTAGTACAAGAATGAGACTAGCACTCATAATCAATGGCTCTCAGGTCTCATAAAATTATTGTAAACGCTTTTGATTTCTCTGACACCCATCGCTGCGTCTACTCAACACCCCGGGGAGTCTGCGCAGTTATTTTGGTAATCAATAAAGAAGCAGGGAAGTCGACGTTTTTTTTTTTTTTTTTTCCTGGCCATTAAGTGAGGAAGTGTGCAAAGATTCAGGGCAGATAATTTCCTCGTTATTCTTGCACATCCATCCATTTTCTAGAGCCGTTTATCCTCACAAGGGTGGCAGGCTTGCTGGTGCCTACCCCCAGTTGGCTTGGGGCCCCCTGAACTGGTTGTAAGTTCTTACACAAGTGTGTGTGTGTGTCATGAGAATTTAGCCAAGAAAGGTGTGTCAATTACAAATGCAGGTGGTTCATCAAGAATAACAGCATGCTGTTCTAAACTGTCTCACTTGTTTTGGAAATAAGAACACAACCCTTCATTAAGAATTAATGGAGCAGGTGGTGTGAATTCAGTCAACAGTAAGTGATGTGTGTGTACGCAGTGACTCACACTGCCTTTTCTCTTCACGCTGTGTCTGCGAAGGCCTCCCTGACAACAAGGTGATCGGGGTGCAAAGTGATGCTGGAGCAGGAAAGACTTACATGGTGCTAACTGGTGATGACTAGTGCAGCGAATCCCAAAAAACTGCAGCGGGAGCCGTATCAACACAATAGAGGTTCACCGGGCTAGCCTTGCTGCTGTGAGTCATATGTTCCTATCTGAGAGGACTTCTTATTCTGCTGTGAGAGAACAATACCGTCAGGAACAAAACCAGCGAGTACAGGAGCAACAAATACTGTAATTTTTCAAGCAAAATAAATCTTGACCACAGCTGTACATGTACACACACACACAAGGAGTTTTTTCTTCTATCATAGTGGGGACATCCCATTGACATGCTTTTCCTAGCGCCTAATCTTAACCTTCACCATTACATCAGATTGCCTAACCTTTCGTTGACCCTTCAAAGCTATTCTCTAAAAGCAAGTATTGACCTTGAAAAAGAGCCCTCACAAAGACAGTAAAACTTGGGTTTTGGTCCCCACCATGCGGCAAAAACAAGGATGCACTCACACACATACCACACACGCACAATAATAATGTGTTAATCATTGCTACATAGCATAATTCATGTTTAATAATGTTTTATCAAAACAAAAACAACTCCAGTACTTTTTGGTGGGGATCTCAAACCTTTTGCTTAGTCATTCATACATCTAATTGAAATTTTTGTCACAATATCATTAAGTACTACCAATGTATATAAAAAAAATGCATTTTTTTTGTTTCCCAAAAGCGTTGAAATATGGCAGTCAATTATGCTATTTGGAAATAGCAAACAACAAAATAAAATCAATTAGGATTGTTACCCATAAATACATCTACGTAAAAAATACAAATAAAATTAAAAAGCTTACTAGCTCACTATTTGCTACCTTTGGAAAATTTTGGATTTTTTTTTTTTTTTTACCCAGACGGAAATTGAATAAAAAGAACAACCAAAAATTTTGAAATAAAAACAGTTACACGTACAATATCCGCGTATCTTCACTAGGGTCGCAGGCTTGCTGGTGCCTATCCCAGCTTTCGTAGTTGTGTGAATATATATGTGTGCCTATGTATATACAGTATAGGATATTTATACAGAAATACGGTATGCCTGAATATATAAAAATTACATTAATTTATATTAACGTTGACATCTAATATGAGTGTGACTTCTGTCTTTTTGATGTGAGACAGTATCTATATTAACATCTGCGTAAATAGAATACAATGAGTAGGACCGGATACATTTTATACTTCTCACTCACTTACATATTTCTAGTTGATTTGGTGTCTTTTGGTAGGGAGGAAAATCCTTGAAATGAATTTTACTGGGCTCGTCCTCTGTGTGAAGATGTCATTGAGGGAGGGCCATTACTTGTGTTTTCTGCACTGCTTTCGCACAGCCTTTCACTTTACTCGTTCGCCGCTGCACTCGGTTTCCCCCTCTTCCTTTGTCTTGCACACATGCAAGGCCGGAGAGTGTGGGAGTCTCAGGGATGACTCATCTGTTGCACACCTCATCGCTGTCCGACCATATATGGGCTGCCCGGAAATCCATTTTACCGCGCTTGTGCTGCGCAGCCGAGCGGGCGATTCAGAGACAGCATCAGATGTTTTCCTCGTTGACCGTCGATTTCGTAGGTTGACACCTAATCACGCTGACATTTTGATGAGATGACACCTGATTTGCGACAAGGGCAATTGCAACGTGAACGTCTGCGCTCCGCAAGGAGATTCTGCTTAAACGTCAGTGATGGAACGCATGAAATACTGTATCTCAAAAGTAAATCTTGCCGAATAACATGTTATATAAATATAATGCGTAAGTGGCAAACGATGGGAAAATGGAAGCAGTCAAAGACAAATCCTCTCATGTCAACGATTACCGATGATTGTTTCATTCTCTTTACATGAAAACATTACCCACTCGAATAGCGCGCAGTTAATAGCCCACTGCAATTTTACATGCACTTTGATTTGCCTTTGTACTGCGCCCTTTGTGGAGAAGGTTGAGTCACAGTAGCGCTTTGAGGAGATGCCCATCAACTGCCTGGGGTCTCCATAGGCTTGCCTAACTTCCTGAAGGCAACCAGCTGCTTTTGTGTTAAAATATCCGCAATTTAGGGCCAATCAATTGGACACGCATTTCATCCGATAGCAGCTGAGTCAGTCTGGCACACTCGATCATTACACTAAAAAAAAAAAAAACACACACACACACATTATATAGCATACTTAGACTAGGCAATATAATACATGTAAACATACATTTAATTCCTACATTGTAAACATAAATAAGTAACAGGAGTGACCAACAGAGCTGCTTTTGACTGTTTTTTGTACCATATTTTTCGACTATGAACCTCAGCTTTTTTCTCATGATTTGAGACCCGCGGCTTATAGACCAGTGCCGCTTATCTAAAGCGTCATCAATACATTATAACAGAGACAACAATAATCAAAGTGTCTTAGAAAGACATGAAATACACGCCCTTGGAGGTAAATGAAAATCGTTTTGAATTTTAGAGAGCAGCAAGTACTGAAAAAAAACAACGTGATGTTCATTCAAGGTTAAATATTTCAAATTGCATGAAAATTAAAGTTATAGTGCACTCCAAAGCTGAATATTACCAACTTTTTCAAGCCTGCAGCAAGATAACAGAAAAGATTCAAGACGTGCAAAACCAGAAGCTTTAATCAATAGGAAGATCTTACCACAAACTTTATAGAGATAGGCAGCAAAGTCCAATTATGTGACAAAGGGAACATTTTAAAATATTTTTTAAAAGTGGAATGTGAGATTTTGCATACTGTGTTTATGGTAATAAACGTTGATGGTTAAGTAATATTTTAGATTGCTGCAATCAGTGAGGTGAGGTTGCCATGGCAATGTCAGAGTCAGTCTGACTGCTGACAAAATGAGCCGCACCTGGACGAGACGCGGGTGGAGTGAGAGAGCTGATTGGCCGACACTGCCATTCACAGAAATGAGAGAAAGACAGAAAAAGAGAAACAGGTTCGTAACATACCGTATTATATGGCGCACCAATTATAGGGTGCGGTCTCAATGTCAAAGTCAAATGTTTGGAATTTCCATATTTAAGGTGCGCAAAGGGAAACAAACTGGTACAGCGAATTAACCAAACTTGATTGCGTTTCAGATTGCACGTTAGCTTAACGTACCGCTGATTTTCACACACTTAAGTGGGTGAAATTTCTTCACCGCGTTTCACCCATCCCCTGAGGGAGAAGTGAGCAGCAGCGGTGCTCTGCTCGAGAATCATTCGGTGATATAACCGCCCCAATTCCAACATGGTGTCAAGCAGGAAGGCACGAGTCCCATTTTTCGAGTCTTTGGAATGACCTGGCACAGTTTGACCCTCAACGTCCTAATCTCGGGGGGGATGCTTTACCGCCAGTTCTATCACTATTTGTGAAGGACTGGGTTACGGGTACTAGTTGTAAGGCCACCAGACCAAAGACAAAAAACAAGCATGTTTTGAGGAGAAATACACGGCCACTTCCATAGTTATGCTATTTACGCAATAAAGACTCATTTTTGGAGCGGCTTGGGACAAAAACATCTCAGTGGACAGGCTATTCTCTCTAGTGAGAACAGAGCAAAAATTTTGGTCCCGACCAGCATTTGTAGATGACTTTTCTGAGAGCAAGGCTCGCAAGATTCAAAATTCAAGAGTTTTGCTGTCATATACATAGTAACGCTCAACAATAAAATTCTCATTCTGTTTGCTTACCTGAGCAGACTTACATTCCAAACAATAGAGCAAATAATAAAGTAGGCAATAAGGGCAGTGATAATGAAGCACTAATAAAGGAATAGACTCACATTTTGAACATATTATTGAGCAGATGGAGTGGAAGAAATTACATACATATGAGGATGATAGTGCAAATTATTAAGATGAGTTTCTAAACAGTGAGTCCATCCTTCTTTTCTTTATGAAATGGAATTAATGGCATTTAAATCTATATGTCAAAGCATTTTCTTTTATTTTAGAGCCGCAATGAGCTTTCACATATATTCAAATTGATTTAAAGTTTGCCAAACGTTTTTTTTGCAGTATTTTTAATCTTCAATATAAATAAAAATCACAGTATTAAAATTGGAGAGAAATAAGGCCATTCTACTTTAAAACATTTTTGGAACCACAGGTAAAATATGAGTTCTGAGCTTGATAAAGGGGAAAAAAGAGGATTCTTAATTTAATTCAAATGATTACAAGATGGCAGTGCATGTTATTTCAAGAGAATAGGATTACATTTTGCTTCTCTTTCTGCTTGGAACTTGAAGTAGCATTTTGGACCAGTAGGAAGCTCTTTAAAGACTCGCTCGAACAACTTGTCGGCAATGAATTGCAATACTCTAACCCCGAGGTCACAAAAGCGTGAACTGCTTTTTCAGAATCAGGAAGTGACAGAAAATTACTTCTTCTGATACTTCAATAGTGAAAGAAAAACGTGCAGCCTTAAAGATTTTCCAGCAAATGGCCGGAAGACCATTTTCAATCAGAATTTTGTGATTTTTGTAGAAGTTCCCATGTTTACCAATTAATTTGAATTATCAATGCCTGTTGCGTAAAATATTGAATATAGGATGGAGGGGGTTAGCCATCTGAAATGTAGTCACATTATCTGAGCGGGGGTCGACATAATGGTGACCATGTGACTCTGTCAGACCCCCTCCAAGTTGAGTGTATGTGGCCTGACACTTTTTACGTACGTGAAAGTGTGATTGAGGCCCGTTTAGGGAGTGTGCGCGAGACCATAATTGCACCTTCTTAAAACAAACAACTGGTCATCTGAGGGCAAACGGAATGCTGCAGTGACTCAGAATTAAAAATTGCTTTGACATGCTTGAGAGTGTTGACGGGAGCGAGAGCATGGATAATGATTGAAGATGTGTGAAATTCAATGTAATCATAACTCCCTAATGTATGGAGTCGAATAATTGTCGCGGCATGCCCTGCATTTTGCATGAACCTAAGCTGGCAGATGACAAAACATTATAAAATACACAGAAAATATTTGCTTTGTCTTACGTAGCCCAGCCAAAGCTGCATCCTTTTAAAATAAAGAATAATGTCTTCTGTATTTTAACTCACAAAAACCACGAGCAAGTTATTTCCTCTTCATTTTTCCGTGATTGGTTGAGTGTTTTTAATCAGTGAACGCTGCAAAGGGCTCACGGGGAAATGCAGAGAAAACACTCCTGCCACATTTAGGCGTTAGAATATATTTGGATTTGTTGTGGCTCATGATTAACTTCAAAAGTCACCCTATTGTGGGCACTTTTCTTTTGTAGCTTGTAAAAATAAAACTTCTGCTAAATATGTTGAAATATAAAACAGGTGAGAACATACTTATATATATATATCAGTGGCGGTCTGTGCATTTCACACCTAGGCCTTCAATGATGCCCACCTGGTCCCACTCAAATAAATACCCCACATAATACCATAATTTTTGACACCGTTAAGAGAATAATCATACACAGAAGCACACGTATGCATTACTGGGCTTTGCATCGCCTTGATCGTGTACAACACAGGCTATTTTCCGAAGCCCGTGCCTCATAAATAGTCTATAGGTCAAAAGTGAGGACTCAGCCTAGCCCGAGCGCATGGCCCTATGCTACAATTGGGTCGACGTCACATCCGATTGGACTCGGGAGCAGAGCCTCCAGGTCACCTGTGACCCTCACACAGCCAAGTGCTATACTGTAAATTGGAGGAGACCCAATTGCAGAATGGCTTCCGATTTGCAAATTATATTTGTAGGCGCCGTTGTTGGCGCAAAATCTATCTGGAAATATCCATCCATAGAGCTTAAAATAAATATGCCTCAATAAGTGTTGTTCAGACGCGCCATGACGAAGATGTCTGGTCGATAAGGCGATGTGTGACGATGAAGCACAGTGGGGAGTTTAATGATGAATAGGATCGCACTTCCTCCCACATTAGTCTGGGCATGGAACCAACCATGGCTGACCAAACCTGCCATGGTGCCGCATACGTCACCCAACACCCATAGCTTCTGTGGATGACAACTTGGTCCAGTGCCATATCAAGCTGGTCATGGCTTGTAGAACTCTGATACGAGGCACATATTAATACACCTTGAAAAACGCCATGAAGGTTGAGTCATCCATTACTATGTCACATTATGTATGTCAAAACTTCCCACTCAACCTTATTGATGTCATCACAAAAGACGTCAATAACCCTATTTTCCGCCACGCACTGCGAAGACCTTTGCATTCATTTTGTATGTTCTATGAGGGACAAACTTGAAACCCTCTGAGCTGCCCATGAAGAGCTTTACCCATTTACAAAGCAACGGCTGCCTTTTAAGTTGAAATGCATTATACAAGAAATCAACCACAAGGTAGTAATTTAAACTCACTTCAGCACAAAAGCCCATGCCTTTACTTAAGCAACAAGTGACATTAATGGAAAGAAATATTAAAAGCCATCATGTTTTTTCATACATGTATATACTCATTTTTCCCCCACATGATCACACATAGAATGCCAAGTAGACTGAGTACCGGCCATGGTCTTCTCTCCTGATGTTCTTTTACCCCTTTTAGGGCCATAACCTTCATGTAGTTAGGGACCTATGAATCAAACAAAAAGGAAGGGTTAGGAGACGCTTGGCAGAGTGCGTTAGAATTGACCTTGTACAGTCCTTCTCCGTTCTCCTCATGCATGAGCTTGAGAAAGGTCAATTGTTCCCAAACGTCACCAATAAAACGTTTTGATCAGAGATGCGTAGCAGTAGCTTCAAATGCTCTGATTTCCATGGTCTTGATTCGAGTACTGGGCGGGCGCAGGAGGCCCAACTGTCCTGACTGAATTTTCGTTGAGATATGTGGGTTGAGGTGTGCGGAGAAGTAGGAGGAGGTTACACCTTATGAACAGTGATGAGAGTAAAAGGATTTTGAATTTGGTGTGGAGGTGTACAAGATGTCAGTGTGTACTGCGGAGAGCGGGGGTGATGTGCTTATATCACGCATTCTCATCAGGTACTAAGCAGCTCTCGCTTGAAGATATTTCGGTTTTTGTCAACATCTTGATGTGGAGCGTGTAACAGAAATCTAGAGATGAAAAGGGATGGACAAGCCTCTCTGCAGCAGGATGGGAGTGAAATGGCCGGAGTTTGACAATATTATGGAGGTGATGGAGAAAGTTCTGCAAATATTATAGCCAAGATTGTCCAATTGAAGATGCGAGGTAGGGAAAAGTTATAACAAAGAGGGGAGACACGGGAAAGCAGAACCTGGTGAGGGGTGCTGCTGTGAATAACTTCCGTTTCGTGGCTGTTCAACTATAAAAGGTTTTCTTTCATCCAAGCCTTTATCTCCTTCAGGCAGGAGTGCAGTTGAGTGACAGAGGCGGGGGGAGTGAGGCAAAGTTTAGTGTCATCAGTGTAGCGATGGAATTGTATTCCATGATGACGCGTTCGAGGGAAAACGTATTGACGCTAGAGAGGGGGACTCCAAAAATAACAAGATGGAGGCAACATTTAGTGTTCTCCAGAGCTGTGAACCCAGTTCTTTTAGTAAGGTATGGGAATAAAACCGATACTTTTAACGTATATCGGTATCGGCCCTTTTTTTGTGTGTGTAAAGGAAAGGTTTTGCCGATAGAAGTAATTTCGGGTTTGCCAATGACGCACTTCCGTTTCCGGGTTCGCAGACGGCCGCGCTAATGGAACAGCATGCTATCTTGACGCCATACTCGGAAATTTAACAGGAAGGAATTTCGTAAGTTTCCTTTGATTATATTTCAAGCATATGAGTATCGACATTAAAGTATATTTTTGTCGTTTTGCGATAGAATTGCTTCCGGGGTTGCCATGACGCATTTCCGTTTCCGGGTTTGTAGACGGCCACGCTCATCGAGCATACAGTCTGACGCTATCTTTGTGATTTAAAGAGATTTTGTTTTTTCTTTAAAAAAAAAAAAAACAGACTTAAAACTATAAAAATATGAAATAATTTCTTCATGTTTGATTACACAACACTGACTTATTAATCAACGTGTGGTTGAAGAAATAGAGAAATCAGAAATAATTACAATATAAGTTTACACAGTGGCCTGTTCAAAAGATTTAACAGTAAAAATGATGACAGTATTACATTTTCACTGATGATCAGAATAAGCCTAAACTCTCTCAGCTATCTCAAAGGCTAACGCTTTCATCTGTTTTAATTGTCCATGGTCTAGCTCACATTACCGAGCAGAATCGTGACTTTGGTCTCATTGTAATGGCCGTTATTGCTCCTAGAAAACGTGCTTGTTTACTTCCGAATGGGAATCACGATTCAATGGCACCCCCAACCCCCCTTCCGCCCTTTTTTCCACTGTATAATAAAAGAACCAAGCAATAGTCCTTCCCTGGCCTATGTTAAGTGAGGGTAAGGATTGAGCATTAGTCATCACCAAGAACTACCAAAAAAAAAAAGATCCTCCAAAACTTGATGCAATGCAGCAGGGAAAGCAAACATTTTGTGTTAAAGCGTTGACCCAAAGCCTAAAGGAAATTTAACCATCAAATTTTTTACGTGTTTTTTTTTAAAGTCTGGGACGAGATGGAACGCACGCAAATTCTGTTTTTAAAATCTGAATAGTGTGATCTAACCGTACATGGAAATTCACACCCATTCTCTGCAGTCCAACGATGATTCATTAATTGTTTAATGCATCATCCTCCCCCCCAATTCTGCATTCATCATGAGGTGTCTTCCAGTTTGTTATGCGATTCTAATTTCATCAGGACTTCTGTGTGGGTCTATATTTGACCATAGCGCACCTCCAATTTGTAGCCGGATCAGGAGAGGAAAAATGCATGCTTACAGGACATAAAGAATACAAACCAAAAATACAGACTTTGAATTGTAATTTAAAAAAAAAATCAATGTAAAGTATGGTAAATACATTCATGAAGCATGGCAAACCTTCATGGAATCTCTGAGCGATGACATCACTATGAGGTCCTGCTGTAGTGAGCGAGATGTTACAAACAAGCAACAGAAGGGCTTTCTCGTGATTCACACAAAACGGCCTTCATCACTGCCCACTGATGTCTGTTATCTGCACTGAATGTGCCACAATCAAAATATTTAATGGCAGTGTCACTCGCTGAACTTGATCTTTTATTTTTCCTCCCCTCGCTGACACCATGACAATTTGATGAGCTCCGCTTAAGAAACTAACAGGTTTAAAGTCAATGACTCGCGCGTTCTGTTTGACAAGCTGACGGTGCCAGAAGACACCATTTTGGGAACTCTTTTTGATTGCACACTAATCATGACCTTTCAGAGAAAAGCCTGAACTCGTACCTGGTAATCACAGGGTTTCTTAAAAAATATGACGGTTTCTATTTTATTCTTTGTGCACCTTTTTTCCCCACTCTAAATCTCCCTTTGCATGCCTGCATGTGTGGAATTGGGATCTATGTACTTTATGAAAGCTTTGTCTTTGTTTGCGCTACATTTGGCTGGCAACCATTTCGGGGTGTATCCCGCCAACTGCCCAAAGACAGCTGCGATAGGCTCCAGCGCACCTGTGACCCTTGTCTGGCTAAGCGGCTTTGATAATCGATGGATAGAACCCTCACTGTGTATTAGGGTGTTGAACTCGAGATTTGAAGTTGAACTTAATCTTTTGTTTGGATCGTTCCGTGTTTATAAAGGCAGAGAACATTATATTCCTTGGCCTTTGAAGATCAGTTACGTAAAATCCTCAAAAATGGTTGGCAGTCAGGGAGGTGGCTGAGCTACAAATGGCTGTCATTCAACCAGTTAATTATGCATGGATTTCCGCTATTTGCAGGGCAGAATGGCACCTGTCCCCGGTGAATCGTGGGGGTGGGCTCTAAAAATGTATCGAGCCGACACGTGAGGTCTCGGCATGTCATGTGATGGTGTAGCATACAAGATATTGTATGTACGTTGTTGTAAAGCGGAATTATTCCATCTTTCGAGTTATATTACCACAACTATTTCTACAGTCCATTGAAATCTGAAATTGTTCGGTATTTTTACTTCATGTACAGCATGTTGCCTGGAGATGTGGTTGTTTTAAAGTGCTCTATAAAAGCAGTTGAGACATAATGTACAAGCCTAATAATCAAAATGCAATTTGCCTTAGGTGACTTATTCTTTTTTTTTGTGATCATTGTTGTTTTATAGCGGCTCGGTGGAGCAGTTGTTAGTCCACCCGCCTCACGATTCTGGGACCTGAATTCAAATCCACCTTGCTGAGTCCTTCCTGAGTGGAGTTTGCATGTTCTCCCCGAGCCTGTGAGTACTTCAGATTCCTCCTCCAGTCCAAAAACATGCATGGCAGGTGAGTTGGACGTGGTAAATTGTCCATGTGTGTGAATGGTTGTTCGTCTCTTGGTGTGCAACCAGTTGATGGATGTTGATTTATATATTTTTTTCTGAACTTGTTGACATGTTTTTTTTTTTTTTTTAATGTTCTTGATGGGGATATCGTAGCAGTAACTGGGAAAGTCCATTAAAATAACTGCCAGGATGTTTTTCAAAACTCAGCGGCTTGGCTAACCAAAACAAAAATACTGTTGGAAAAAAAAAAAACATGATGACGAAGTGAATCAGCAGGAGAGCTTCCCAGAACTGAATTTGTGAATGGCATGGCTACCCTATTATTTGCTTCCGGACACTTAAAATAGCATCTTAGCAACATGATGTCCTGATGTGATATTTGTTCTACAGTACATAGCAATGACAAGCATGGAGTTCAGTTAAAAACATAGGGTTTAATTTTGGTCAAAACTAAGATGAACTCAACTAAACTAAGATAAACAATATGTCTTTTTGACTTTCTTTTTAAAACTATTATTTTAATTTACTATATATTTTTTTTATTTCAATCTCTCAAGGTTAAATTTAATGTAGCTTGACTTTTTTGTTATATTTAATAATTTTTGTTGCACACCACAGAGTGGCAGGGCATTCATGTCAGAACCTTGTGTGTTTGTTGTATTTGAGGATAAAGTACTACAAATTCATGGTAAAAAATATTTCCTTTCCTGAGCATTCTTGTTTGGTGGTTAATAATGCATATTACCATATTTTGGTGTCACGTAATATGTTGTTTTCTCCTATCTGCTCACACTGTTATTCTTCCAGTTGGCAGTAAATTATCCAGAAAATAATACATTCGCTCATCAGAGAACTTTCAAAACATTTTCAGATAGAGAACATTCATTCATCCATCCATTCATTCATTCATTATTGTAACAGCTAATCCTCAGAGGGGAATAATGAGAAAAAAAAGGTACATTGATGTAAAGTGAACTGCATCTGCCATCATTAGCTCTTCCTGTATGATTGCATATGTCTCTGGCTGTGAGGATTTCCAGACAAGTGTTTGGTGTCTTTGATGTGGTTTCCAGCATTTTTTATCTCTTGGCACCACGCTGACATTCTGTTGACTCCTACGTGCCCACAGGCACAAAGACAGCAGCGCAAACGCACTTCTTAATGTCTGGGCTCATCGCATTTTCCCAGACTTGTGTAACATGCCTTTTGATCTTTTTGGTCAGTTAGCACAAAGTAAAAGCTTTTTTCCCCCTCCTTTTTAATGTTGGTAAATATCAGATTCAAACACATATGGAATGCTTTTCCTTTTGAGAAACTGCATTTACAGAATTCATTAAAGACTGCATAGGATATGGCATACTGATCCAAAACAAAACAAATATTCACTTTAGGATAAAACTTTTAACATCTATCAAGTAGCAGAAACCTCTTGGCACCTAGAAATAACATTTTTTAATGAGAGGCAAAAGCCTAAAGTGGCTGTATAGGTGTTAGCCGCTTTTACCTCAGCATGGTGGAAAACCTGTGATTTAAAGCTAGCTTATTAGATAATATACGCTTTGAAAATGGCCAAGAGACGGAAACGGGAAGGGATAAATTAGTCAAGTTTAAAAGTTTACATCTTTGTCTCAAATATGTAACGTATAAATACTTTTAAAAATCCCGGTACCCACATACAAATGCACAAACACGTCCTGTACTTGGCCGGATTTCACTCGGGGGTTCTCGTCACCGTTAACTGCGAAAACCCAGGGAACGCTGTAATTGTATTTCTTGTGCTTGCGGTGACCTTTCAGTAAACAAAAACAAATGACAGCTCTTCTCTATCCACCTCCCCCGAGATAAAGTGGAAAGTGACTGTTATTGCAGTCGATATTCACTTGAGACGATCTATTATTGACAGCGGCAATGTGTTCCTTTCAGTACAAGGAATTGGTTTTCTGAATAACTAAAGCTAATAAAGTCTATTGCTTGCCTTACCGCTATTGTTCTAATAAAGCTTGACAGTTATATCATTATGATCATCAGCTTATAATTTTGTTTGTCTTTTTCCTGCAAGGAAACATGGTTAGCATTTTATTAAGAATGAACCAGAACAGGTGCCAAGCTCCTTATACGGAACATGTGCTTAGAATAGTAACCAGGTTATCCTTTATCACCATGACAACGCCAAGCATCTGTGTTGGAACGCGTCATCAAGTCCCTGAGCTGCACAGCAATATTTTTCCCCCCTCAGTAATTGAAAGAAAAAAAACTTTTCATTTCTGGTTGACTCATGTTGTGATCTTTGTCAACAACGGGAAGTGACGCCAAGAGTAATGTTCTTCTGAGGTCACGCTCGGATGACCTTATCACAAAGTAAAGGATGTACCTCATGCATCGCACGAACTGTACTTTCATTGGCTACGCAATAACCCTAAGCACCGAATCTCTATACAGGATCTCCATTGACAATCCCGTCTTTGCACCTATCCAATCAAAATATTACAAAAAATTTTAAAGGACAACCAAAAACATAAAATGCATGCAAGAACATTAAAGACTCATAATGCTTTACGATATTATATACAAAAAAAGGAATTGATTCACTGACTGATTCCCCATCACACGCCTCCATGTCCTGCTGTCCGTGCATTTGCCGTCCAATAAAAATAACATCACAGCGCCTCAGGCGAATGTCATACAATAAAACCCAGGTGGGCCATGATTGGTCATTCCCTGAGCAACTGTGATGGCATTATAGGTTGGCATCAAGAGACAACATGGCCACCCCCTGGTGATGTATAAAAAAAAAAGTGGGTTATTTTTGACACCTAAAGCAACTTCAATGCGCATTTCAACTTAAATTATTTTCTTAACTTTTCTAAAGGACTTGAACTAGTTCAATGGTTTTCATATCATGGTGTGAGGGGGTCCGAATTGCTTTTATTGTCACGAAGAAACTTCGATGAAAGTGGCATTAAGAATACCCAAAAAAAAACAAACAAAAGTCCAGTTATGGTTTGCACGGTTCATTCGGGACCCGGTTTAATTAGCGCAAGGAAGTCAACATTAACGATCACATTCACACCCTCAAGAGCGTGATACGCAGAACCAACAGCCAGTCCGAGCCGCTTCAGTAAACAAACAATCTCCGGATAGGAATGCATGGGACGTGTAGCTTTATGAAAGGCGGGAAGAATATTAATCAGGCGTGGACACATCAGATATTTTATTGTAAAGAAAATGTTTTACTTGACTTTCTCAATAAAAAAAAAAAAACTGAGATTCATTAGGAACTGGAATCATCCAAGTTCAAATGATACTAAACAGTAATAATCAAAGACTGTGAATAAGTGTCCTACCTTTTTGAAGCATCTCATTGGGTCAGTGGGTTAACAAGCTTGGTGATTGAAATGAATCAAGGAGGCTTCTTGATCCCTTCGGTTCATTAACATGTCGAGCTCTTCATTAGAGTTGCATGGCCTTCTTCCACTGTATTTTGTTTTCTGGTATCACGGTTGGCATTTTTTTTCTCGACGCAATCAGTGGTTTCTGTAGTGGTATGAAAAACCCAAACGTAAGACTTATTACAAACGTGTGGAGCCAATCTTTTAGCTGCTGAAGAAGTTGAAGCTTCGTGATTGATGTTTTTTTCTGTATTTTTTTCCCCTTTTGTAAGAAACGGTTGTTTTCCAGAAATCTAGGAAAGCAAACATGTTAAAATTTAAGCGATTCAATTTTCTTCCCTGTTTGGGAGTTCAGCACCCCTAAACCTCTGATCTGAGAATCTTGCTGTAACTCTTTTCATCAGTGCTACTGGTGCTGTCCAAATCAGTGAATTATATAACCATTCTTCATCTTCATCATCATTTTTGCTACAATATAAACGCAATGATGATTTCTGCAGAGTATAAACCTGTAACTTTTAAGCAAGCACCAGATTGCACCATTCTTTATTCAACCTAGAATGTGTCCTTTTACCTCTTATTTTGACCCGTCCAGACACGATCAATCCATTTTCTGTCGCGTTTGTCCTCATTAAGAGCGAAGTAGAGTCAATCCTGGCTGACTCAGGGTGGCAAATGCACAACCTGAACCGAGTCAATCAATGTTGTCTAGACACGTGGATGCCGTCCAGCATTTCGTCGAGATGAGTGATCTTGGCTCCAGGAGTTCCTCCAAGAACATCTGGTCACTCCCACAAGAGATTCACGCAGCACATGGTTTGTGAAGCTTCGCAACATATTCGCTGGCAATAGCCACTGGTTAAAAACGACACCTATCCCACCCTCAGACTCAGACTTGAATCTCACACCTTGTGTTTTCCTCAATTCGGTTCTTTGATGACAGTAAATCCTATCATCCGCTTTGTCAGCGGCTGACGTCCTTGACCAGTGTGATTCAGCATGTTCTGTCAAACATGATAATTTATACAAACAGTCGCCTTTGTCAACATTTACTCTTTTGTGTATTAGCACAAAGCGTTAGCGTGATAATCTCGAAAGCTTTACGACAGCCTTCTCAGATGCTCAAACTTGATGAAGATCAACAAAAAGCAGACCGCTGCTGCAGAAAAAGAAGTCACTTGCAGCAATATACAGTAGAATGTGAAAATTCCAATTTATGGACAAAAAGTTTGCGCATGTGGACATTTGTACAGTGATTGTAAAGTGGGTCAATAAAAGGATAACAGTAATACCCAGACTAGGGGCTCATTACAATCTCTCTGTGATTGACAGGGGAGTCAAGTTGGCTTTATGAGCAGTCACCTCCACCACTGAACTGTTGAGAATAAACACGATGCATACGTACTTTGAAATTAGAGAAAAACAACCAGCGTTTGTTTATTTTCACACAGACATTATCGTGTGCAAGATATGGTAGTAACGGTGTCTTTGTAAAAGTACACTGCAGCTGGGGGGGGGTCTTTGACTGTCTCGCAATATGATTCGATTGAGGTGGAAGTGGCATCTCTAAATTCTCTGCATTTTTTCTTTTTGTTTTCTTTTCACGTTACTCGTAATCTTACTTGTTTCGCCAATTGCACGTTAATACGGCCCCGCTCTAAAAGGTTTGTCAAATTACTGGTCCTATTTTGTGAATTTTCAGGCGTCACGCACAAAGTGCACTTAACAATCATATTTTTCTTGTCTTTATCTCTGACGAACTGAAATCAATGTCTATCTTGTGTGCATTTTCAACCTGCTGTTTCATCTCAGCTGTAGTATGTCAGCATGTAAACATTTTGCCCTTGGCTTTTCTCCTTCGATCTCGCTATGTTTTGGCGAATTTTTGGGGGAAAAAACTCCCGACAAATACAGAATTTTTTTCGATTACGTTGAACAACGCAACCGGAAATAACAGAGGATCGTGAATCAAAGTATTGCGGGAGCTTTACTTTACTCGGAACATCTAGCAGCCTATTTTATTAAATTTCTATCACAAAATGAAGAAGGGTTGATTTTTCTTCAACAATTTTGAAAAGACTTCGCCGAACCAAAAGAATTGTGCCAGTAACCATCAGGAAACTAAAGCTGGGACACCCTTGTAAAGATTAAACTGATTGTAGCGCCTTTTTCACCGTGTTTATTGTTTATCTTGGCAACACAAGAGGGATTTTCTTCCCTTCTGGCAGTCTTTTCAGTTTGCCATGAAAATCCTTCCCTTCATTTTCTTTTGTGCTTTTCCTCCTTGGGTTGGGTAATATTTTGGAACGGCTGCCATCAGAGTAGGTAACTTTCCTTTTTTTGTTGCTGCGACAGTCGTCATTCGTGTTCATTTTCAGTTAGCTATGAAAAGGAAAAGGGAACAGGTGACCTAACTTTTTTGGAAGTATATTGTTATTTTATTATTCTTCAAAGCTTTGAAACTTAATATATTATTTAGTTGGTGTCTTTGAAATACCTGCCAAAACAATATTGGCTGTCACCAACGGCACAGATAATTTTGTACCATTGTGAAAGCCTCACTTACGCATTTGTGTGTGGTTATAAATAACGTAAAAATACAACCCTAGAAGGATCCTTCTTGCCAACCCCCACCGAGCTACCTCACATGCGTCATAATCAGTGCTGGCACAAGAGCAGGCCATTGCCATTTTTCCACATTAAAGAAAAAAAAAAGACACGTGTTTCTTTCTTTTAGTCACTGAAGAAAGAAGATATTACGAGCAATGCTAGCCCAGCATATATTTAGCACATAGAATGAATAAGGTGGGTTGGCTGGGGTAAGTGTTTTTCCACGTCTATTCTTGTGACTTCAAGAGCTTTTAGAACATAAGAGCATGTTACTATTCTATAAATAATACCGGTGGGTAATAATTAAAAGCTCTATAGTAAATGTATTTTCAATAATAATTGAACATAATACATTTTTGATCAAATTGACTGATTTCTCTACATGGGGAGATGTATTTATTCTGTATTTAATCAACTTTATTATGTTTATGCAATCACCAATTTGGATGGGATCCGTTCATAGGGTTCTGGATTTTCAAAGGTATGAATGTTATGCATTACATAGCTTCCGTTTGAGTTACTTTTATTGAGATAAAGTATACTAAGAAGTCAGTGCAAGACTACCCGGTCAAATCCTTTGATTGGTCAAGTCCTTTAAAGACATCAAAGAGTTTTCCATTGCGGCTTTCTTCCAAGTAGCAGTCTTCACGGTATCCACAGGTCATTACGTTGCCCCAGAAGATAAAATAGTTTCACCTCTTTGTACCTGTCCTCACTCACCTATTTTATAAGTTCAATCCAACTGCAATGTTGGCAACCAACAGCGAGTTCTTTTATCAATTCATCCCAAGAAAACAGAGTTAGATTTACACATTAGAGAAAATACGATTTCTCTTGATATTTCTTGTCCCTGATTCTTACTCAGAATGTACAAGGTCCAGTTGAACAGCATCTCAGTGACAGCCCGAAGCCTGCGTTCTCAAGACCTTGCGTATGTGGCTGACCCAATTGCCTCCCTGCTCTCTGCCTGCTGTATAAGTCATAATAAGCCTGATGTACTATCCGGCCCTTGCACCTTGCTAAGGGCCTGCTGCGATCGCATCTTAAAGGGTATCTCTGCTATGATATTTCAAGACTGGATTAGTTGAAACCGAAATGGCTTAGGCCCAATTTTTAGTGGGTGTGATTACGTGTGTCATCACTGGAATTGATAAAAATACATACATTTTCGATATAACATGATCTGTTCAAGGTTGCGAGACATTGGAGCACAAACAGCTACTGGCAAAAGCTGAACTAGGTATCAGTGAGCTATATGAAAAATAAATTGACGGATTGAAGGTAGACGGATTGTCAATAATTTGGAAGGATGATATAATGAAGTGACCGTGTCTACCAATTTCTCCTTCAACGCTCAGTTGGAAGTTTTCATCCTTGTCTGAGGTTTCTCTGGGTATACGCAAAGTAACAATTCAAAAATACATGAACATTTGGACTAGAAAAGTACAAGCAAAGACCAAAACGCGGAACAGCAAAAGTAGCAAACTCGGGTGGAATAAGGGCACGGAAGAACACAACAGGTGGTGTGGAATAATCTGGTAAAACTATTTGCAAACAACAACGTTACAATATCATAAAATACGTAATATGCAATTAAAAAAAAAACCTAAATAAATGAATGCCTCCGCAGTGACATTCAGGAAATTAAAAATGTTACTAAAACAAAAGATCACCTTTGATAAAATGCATAATTACCACATTGAACTATCCATCACATTAGTCATTCTCTGTCACAATTGGTCAAAAGAGGATTTAGTCAGACTGACTGCCTTCTCTTCATGTGGGTGTTAACAATGACACAAAGATCGGTGACATTTCCACAATGCAAACCTTTCGTCACCAGAGTCTCTGCTGGTTTCAACAAGCCAAGTTAAGACTTTGAAAGACTTTTTATCGACCTTAATAAGTCCAAATTAAGACCCATTGCTAGGCTGGTCTATATCATTTTTTCTCCATGATGGAAATTATGATAAATGGTTTTCTTTTTGTATGCTTGTTGATCTTCCATTGGAAAACCTATCCCAGATCTCGCACCGTCATCTGTAACTGATAATGGGGCCGATATGGAAAAAGTATCCTTTTACAAATCACGACTAGGTAACCACAGTGCAGCTAAGCTTTGGAAATTTTTGGAGGACAGTGGGAATGGAGACCATGGAGAATGCTATTTAAATGAGAAAACAATGGAACAGCAGCAGATGTGGTCAAGGAATTGAGGAAGGAATTAATACTAGCTACGGGGTTTCACGCCGCATTAAATCTGACAATAGAAGCTCCTTCAACAAGTAGGGTCATATTACAGCGTGGAGAACAGAGTTATAATACGACCCAAGGGCAAGTTGGAAGGGTAAAGAGAATGCTACGCACTTCTTTAACATTTAAAATATTTGAAGTTAATGTAGGTTAGTTATTCAGTCTCATTCAGGTAGATGGGATAAGGCAGCAGCTCACTTATAACCTTATTTTATTGCATTTACACTTCACAGTCGGCTCAATAAACTAATATTTAAAAACTGGAACATTTATAGTGGGCATTATTTTATATAGTTTTTTTTTTAAAGTGAATCTTGTGGAATTTGTGTCTCATCCCATCACTTTAAATGTACAAAATCAAATAACTTTCATTCTAGTGGTTGGCATGTCAATTAATCAAAATGAATAATAAGCCTGCCTGTTTTATATGTACAGTAATTATTATAAAAATAAACACAAAAACTGGAGCACTTTTCAGTGAGTCCCCGTGAGGCATTAAACACTGAAAAAAAATGTGTGTTTTTATCATTTTATTCTTTATTTTCATCCGTCATCTGAACTTTCATCATTTTCTACGTCTTCTTTTAAACTTATGACATCATTGACATGTTTTGCCAGTCTGTTTTGTCGAAGGCACTTCTTACAGTAAAACATTTTGCGAATATCCTATGTCAAGTCACTTGAATCAGCAACTAATGTTTTTCTTTTTCTTCATTACATAGCGCTTATAGACCGCTAAGATTTTTGTCGCATACGAAATACCCTTTATCTAAACATGAGTCACTCATCTTTCCTGACATGGACTTTCAACGCTTTGCCATGACTAAAGCAATACAAAAATAGAGTCAATTTGCACGCCCTTTTTGATCAAATTTGATACCTAATTACCGCTCATAAAAGGATAGTCCTGTTGGAAGAAGCAGGCTGAATATACCAAGTTTGCTGAAAAACAGAATTATCATGCCATTTATAGAGACGTTCAAAGCACTAGACACTGTTTGTTGTTATTTTATACCTGACACTCGCCACCAAATTGTATGTTATGAAAATTGAAATACAAATTGGTGCTGACAATTTGAGAGTCAATTTACTTGACCGAATATATCTAGAACCCCATAAGTCATTTTCCAAACATATTACACCTGAAGTAAATAGATATTAAACTGTATGTTACAAATACACATTCACAATTACCTTTGGCCTCTTTATGTAATATGTGTTGACTGAGCATATTTGTTTTCGTTTTGTGTTTGATTTGAATGCCGTTTTGTATATATGTTTAGTAACTATGTGGTCTCCGTGCTATGTAATAAACCACGGAGGGACAGCGCTCCAAAAAAAAAAAATTAGGACACTGATATTTTAGTGATTCATTTGCCTGTCCTGCACAGACATTGAAGTTATAAATGCACCTATGAAAGATTGCCTCTGTATGTCCTCTTTTTGGTTTCAATATATTAAAGTAGCCATAATAACACAAAATATTAAACACCTTAAAGACTTATAAAGATGAACGCATGGGAATTAAAACCCACAATAAAATCAGTCGCAACAACTGAACCAAAATGTATTTGTGGGCTGCTTCTTTGACCGCTGAAACAGGACCAATTATGAGTTTAGCAAAAAGTACATTAGCGCAATTTTAAAAGTGCAGACAGTCTCCAAGATTCGATAAGTTCAACAAAGACAGTCGGTCTCATAAATAACGACTTGAAGTGCTGCTTGGATGTGATTACTCATCTTCCACTGCGGTACGTGATGTGTTTGGTGTAACCGCTGCTCAGCTGTCCACTCCCACTTAAATTCTCACTGTAGGCTGTGGGTCGGGAAGCACGAGGATCAACTAAAAATGATTCCCACCTGCTGTCAATCTCTGCAAACACACCCCCACATCAAGACGGCCCTTTCTTACAAGTCATCACTGTCATCATTTTTTTATATTAATACATGGGGACTATTTTCGGGTCAGTCTCGTTAAAGGTGCAATATGTCATTACTTGTCATATAACTTATCATTGGGCTCCTGGGTTTTTCCACCATTTTCATACGGAACTTTACAAAATATGCGACGCAATCAGAATGTTTTACATAGACTTTTTTGCCCTATCCACATCTAAAGAATGAAAATGCCTGGCCTAGCAGTCTCAGAGCTCAAATTTAGGTTTACCCCGCTGGGAGTTAATTACGAAAGTGTCGAAGGAGCTAATAGGTTATTTACAGTCATAAATTGCACCAGCAAACGCCTAATTTTGGGCATATTAGCATAAATTCCAGCATTATTCCAACGAATGCAGGGCCTGATCACAGAGAGAAGGAACAAGGTGTGCGCGCAGACAAAAACTGCTCCACGCTGTCCTTCCCCACCACAAAATGCATGATCAAAAGTGCCCATTAACAAAGGCTAAGCCAAATGAGGCACAAATCTGTAACTGTTAAGATAAACTAAATCGGTTCCAAATTGTTTTCACAGACCCGCTGCAGTAAGGCCACGGACCTCACTTTGAGAGCCACTGCTGTAACGGACCCTTGGACTGTTTTTTTTCAGCAAAGGTACTGAAACACTGATAAAATTTTTGGAATACTTCAGAATATAAATTACAATGTATGCCGTATCAGATTGTGATGTTGCGAAATGCTTTCTACAAGATCCGTTTCTGAAATCAAACAATCTGTATTGATATAATGAAAGTCATGTCAAGATCAAACAATATCAGATCGATGTGTTGCAAAATACTTTCTACAAGATCCGTATCTAGAATCAAGCATTATCTGAATCGATATAATGAAAGTCAAGATAAAACGATGTAAAACTGAAAGGTTTATAAACCGCTTCACATCCGTATTCGACTTTCTGTAAGGGAGCTGCATTGTCGATTATTTTTCTATTTGATGAGACGTCCTTGCTGTAATGAGTCACTGGCGAGAGCGGAAGATGGAGACTTTAATATTCAATAATGTAAAAAAAAAAAAAAAGTACTCTGTATGGCATGGTCTATTGTGAGCGCATGAGGAATTTGCACGTGACAATCACTGTTGACCGCGCAAGTTTTGAATGCATATCTTTTGTGCCAACCGGAGGAAATGACTCAACGTTTTATGCCACTGCAGCTGCAGAACTAAATAAGTGAAGTGTCCTGTTCTGTGTAACCTTCTCATCTGTACTTTCTTCAGTGAGCCATAGAGACGGCATCCTTAGCTCCAGTCTGCCCCCTTTAGGTTCAACTGGGTATGGCAGGACTTCCGGTTCTCATGGTCATTAGCATTCATGCTGCGGGTAGACTTTCTCCCTCTTTCACCCTGCAGACCAAGTTTTAATGAACCCTTTAGAGCTGGTGTTTGAAGCGGTTATTGTTTCGACGGGAAGTAAGACTTTTGACGAAATCTTACTGCAAATTCTGAGCGAGCAAAAAACAGCGAATAGAGAGTGACGTAACGACGATCGATTTTCAGAGGAATAATTTGGAAATGAAGCCCCTGCTGGCATTATATCACCACAATATGCACATGAATAAAACCTGCATAACCTGATGTGTTGCATAATGTTACAACAGTGTCTGTAACACAAGAGCATCACAGCCTTCCTCCCTCTCATGCGGCATGTTCTCTGCAGAGCGCTGCATCCACAATGACAACACAAAGAGGTGTTGTCACTGCCATTAAGAAACAAACCCTTCAAGAATCTTTTTGTTGTTGTGGTCAACACCCTATTGGGCTCTCCCTCTGGCTCTTGACCTCCATTGGGCCTTTTGTTCTAGTATCTTCGAACCACTAATCAGTCGGCTTGACCCCAGATGATCTGAACATCCATTTCTCTGTCTTTTTCTTAAGAACTTTATTTTCTTGTTTTTTTTTTGTTTTGGATTGTAGGCATGCAGATTTTTTTTTAGTTTATCCTTCACCAGTTCATTTATTTGTGCTTTGTCTGGCTTGATCTTTTATTTTTTAGCGCCCCCTCTGGGCGCTTTTGATAATGCATTTTGTGGTGGGGAAGGACAGTGTGGAGCAGTTGTTGTCTGCGCGCACACCTTGTTCCTTCTCTCTGTGAGATCAGGCCCCGCATTCGTTGGAATAACGTCGGGATTTATGCTAATGTGAGAAAGATGGTGTGTCTTGACATTAATAGCATTTGCATTTCAGTTATATGATTGACTTAATATTTGTATACACTTTTGTTTATTGAATTTTGCACAATTAACGTTTACAGTAATCACTTGAAAAGTTTCAAGTAGGACTCCTGGTATTGCCTTTTAAAAGTATTTTTTTCTTTGAAATTGTACGCTTCTCGTGTTCCCTTTTCCTCTTCCTAAAGTAATTTTTCAAAGGCTTAAGTGACCTAAACAAATAAAAAAAAATTCGGTCATTTTTGTATCGTAAAGCTTTGTCAAAATAAAGTATCTTTTATAGACTCAGATCATACATAGAATAGAAATTATTATTTCAGGTGATCCTGAGTGCTCATACCACATGAACTATTTTGTTTACTATGTGTTTTTAAATCAAAAGTTATTTACCTCTAAACATCAAAACAAAACTCCAAACCCTCCACATGCAGCATCCATTTAACAAATGACTGATTTCAAAAGATTTTCATCTGTTTGCCATTTAAAGCTGATACAAGTGTGTCTGGATTAAAAATGAAATGAATTTAATTGTGCTTTTGCCAAATAAGTCGCACAGGACTCACCAACAGCAATTAACCGCCCGCTAGCAAGACATAGAGCCCACCCAGCTTTTTGTGTTTGTGTGTGACTTCACAATGAAGATCATTAATTATCTGCTGCCTCAATTTTTTCTTTTCAAGCACACACGGCTAATTGCTCAAATCTAACGTCATTACAACTCAGAGAACAAAGAAACACAAATAACGCATATTCCTTTCTACACTTTTATAAAAAGATTAAGTGTGGTGGTCTGCAATTTTAGTTCGGTTTTGCCTTCCCCAGACTTCCCTTACAATTATCTTGATGCACACTGATGTATCGTCGCAATTTGTGTAAATTAGCGACAGGTAACAAACATATGTCCATTTTTGTTATTTCTGACTACGGTTATTTGTTATTGTTTATAAGCTAATTCTTTCCAAATCATGTCAATTTTGTTTCGATGTTGTGTTTCTACACTGTCCATAGGAAAAGTTTTTTTTTTCCTCCCGGACTAAAGCTGGTGCAAGACAACTTCCCGATGAAAAATGAGAACCTACTGAGACATGCGTCTGAGGTTATTGCTTTTTCATTCATCAAATTAGGACCGCTGCATTAAAGTGAGAGTGGCTACCATGGCAACAATACTTGCTTCATTCAAATGACATCGAAAAGTAGACAAAACATTTCACCTTCCTGCACTATATATTAACATTTCGGTAGATACATGTGTCGAATCTTAAAAGTGGCGCATCAGTGTGTTGTCAGTTGGGACGATTATTCATAAATGCATTATGCACAGGTCAGGCCAACCTGCATCACTCAAAACCAATGTGCATAATTATATTAAGTGACAATTCCATAATGATGAGTAACAGACAACAGAGATGCGAAAAATGATTCCAAATGCAGTATTCATCCTACAACAGAGGTGTGTAAGATTATAGCAAAAAGTCACTGTTAAGAACGTTAACAGAAAGGGTAAAATAGGCTCTGGTTGAATGAGTAAAAGATAAATCGAATTGGAATCTTGCACCGTCAAAAATCGAAATGATTACGGGAGAACTCCTGAACTTCCTAATCTCGATGCCCAACCCTGTTTTGCAAATATAAATTCACATGTAGATACTTTGGATGTCTTTAAATATGCTTGAATAAGGTACAAAAATAAGAATTATGACTATAATTATACACGGCGATACCAATTGCGGATCTACCGCATTTACAGTACGGTGTTGCGGCATTCACATAAACAGCAGTTAACGTGACAGAAATGTGTGAGGATTAGCTCATAAAGTCACAGCGATGTGTACATACACACGACAAAAATAAACATGTGAGTGAGGCATGCATTGCATGTGCTACATACCCACATACAGGAGACGCACACGGAGTTCTAATGTTCATCAGTGATGTCATTCCTTTCGCCATTGTTATTTTCGCAAACAACATAAAAGATCTGCATCGCATTTGTCGACTTACATCAGGAATTTATACTTAGTCTAGAAACTCATACCGAGTGTGACCTTGAGCCTACAGTATATCCTCGGTGGGTCATTGGATACCATCAACGGAACTAAGTGGTGGAATGAATCACCTAGTACGCACATCAGTAGAATTGGATGTTTTTTCTTTTTTAAATGAAATAATACATCGGTGCATCCAAGTCACATTAGTCACAGTGAGGCCGCAATCTGTTGGAAATTAAATGGAGTTGGAAATAACCTGTTCTAGGATTAAACTATCACCATTAACTTTTAATAACCCAACAGGGAAATTTTCAAGCATCGGTGCAAAAGTGAAACGTTTTTTGGAGGAATTCATCATTGACTTAACGATTTTCAAATGGCGTGCTGGAACAAAAGTGTGGATAGGTTTTTCAAAAGATATGCCCTTAGTCTTGATAGGAGTTTCAACTGAAAAAAAGTTTGTTTTGAATATCGAGCTTTTTTTGCTTGTCAAATTTAAAATCAAAGTCTAAAATAACACCAAGGTTCCTTGCAAAATGATGACAGTGAGACTTCCCGATGGGTCTCACAGCCCTCCAGGAGGTTTTGTTGACCAAATAAATTTGGCGGTTTTGCTTTTCTTGAAAGAAAGAACATTTCCTTCCATCCGAGATCGAACAGCAGATAGATCTGGACGTCATCAGCAAAACAATGATACGAAACGTTGTGTTTTGTAAAAATAGATCCCAATAGTAACATATGAATGGAAAAAAAGGAGAGGGGCCAAAATTGATCCCTGAGGCACTCCATAGCTCAAAGGAAATGTTTCTGTGGAATATTGCGCCAGCTGGACAGAAAAGCTTCTGTCTGGGAGGTACAACAGTGCCATCAATGCCCACACAAGTGTTTCAGCGTGACAGGAGAATTTTATGATCAACTGTATCGAAAGCAGCTGGTCCAGAAGGACCAAGACAGCAGAACTACCAGTCAATTGTTAAAAAGATCATTTTGAATTCTTAAAAGCACTGTTTCAAACCAGATGGGAACATCTCAGAAATACCATTTACCTCAATAAAAGACTGCAGTTGGTCATACATCTTCTCCAGGACTTTAGAAAGAAACGGAAGCTTGGAGATGGACCTCAGACTGTCGTACTTATACGAATTGTTGAGGACGCATCTGCAATCTTACACCGAAACTTTTGATCCAGTTTAAACCTTATCCTAATTTGACCGCACCAAAGAGTAAGTTATACTTTTGTTCAAGATTTCCCTGTTCATTACCACGGTCGTTCAGCGAGGTCCACCTCATCAGACTTTTCAAGCGTTTCCATTGTTTCGTCGTTTCCATTGACCATTGTGTTCGAAACCCGCAATCAACCCTCCCGATTTGTGTTCTCGGGCTTATGTGCATGCGCACAGTCAGATCCGTTTCCACGCTTAATTTGTGTCTGCCTCAAAATGAAAAGGGTCTGGGAGAACTTCTCAAGACTCAGCAGCTCCAGTGACGTCAAAGACATTGTAAGAAAAGCAAGTAGTTCTCAATGAACACCTCTTGCAATCACTCATGTCAAGTTGCTGCCACGCCTGATCTGGAAAAAGCAGCAAGGACTATTTACATATTTGGACCTAACCTGTGTTCCTTTGATACATTGATATTTTTGCCTCATTTTCATAAACAATGAAAGATGTAATTAATTATGCTTTTTTGTTTGTTCCATACAGCGGCATTTGCTTTTGTTTCCAAGAAAAGCAGATTATTTATCGCATCTCACTCATGTTAGTTCTACTTGTTATACAATTTTTTTTAAAACAGGCATGAGGCCTTAATTAATTACTGGCTATGATTAGATTAAACACTTTACTCCACAACTCAAGGCTCCAAACTTTGCATTTTTACTTAGTTTGTAAAATTTTTAATGGACTGGAGAAAAGTTTAGCGGTGCAAATTGTCAATTAAATATTCACATTTCCCTCAATTTTCAAATACTAGCAGAAATTAAGCGTTTTCAATCCAAAAGAGAGAAATACGCTCCCATCTCTGCAGTGAAAAAAACAAAAAAGCTGTTCAGTCATACACATGGTCTAACAAGATGCTTCCTGTCTCCTCTCCGCACGCACACTCACACGTCAACACACACATATATACATGCTGACACACAAAGGCGACGGAACATCCAAGGTGGACATTGCGTCAAAAAGAATAACCGTAATGACCCTGAGCAACTTCCTCTGCAGTGGTCTTCTATACACTATATAAACTGTGCATGACTCAAAAGTTCCTTTCAGTTACTCTTGCTTTGGTAAACCTTGAGCCGCTTCTTTTATTACAATATCAGTATCCAGTTACCGCTATGTATGGTATGTATAACTACTATAGTTGTATAATGTCCACGAAAATACGTTGAATAAGAACATGATACAATAAAGAGGGGCAAATATGTCAATCAAATGTGGTGTAAAGGTATCATATGTATTCGGAATGTGCATGAATCTGGTGATTTAGTCAGTTGCAAATCAGCAAGGGTCACAGGCTTGCTGGTGCCTATCCCAGTAGGCGGGGGACACCCTAAAGTGATTGCCAGCCAATTGCGGGCACACGGAGACAAACAACCATTCACGCACTTTAAATTCGCACCGCAGTGGTGTTTTGAAGTCTATTATAGAAATAATACCCATTTTTCATGCTTACTGATGAAAGAGAATAGAAATCATTGAGGGAAACAAACAATAGGTGTAATTACTACATTGCTGCTACATTGCTTTTTATCAAGTGTATTCAATTCTTTTTCACCGCAGTAGGTAAGAGAAGTCGGAACGAGTCAGAAAGCTGTGACAGGAATTCACATATATTCATCTGGGATGACTCGTTCGTGACGTATTCAACCCAGCAAGGGATCGCCCACCAGCAAAATCGTATAACTTGACCTTTACATCCGTGACGTTTCCTCATTTTGATGACGGGATGCCAAAGTGTATTATGGACTGGAAGTTAGGTGTAAGCATTCAAATGTTATATTTAGAAGATGGAGGGACCATTCTGAAATGTATGGTGGTGATGTTTGATGGTTCCTTCTCTTGTAAAGGAATCCAGAACCCAAAATGAAGAAAGCAATTCTTCCCATTCCTTAAACTATTACCAAATTGTTGTATTAAGATCACAAAATTCCATGACTATATGTAGTGAATAATTAAAAGGGGATTATATAAATAATACAGGAATTTTATCTCACTCTGCTCATTGAGGCACTCATGAAAAGACTGATGGCTGGTACCTAATGCCACATGCAAATTGGTAGTCACTTTATTTATTATTTATTATTTATCACTGTCATTTCAAAGTAATTACTTACATTACAAAATTACAATGCGAAGATTCCATCGCCTATCATTCCAAAAAAAAAGAGGATCACCGCCTCGGTAAACCAATTCACCGATGGCCATGTGATGTTGAAGAAACGTGTCAACGACCACAAGGCCAAAACGACCCTTGAGCAGCTCAGCTGGGAGGATCTCAACCACCCCCAGGGCCTTGCAATAGAGCTTTTCCACCAGCAAAAGATTTCTCATGCTGCACCTTTTTGACAGCCATATGTCCTGGTTTTGATGCCCCAATTCCAAAGGACAAAGAAAAACTATTTTCCCTTCATGAAAAAAATCTAATAGCTCTTATAGAGCTTTGCAGGAAAGTCCTCCTCCCCATGAAACGCATTACCATGGTAACTGAACTTGACATGTGGCGGTCTCCTGAGCTTCTGCAAGCTTTGTTGCTGTGGCGATGTACTCTTGCATAAATGACATTTCTCTCACAGCGAACGTGACCAGATGACAATGTTTAGTTTCGAACGACGCATTCAAAAAGTTCAAAATCGCCTGCAAAAAAGCATCAACGTTCGGTGAAACGGGAAACATGCCATACAATGGCCTCGACTACAAAATACGCCATCGAAAGACGGCGTTGTGCAAACATTAAACATTTTGTGACGCACAAATATATCGTTGGAATATACAACTCAGGTATACTGTAGAAAAATAGTGAAATTGTGTAGGGTTTGTGAGCACATGGAGTATCTCTGCTAGCTTTGTAATTACAATGACCTGCATTGGCCGTCATTGTCTGACAGAGCCTCTGCTTCTGGCTGCAGCTCAATAGTGAATACTAATATCATAATTATTGTAACCCGGCAACAGGAAGTGGGCTGCCCCCGATGGGGAGCTAACAGAGGGAATGAAGCCATAGACATCACTTAGACGCGGAAGTGACTCTTGCACTCAGACCTTATGAAAGGCTTGAAGAGAGGGGCTTGTGTGTTCATGATTCACGGATCACACTTTGTCTGAAAGTTTCCAAAACCTCGAAATGATACTTGGCTGGATCTGACCCTGGGTAAAAAAAATATTTTCTTCTCATTACATGATATCCTCGTCAACAGCAGCAGCATTCACGCAACCAATCACACCTAAGGACCATTTAGGTGTCCAATTCACCTGCCATGCATGTGCATGGAGTGTGGGAGGAACCCGAAGTGAGACCCATGCGGGCTCGGGGTGAACATGCAAACTCCACAGGAAGCAGTGGATTTGAACCCGATTTTTTATATATATATACAGTATATATATATATTTAGCATGCCATTGTCAGCCTCTTTCTGAAGTCTTCTGCTTAACTGATGACTGACATTAAAATAGACGTCTCCAAAAGCTTTGTTTTCAGCATTTGTTTGTGAATAAACATCTAGTGAAAGAGCTGTCAAGAGGGAGGTTTGCTAGCTGTCACGTTCTTCACTACTATTGCACTTGGTGCTTAAATTTAGCTGTCATTGTCTAGTTGAGTGACAGGTTGTTTTTCTCTTATTGTTCGTCATAGTAGTAGAATTCATTCATGAAACCTAACTCAAAAATAGTTCCATGATGTCTAACAAATATTCTGTATTGAAGACAATTTGGATTGTTTTACACCAAGAGGTTACAAAAATGTAAGTTGTCAAGTTTGAAACAGTGAGGCTGTTTGTCTTCTTGTGCACTGCGATGAACTAACTTGAAATAGTTAATTATATTTATACTTTCGTTGCATCAATAAAAAATACATTTTACTGGGCCGAAATAAAGGAGTTCATCAAACGTAACTTCTATTTTCAATTTGCTATTTGCACACGCGCAAACAATGATCTTTGATGAACTATTTTTACCCAATGGAAATTCTAATTACAGCAGAGTTCTTCTCAAATTATCCGCCAAGATTTGCCAAGAGTTCCTTTCTCAATGGCCCATGGCCGTTGCCTGCTGAGAAGCCAATTGAGGGTCTGCAAGGGGCCATTAGGAGGTGACCAGAAATAGCTCATTGTCGCAGCACATGTGACACATGGATTCGTAATGGGTCCTTTGCAGCGATGTGGCTCGGGGTCGTCCTTCCTTTGATGCAAACTAATGACCCACCGCAAGACGACGCACGGCACGAATACCATTACTATGAAGAAAACGTTACCCGCCCTACCATCTTCCTCCTAGTCATTATCACTTCCATTTAAAGCACCAGTGGGAGGGATTTCTCGGTCCACAAGCGTGCAATTGACCTTGTCTGATTTGAGCCTGTTTCTTTCCTGTCGTGTAAGAAGAGAGCCCCAATTTATAGAGGGTTGAGTCACGCTTATTTTCTAACAGCGTTCATTATTTTTGTTGTTGCTGAACTTCGCATAGTACGAAAATACTCGAAAAATATCAAGTGCTTTGGTTAATGAGTCATAAAAACTTGCTGCTGTACCAAGGAACTCTATTATCAAGTAATATATATATATATAGGTGATTGTTGCCATAACAAGCCATGAAACTTTGATAACACCTTTAAAAAACAGTACAATGTATATGAGACATACTATTACTGAATATATTTACAATTTAAGCGGTTGCCAGTTGAGGGTGTCCCTCGCCAGTTGTCCGAAGTCAGCTGGGATAGGCACCAGCAAGCCCGTGATCCTAGTGAGGAGAAGTGGCTAATCAAATGGGATGGGAAGTCATACATCCTATACCACTGAGAAGCGATTGTTATTACATACTGCCCTCTAGTGGCTAAAATTGGTTTTTCAATTACGTTTCACCGAATGAATCCACCAAGCCGTTAAATTTTGTAATAATTTACAGTTTCAGCAACAAAATCAATTCAATAGATAAATAAGCACAGAAATTGGTTATCTTTTATGCATTTGAAGACTGTGCAGGGGCAAACTGGTAAACGTTAGTAAGGACGTTGAACCCTCTTAAACAAACAAAAAACATTGTAACATTCACTCATCGAGTCCATGTCCGGTATGTATGATATTAAAGTAAAATTAGTAGTAAAATTTTGGTTGAATAGAAGATTGTTAACTTCAATAACCAAATTCTATGACGCATATAGTTTCCATCTCAACACTGGGCCCATCCGAGCAGATAAACATAACTTGCAATTGGCCTGATGAGGGCCTACTCGACTGGGGTAGGCCGGAGGATAAGCGATCAAGATGATGGATGATATATATGTATATAACGAATGACAATGTTAGCTCTTATTTTCAAAGTCATTATTGTTTATGGGGTATAACTAAACATTTCATAAAGTTAAATAATTACATAAAACGATTTGATACATTTTAAACATTTTCACAAACTTTTGTACAGCACTGCTTACTTTCAAAAAGTTAGTCATCCGAAAAATAAGCAAGTTCTGTACTGTAGCAATGGCGCAAGAAGCAATTTCGTGCCTTGAACACCAGAGGGCGCGATGCTTACTAAGCAATACGTTCATGACAGACGAGTAAGAAAACAGCTGGGCTCGGTCGGGTAGGAGTAAACAGGCAAGGTAAACATAATATATCCTAGAATTACTTCAAGCCAGTCATTTTAATATCATATTATTTCGCTTTTGAGATGGGTCTGGTTAGGTTTGTTTCCGCGTGATCGAACCCACCCAGCCGATTACAAATCATTGTGGCTAATGTTAGCTCAGCTATTTACGTCAACAGTGCATTGAACTCACCACCCAAGGTTCAATTATTTCGTTGAATTAACCCGTTTCGGCACGTACTAAAGTCCATTTAGCACACTGTCAATGACAGATTATTTAGAAATGTCACTTTCAGCACGAATGGCGTTTAAATGAATCACTCAATAAAAAATTGTCCTTCTTTTGTCTTTATCAGATAGAGATGAACTTCACGTAACGTTTGGTGTCTCCAGAACAGAATACGGAACATTGCACCGAGTCCGTTTGCCGTTTCAAGACAAATGCTTGAGAATGATGGCTCAAGGTGTCATGGACGGCCCGGTTACACTTGTCATCAGGGCGCCCAATCAAAAATATGACGATCAGACTATTAATTGTTGCCAGAACTGGACCGTGGAGAAACTCAAAGCCCATTTGTCAGATGTGTACCCGAGTAAACCGGTGAGTATTTCAAAACACATCCGCTTTGCTCATATGCATATTGTGCATATTATTATTGTTGTCCTTCCCTCAAAGTAATCGTGTAAAAATGATGGCCAAAGTCAGGTCATGAAGTCAACGCAGCGTGTGTTATTTTGGCACCGTTTTAATCCTCGAGTCAAGTAAAGAGATTAAACTATTAGTCCTGCGGGTGAACTTTCACAACACCCTTTTCCATTGAGATTTACATGGGAACATTACACACCAGTAGTGGGCGATTAATTTTGCAAAATTGCACCAGGTAAAGGAATAAGCCATCATGCTATTATTGTGGACAATGCACGAAGAAAAAAAAATGCCCAAAATTCCCAATTGTCTTCTGAGGCCTATTTTCAACTTCTTAAAAGCAAGTTAAACACAAGATCCAAATGAACTGGTTCAAGTCCTCTGATGTTGTAATTTTTTTTTAGAGCTCCAAAGACCAGAGACTGGTGTATTCTGGCAAGCTGCTCTTGGATCATTTCACTTTAAAAGATGTGCTCAGAAAGGTAAATGCAATTGAAATTTTTTACAGTTGGAAGTTTAAAGGTGGATCATAACACAATCCCACACATTGGTTACAGATCAATCAAAAAATATATGACAGGGAAAGCTATCAGTGTGCATAAAAGATGACCCATTTCAGTGTTTGTTTATCTATTGAATCAGTGTGCATTTTATTAAACATTACCATGTTATAACATTTATTAATATGTGATCAGTATGATATATATACATTTATTATCGTGTGGTTGAAAATAATATTAACGGATGTGCTCTTGGTATGTTCAATGACCAAAGACGACGGTCACGTGAAATTGCAGGTGTACCTCATGCTAATTGCTAGCCTCCAAAAATAACCAAAAACTGAACCATAATGTAAACTGTTAATTTTGTGTACATGCATTTGCATCATATGCTCAAAAAATACTTATCAATGGACATGAATTTAATAGCAGCATTGGAGTTTGCGTGGTCTCTTTGAACTGTACTTTTTTTGGAACTGGAGCAATCAGTTTGGGTTTCTCGACTTTACAGCAAGACGAATACCATATGCTCCATCTGGTCTGCCCCTCACCGACTCCCCCCAGCTCCCCAAGCCCCACTCGTAAACCTCGGGAGAGCGCGGCCGAACCCACAGTGAGTCCGCCCGTGACGCGCTCCTCTTACCACGATTTCATCATGGGCGAGACTTGGTTTCATCATCCACCTTCATGCCGCAAGCGGACCCTCAAGGGGATTTTAACACAAAAAAACCTTTGCCGCATAATCGAATGCTATCATTGACAGGTCACTCAAACTGCTAGTCCTTCCTTCCCCGGGCAACACAGCCAATCAGAGGAGAGCGGCGATGGACTCAGACAACGAGGCGCGCACTTTTCTTATGAGCAGTTGCATCAACAGTTCATGCACAGGTGATTTGTATGATGTTGTCTGAAACACACTTAACGCGCAGCAAATACATTTGTTATGGATGCAATACACGGTAACAGAGAAAATACCAGAATTTGACCCCGGATTTAAGGGTACGTCCTAGGGCTGCACTATTATTCGAATTTTAATCGCGAACACGATATTGGCTGTCACAATTAACTAAGCGGATCCTCGGCGATATTTACATTTAACAACTAAAGCAATTTTTTAAATTACAAGTCAAATCAAGCACTTTTCTATTCTACCGCCCGGGGGCGTTGTTTCCCGACTGTCAATTGAGACCCATTTTGAAAACAACGGAAAAATTGGAATCAATTCGGTTTGAAATGACCGAAAATCACATTTTGACGACGAATTGATTAAATAAAAGTAAATAATGTTCTTGGTTCTAAATATTCTTACTTTTTTATTGGTTTGCCCTCAGCAAACTAGTAAGCTGTGTTGACCTGTGAGCCAAGTTTTAGCCATGTCTTAGGGGGTGAATTTGTTGTAACCATTATTTATTTTATTTATTTTGTTTCCATACTTGTTTAAAAAACGGGGCAATAGACAGACATCTTCGACCAAACGTGATTAATAATTGTGATATCGGCCAAAGTAATGGTTGATTTTTATTCTGGCCATAACCGCGCAGCCCTAGTACATCCTATACACAGGTGCGCCCTGTATTTGGGGAATTACACCGCCATTGATGTCAAATAACCACGAACGTCCTTCTTGATCCAACCTGTTGATTCAGTCTCTAAAGAACACGGAAATAAAGGCTTGTAAACGCATCACCGGCTTAACGTTAACGTCGTTGCGGCGGTCTCGTTTCTAGCTGGAGCAATTTCTCCGCGACGTCGACCCCTCCCCCAAACGTGACCCCCTACTACAACCCGATGACGCTCTTGTGGTGGCAGCAGCTCTACGCCCGACAGTACTACACGCACTAGTAAGCCTCTTCACAACTTGACCTTCCCGAGGCCAAGTTCCGCTTGAAACGCTTGACTACTCTCCACGCTTCCCCCGGCAGTCATTTCCTGGGAGCGTCTTCTCAAAACCTAAACCACGAGGTGCCCAGGACTCACCCTCTCCCCCGGGCAGAGCCGCTTAGCCAGCGTCCGCGGGCGGCTCGCCGCGGCAATCCCGAAGTGGAGATGAACGCCCAAGGGGGGGAGATCTTGAACGAGGAGGACCTCAACCGCGATTGGCTGGACTGGGTGTACACGTTTTCCCGGGCCGCCGTCTTACTGAGTATCGTGTACTTCTACTCGTCCTTCAGTCGTTTTCTTATGGTGATGACGGCTATGCTGGTGCTTTACCTGTGAGTGCTGCTCTTAACTCTTTCGGCGCAGAGTGTTATCCGAAAAGGCGACCGCTAGAGCGCCAGACAATTTTGACGAATCTTTTGAGGTCGTTACGTGACTCATTCAATGCCGGGGACGCATTTTCACGTTTTTTTTTTAAGAGTCCTGACTCTAAATCCCTGATACCTTACTCATTCAATGCCAAAGACGTATTTTCAGAGTCCAGAAATTCAATCCCTGGCACTGAAGGAGTTAATATACTCTACAATAGGACCAAGCAATGCGCGTTAGCCTTTGAGACGTTTAAAGAATTCAATTTGCATGTGTAATTTTATTTTTGTATATACACAGTCACCAGGCTGGCTGGTTTCCCTTCAACCTAGAAAACGATCTGCAGCTCCCTGGAGAAAATCAGGAAGAGATGGAGGCAGAGCTACCGAACAATGACCTTCAAGGAATGGTATGTGTGTCCGCTTCGGTAATGTCCACTACTTCATGATCATGATAAGCATTCCGTTTAGTATGGCGCTCAAAGATTGACATATATTGCCATGCATTTTCACTTTACTACTTATCTTCATTATATTCCGGTTCAATATCCATGATACATAAATATAAAAACATAACAAAACAAAAAACCACTGAAATATAGTACATTGACCCACCTTTTGCCTTTGAAACAGTCTCCCATCTTGGCATACATTTAAACAGTACAGATTTGCTTAAATACCCTTGAGGCAATTTTGAACTAAATCAAGTCTACGAGGGTTTTATCTTTGTGACACGGCGATCTTGGGGACTTCGTACGACGGTCGTAAAGGCACGACAACATCAATAGTCACGCTTTGATGTTTTAACTCATTCACTGCTAGCTGTCAAAGTTAAGTTCCCACCTCCGAGACGACAGTTTTCGCATTGATGTTTACTGCGGTCTTCCACTTTTCATCCTTTCTCAATTCACTTCCCACCAACTGTTGCGTCTGACATTCGTGTCGTTTGGGCATATAATCATAAATGACAGCAAAGAAAATACAACTTACAGACACTTGTGGGCCAGATTTCACAAACAAAGCTTGTGCGCGTGCACCATTCTTCTCACTACAAAATGTAATATCAACAGTGGCCAGAGGCGGCGCCAAAACACAGATCAAGCCAAACGAAGCACAAATGAATGAACTGTCAAACTAAATCAGTTCCAAAACATTTCGAGTGCGGCCTGGTTAGCCAGTTGGTCCACAGACTGGTACACGATAAAACATGGGCTTTCGACCTGCGTATTTTCGTATCAGTCCTACTCACCCGAGACGTTTTTTTCCAGGAACACGCGGCAGACGACAGCTCCGACGACGACGGGGGGGAAAGCGGAGAGGAAGGGGCCGAAGATCCGAACCACGCCGTCCCCCAAGCGGGCGTCCTGTCCTCCTTGTGGTCGTTCATCATCACGTTTTTCATGTCGCTCATCCCCGAGGGACCGCAGAATGCCGCCAACTGAGCCGAGCCGAACCTGTTGAGCTGCGCCCGGTCGTTGTTTCGCCACAGCGCAACGCGGCGATCCGCACTGCTTGTTTTCCTTCAGTTATTAAACGAAGAACGGACGTTGAGTCGCTGTAATCAAGGTTTGATCGCGGTGCCATGTTAGCATAGTCTGACCCACTCATTGTGTCTAATGTATTATAAAGCATCAGCGGACACCATGCGTTACACTAATATAATAATAGAAACGGTGTACAGATGCAATACTTTGTGGGACGAGGTGACCGGTGAAAATTGTGCTGTTGCAATAGTGATGGTGGAAGTTTAATGTGTGATTTGATTTAAAAAAAAAAAAAAAAGACGGGGCTGTTGTAAAGCCGCCACAGTACAGACTTCCTATATAAAATGTCTGCTGCTGATACACATTTCAAATGTAATAAGGTTACCGCGATTGGTTTATGGATGTGTTTTGGTCCAGATTTTCAACCCTCTGAAGAGGGCCTCTGAAGAGATTGTCTCGTTCCTTCCTGATGACACTTTGGAAGTAAAAATGAACATTTGCACAAAATCTTGAATGCTTGATGTTGCTGAATGTGTGACTCATTACTGCAAGACACGCGATTGGCTCCCGACCATCGACCAATGAGAGCAGGGGTTGTATTCTATCGTCAAGTAAATATGTGTACAGTACTGCAGTAATATTCGTCTTAAAGGGATAGTATGTAAGATTTAGAGCGTTTTTCATTACAGACAGCAGAGGGTGCTGCATTTACCGTTGTCCGTAGCTATAACAAACATGGCCGCCTCCGTAGAAGTGCTGCCCCCCTATGTAATATAATTTAATGATAACTAGACCTATGATTATATTTAAAACATACCGTTGGTCATCGAGAACACATTCATGTGCAAGTTTGTGAAATTTTTAATCATTTATTCCTTTTGAATGAAAAACGGCCAAACTTACACACTGTCCCTTTAAATAATATGCATAGAATGAAAACTTAGACATGAAGACATAGAAAGAAGGGGGGGGGGGGTCCCAATTTACCTGCAAAAATGAGGGGTCACTGTATTTCTTTTGCACCATTTCCTGTCCCCATACCTCCGATCTACTAGTATTTCCGGACAAAAGCTATCAAATATTTAAAACAGGAAAAACAGTGATGTTGACCACAATTCCATTACTAAGACAGAAACATCAGTTTACATGTATAACGTTTATTGCTTTCCACTTTGACATAAGTCAACATTTTTCTTGCTAACAAGATACATTTTGCGTCACTTGAACGCATCTTTGCTTTGTTCCTGTATGCTGGAGTTCTTTTTTTTTTTGTAGGTCTGTACAACAAGTTGAGATTCAACAAGGTCTATCTTGAATCAAATACCTCGAGGTCAGCTTTCACTTCCAGTTTGAAACCCGATTTGCGCGGCGGGATCCCATTTAATTCAGTTCGCCGAAAATCCGGAGCCACGCATCCTTCACTTCCATCTACGTTGCGAGCGGACATTCCCACGTACCAACGTGAATTCGGTTTGACCAGAACTGCAGGCTGTACGTGCACTAGTAAATAAATAGTGCACTGGTCCACTCTACTTTGTCTTTGGCATTCATTGACTGTATGCCGCCGCGTGGATAATGTGTACACGTATCTGCTCTGAACACTTAATTAGAAGTACAACACTTGCACATAAAGAGCTCCGACAAGGCACATAGTCACTACAGCTACACACAGATAGAGCCACAATTAATCCTTACCTGGAAATTAGCTAGTGTCATGGTCATATGGAACATTTATTGCTAAAACAAGACTGCGAAAATTAGAACAGCTTTGTAGAATATTATAAATGTCACATTTACAGTAGAAATATTTGTTTTGCATAAAATGTCACTAAAATACAATTTCTGTCCACGACGCGCACATACGATAAAGTAATACAGACAGTAGAAAAATAGGTGCAACTAACTGGGGTCACATTCTTATTTACCCTCTACAAACAACGATGTTTGGCTGGTGTGCGAGTGTGTGTTGTCAAAACACGGCGGGAACTGACGCAAAGTACAGTGGAACACCCAAGGTAGTACCAAATAGCAAATTAATTCATAGTTTCGCTTATTTTTCAGCAAAAATAAGATTGTCAGATAAAAAAAAAGGTGTGCTTTGGTGCCATCTTGTGGCAACTTGGGGCCAAGCAGCTACGTCCGGACTTGGTCACCCCTGCTTTTGTGCTATGCTCCCAAAATTATATCAGAAAATCTGGAGATTATATATATATATATATATATATATGCAATTTTCTGTCATGTGTCCTGTTTAGGGTTCCACTGTACTTAAGCAGAGCTGCTATTATTATTCTTATCAATATTACTATGATGTACATCCATGATGGCGTCACAGTTAAGTAAATACATGAGCATTAGTCGCCACAGATGGGACCGACGGGTGCCGAATATCGCTGAGCTGTGAGGCTATCTATTTGAGTAAACATTCATAAACAAAAGAACAGCTTCAAACTGTCATGTGTTGATTTTAGGCTTTGAAAATAATATATATTTTTGAAATTCTGGGACTGCAGTCGGAAATCTTTAGAAGATTCCCGAGAAACGAAATTCAAATTTTATCAAAAACAAAAACGTAGGGAGAGGAAACAACAACAACAACACAATATAATATTAATAATAATTATATAATAATAATACACTAGGTTTCATATTGGGTAAGAAATGAAGCTGGCAAAGTGCTTACTGTACAGTACAGACTTCATATGGCCTCTGAAATATTTCTTTTTTTTACACAAATTAAAAGATCACAGTAGATATACCTGCGTTCATGTTTAAACTACATAAAGATATATAAAGACATTTCTGATGAAAACAAAGGATGAAATTTAAGCAGCACTGTTCTCTTACAGAGAAAAAAAAAGACTCTAGAGGTGATTGTTTAACCTGCGACAATGTATTTGTTTGTTTCATGTATACGTATAATCCTTTCCTCCATTTTGGTTTTTGACACGACTTATGAGACTTAATTCACTGGCATGGTGATTTAGATGGTGCTGGTGTGGTCTTGACGTGACCTACAAACACTGTGCTCACTGTGAGCGTTTTATATACAAAGTATGACTGAATGGTAATGATAATACCATTTAAATTAAAAAAAAAAATCAAACAAAAACATTCAGTACAAGATCCCCACCAGTGAGGCCCATTCCTTTGGCATCAGAGGTGCAAAATGGTAAAAAAAAAAAGTCACAAAACGGGGCAGATTATCGTCATCTACCGTACATTGTGAGACTGGCACAGCATGGGTGGAGCTCACCTGCTGCGCTGAAGATAGCTTGGCGAGTTTCGTATGGCGACGCCCTTCTGCCGTGCGGCGTGTCGTTTGTAATCACAAGAAGGTCTCTGTGGTGGAACTCTCTCCTGGCGTGTCTGGGCTGATGTCCACTCTAACGCAGGCCGCCTTCTCCCGGCTGTTAACGAGGTGGACAGGATACGGCATGAGACCACGTGCAAGCTTAGGAAAGACTGAACCCATACAGTGGAACCTCCAAATGTTACTTCATTGTAAACCAATGAAAATTTGGGGATGAAAAAACGAGTCAAGTCCAGTCCGGTACTTTAACGCACTTGAGTTTAGTAAGCAGCAAGCAGAGCACTTTCTGTGACTTTATTACATGTAGCGGGTTCCGTAAAAAGAAGTCCTGTCTGAGCAAAGTAATTAGGAGAAAAATGGGCAAAGTAAACAACAACTTTTGTTTACCTTTGCCTTGTTGCAACATGCAGGCAGAACTGAGCTCTAATACTGTAGCCAGAGCGTGTGTGTTGGTGATGAGTGCAAAGAGAGACACCTTTTTAGGATGTTTCATTTGTACGGTTTTATTTGACATTTCCAGTTATCAGAAATCATTTACAAGTCCACGATAGTATTTATTTTTTGGATTGTTTTGAGCATGTAAGTTTACTTATGTTTAGTTGGGGGTCATGCGAATTTCTTCTTGTGTGATGTCATTGCTAAAGTGCTCAAGATGTGCTAACAACGCTTTGTACTCTGTACGTGTCGAAATAGCAATTGTTTGAAGGTTTATAATTAACGTAACAGTGATGCTAATTTTCAGTTTGGTATTTACTAATATATTGTATATTTTCAGGAGTTTATAAACTGTATTCAATCCAGTATGTCAATAGTTGAGTTTTACAGTGAGATTCAATTTTGAGTGACGACGGAACAGCTTGAAGAAAGCATGCTTTGACTCGTTCGGAGAACCGTGTTTCTCATGGTCTCATGATATCCATGACGGGCAGTGGGGGCGAGGGGTTGCTGATTTCAGGGAGCTGGACTGATGCCAGCATGTTCCCTTCAAGTTCTCATGGGATCCCTCACATTTGGTCCCCTTCTGATTAAGGTCTGACACATTTTTCACATTCTGTCAAGGATTTCTATGGATTAGACGTAAATGGTGGGGAGCTATATTGAAGCTGCCGTGCCCGCTCCGGCTTTCCACCGATTTACAGACCGCCTATGCCGTGGAAGACCGTGGTAGTTAGATGACTTGAAAAAAAATCGATGGAATACTGTAACTAATCCACGTCGAATCAATTGTAAAAATGATTCATTTGTATAGGCTCCGGCGATGACAAATCACAAATTAGAATGGTCAGAATGCACACTACCAAAATGCTGTATAAAGTCAAAACTACAGTAAATATTCATATAAAAATGATTGCAAAACATAAATATGACGCAATCAAATCAAATAAAAACAGTATGTACATATGTAAGTGAACGTGACTTGTGAAATATCGTATTGTTCCGACAATGAGCATACTAACGTGTTTCGCAGTTGCTAAGCTCATAATGTCAGTTACGCTAAATTAAAAACAGCACAAAAAGAGTAATATAGTTAATAAGTGAAATAAATTCTATAAATTCAATGCATATTGATTACAATTGATTGATTACAGAACCATTTTCCCTCCAAATAGTTTATTAACCAAATATTGCTGGTATGTTTAGGGGTAATAAACTAAACAACTACAAAATTAAATACTAAAAAACTTCTCTATAGGGGGGAGCTATCCTAAGACGAGCAAGGGTGACCATTACGGAAAAAATCCGCTACAGAACATCTTTGGGAGTGGGAGCTTTTCGGGTCTCTGCATAGCTACCTTGCGTAGTCGCCGCTCAAATTCACCGCCCTCCACGCTGCGCTTTTGGCCATTTCATCAGAGATATTAACAACCATGGGGTCGGGACTACGTGCAGAAATTTCAAACACGCAAGCACCACCAGAGAAGACAGGCAGGAAAATATGAAATCAGCAGGAGTGCAGACAAACATGCACATAAGAGTACGTCAGTGGCACAAAGACACGGCACAGCAAAAGTTTGTTGACGTGGATGAACTAAGGCACTAAGGCGAGCTGAATACGCACACGGGGTGAGTGAAAACAAACAAAAAGTCCATTTCATAAAGTCGGTGTACTTGCGACAGTTTAGGTCATGCGCTAACTGTCTACTGAGTATCAGTGTGGAAGGTTAGGATGCAGTAAAGTGCATCAGATGTTTTTCCAGACACGCCGTCTTGCTACCTCTTCTTCCTGTGGGAGCTTGCGGTCTGCGACTACTCCTATTCTGTATGATCTGTTCGAGACGGACATACAGTAAGAACGTTCTGACTTCTTTTGGCTCATTTCAAGCCTGAAAGTACAGTAGTGGGATACTGTACACCTGGCTACTGTTTCATTTCTGTGCTGCAAGATAGCTTTGAAGAAATAAAGTGGTGCAATAAAAGCAAACTTGATTTTACGGTAAAGAAGTGCATGGTATAAGCGGGTGTGACTCGCCTCCCTGAGAGGGTCTTCTCTGGGATGTTGAGCAGGTTGGAGCCTTCAAAGCTGACCTGGAGTCCCAGGTCCTCTTCGTCCTGCAATCGAGACTCAGCTTCCTGAAAGAACAAAGCGGAGAAAAAGTTAGCCTACACCTAAATCGAATTTATAACCCAATTAAATTGAATTTAAGACAGGGCTTTCCTTCGCAAACAAAACAAAGATGATGATAGATGTGAACAACAAGTACCAGCTTTGCACGTGCTTTCTTTTTCTTGTCATCTTCTTTTTTCTTCTTGCTCTCCGGCATCAAGTCATCCAGCCAACTCAACTCTCTCTTCGTGAAGAAGAAGTCCAGAAGCTTTCGGATGAAAACCAGTGCAAGAACCTGCAAAAAAAAAAAAAAAAAAAGTCAAAGAAAATACATAAATGAGACAATGATTCTTCTCAAACAAAAAGCTGAAAGTGAGACTTCACTACCATCATAGGAAAGACCACTGCTGCAGCAGATGCCTTGATGACCCAGAGCACTACCAGACAGGTGAGTTGCACCAAGGTGAACATATGGACTTTCCACAGCGGCACATAGCGCAAGTAAATAAGATCTGGCTGGTGCTTCGCGGGCATGCCGAACAGCTTGATCCTGTCAAAGAACTGCGGAGGGAATATAAGCAATCAAACATTAAAAAAAAAAAAAACACTCGGAAAGTTTTCTGATGATGGAAACTTACTTGGATGCCTTTGAGGGACGAGGCACCCATGTAGAGGAAGACTCCATACAGCACTGGCATCGGAATAAACTGCAGAGAGCAGAAGTTATCCAACATTGCGCAAAAAGCCGCGGACGGTTCTTCTCGCCTCACCTTGAGGGCGGATGTCATGAAAACGGAACAACCCATGAGGACGAAGATCATGAATCCGGTGACCCGCTGCTCCCGGATACCGAGGAACTTGGGCTGCTCTCCGGGAGCCGAGCAGCCGGATTCCACCTTCAGGCTGTTCACGTGCGAAATGGAGAGGACGGTGGCCGCCACGAACCACGGCAGGCCCATCACAGAGCAAACGCCGAGCATTACTGACACCACCAGCAGATCCAGGTGATAGCCGCAGCCTTTCTGTAGGTGGGGCAAGGACACGGGAGAACAATCATTCGTCAAAAGTGTCGGCAAGTTTGAAAGATTGACTCTTATACGTCTTGTATACAAATCCAGCCATCTCTCGCTACGTTGCATCTGGTGCGGTTTTTGCGCTGGAATGTGTTATCAAAATGCGTTCAAATGGGTTGCAGTGTGATAAATGTATTTTAAGGCTTAAAAGTAAAAAAGGTCTTTACAATAATATGTTTGAATCGGCCCAAGTTGTCTAAACAGCGGGCAGCCATTTTGCCACTTGCTGTCGATTGAAAATGACCTGGAAGTTTCTCATGACCAATCAAGGCTCACCTAGTTTGGCCATGTGACAATTGCAAGCTACGCTGTGATTGGTTGTTAACTGAACTCTGTGCAACTGGGATATCATTTTCTTTAGACATCAAGTGGCAAAATGGCCGCCTTGTGAGATGGACAAAAACAGGTGGATTTTGTTGTTTAATTCATATTCCACAAACAATATTAATGACAATACCATGTTTAATAGAGTTAAATATATTATTTAGCCTTTTTTTTATCATAAAATAAATGTTTTTAGTTATTATTTTTGATTACATTTTAAGCTTACAATTCTTGATGCATGTGTGCAGGTACTGTATGTTTCACATTTCAGTGACTGATTTTTTTTGCCTTGAATATTTTCATTTGAATTGCCACTCATGAATTTCACTGCGGTATTTCAAACTATGAAACTCCGGGAGCGACCTTGAGCTTGTGCTCTTTGCGGTTGATGATGACGGCCGTGATCTGTTGATCCATAAAGATCAGGATTGTGCACAACAGGGCAGGAAGCGCCGCCACCAACAGCGTCCACCAGGGGTTTTCTCCTAATGGGTCCATCAACCAGCCTCTGTTCTTTGAAGTCGGCTTTTCAGGAGAGAGGCAGAAGTGTGACAAATTTAGATTGGACAGCCGGGAAAAGTGTTCCATCATTTGCAGGGTGGCTTACAGCGAGCGATCAATGCATTCAAATAGACTTGTGATAAAATAGAAATGAATGAATAAAAAATGCCTACCTCAAACCGATCGGGGACATGTAGCTTGGGGGAAGGGATCCCCATTAAATAGTCCACCAACACCATGATCATAATGGTTATGAACACAGCAAAGTCACTGATTGTGGATCGCACCTATCACAAAAATATCTTTTTTATTCATTTATTATGGAAATGCGGACCATTATTCTCACCTGGCCAGAATTACGATTCCGATTATGTTTAGTGATAAAAAAAAAAACCTCAAAACAAAACTTGAAATCCACATCGAACATGAATTGAGGATGAACGCGTAGGTGGCAGCATAAAACAATTGCGATACTGGTCTATAAAGTTCTCTAAAAAAATATGATCAATATCCTTTGTAATGAAATAACTGTGGAACCAACCTTGGTGGGGAAGTATCGCTCTGTTTTGAACTGCTTGAGGAAAGAGGACAAGAAAAATGTGGTGAAGAAGAGGATGATGGACCAGAAGAGAACATCTGGGATGTAGGGTCCATGGTTACCACACGCTGGGCCCACAAACTCCCCGTTGAGCATTTTACACATCTAGGAACAAACATGACATCACCGTTAGTCTGTTTAGGCACCGCCATTGCAGTGCAACGGCTTGGACACCGGAGGTCGCTGTGTGGCTGCCTCACCGAAACGTTGAGGCTACTCCAGGGTATGGAGTCTGGATCGTATCCTGTCTGGTTCCATTTGTGTAGAAGCTGAGATGACACATTAGCCGGTTGAGAGCATTGACACCTGCGGGCGAGAGAATTTCAGGATGAAAAATAATAATTGGTCATTCTATCCCAAATCACCCAGTGGGCTTAACCGCTAACCCCCGCCATGCGTAAAGCATGGAGACGTGGCAGAATGCCTTCACGCAATTTAATTAATATACTGCCCGTAATACAACGATTATGACAGTATGAGTGTATGGAAAGCTCCAGTAAACATCTTCCCAATTTCTTGAATAATATTTAGAGGATCTTATCATTCTCAACTGTTGTTTGCCAAGATTTCTTTTTGTTGATATGCAGGCTACATTCTTTCCACTCTGTCACACCGCCACTCTATTTACTTTGAAGCCGCTGAGGATTACTTAACAACTGACAAGAGCAAATGTTAGTTTGTTAACTGGAAAAAAGCAAAGACTGAAGCTAAGGAACAATCGGAAAGTAGGTGGCATATACTGTTTGTGACGTATGCGTTTAAGTTGCGCTGGTTTTCAAAGGGATGTACAAGTACCCCTGGGGGGGTACCTGAAGGCACTTAAGAGGGCGTGTGAGATTTTAACAGGGTTTTTGTAGGCATCAGCAAAACTAATCTATACATATTCAAGAAATATTACTGCAGTGCATAAATTTACTTAAATCTTCAATGATCAAACCACATACTGTAACTGTACTGTTATCCGTCCCCATCCATTTGGCTGCAGTCATACGGAGAGCCGCGGTTATATTCATTATTAATATTAATATATTATGTATTATATTGTGTACTGCAGTAGTTCGACGCCCATTCAGTATCCATGGCAAGGGCGTTTATAGTTATCTTGTCTGTCTGGCACGCAGGACACCTTCACGGCACGTCTCTCAAAATACCCTACCTAAAAATAAATAATAAACCCAAATGCAAATACTTACGAATATGACGTAAGGTTATCCAAGAAATTATGGCTGTTGACAGGATAATGTTCTCCGAGGTGGAAGAGCTTCTCAAGAGCCTCATAAATGAAGATGATGCAGATGAGTGCCGCAAAAGCTTCCTCTGTGAAGCGGGTGATATAGCAGACAAGGGAGCTAGCATCCGTGGCAACCAGGACCAGACATAGGAAGGCTGTCCACAGACCAATGCTTGTTCGCAACGACAGGTAGGACAGTCCGTAATCACTGAAGCGGAGAAAAAAAGTAATGGATGGGCGCCGATATATTTCTCCACATATGTATACAGCGGTAGGAAAGTGTTCAACTTACGCGCAGAACTTGAAGAGAATCTTCTCAAACACTAAAACAGGTCCTGTACTGCCAAGAATAGTTAGCGGTTGGCCAGCAAAGAGGGAATACGCTACTCCAGTTAAGGATGCCCCAAAAAGTGACTCGATGGCACTCTGGAAAGATAAAGAGCGAGAAATTAGAAATCTCATCTTAATGACCAGGTTTGAGAACACGGATGGATTCAGACGTTGGTTCGGTCTGCTCGCTTCTTTCAGTGCAAATGTGGTACAACCCTGCTTAACAAAATCTGCTTTAAGCAGCTCCACTGGCTGCTAACACCCAACCGATTCTGTCTGCTTCCACCCTCCCACTCGACCCATTAGCATAATCGTCGTAAGCATTTCAGGAACAATCATTCAAACTCACTATGTTGCCTTTGGTGGCTTCTCCAAGCAGACCGCCGAATGTAATGACGGGAGACATACAGGCACAATAGAGGAAGAGAATAGAGGCTAAACACTGCAGGCTGAAGGAATCTCTGATGTCGCTCCAGTAAAACGGGGCCTTTCGCTTGATGTCCAGTATCAAACCACCGCATAGCCTATGGAAAAAGAGGGGTCAGATCAGTTGTGAAGAAGAAAACTTACATTCCAGTTCTTCTTTTAATGAATGTCTCTTGCTTATGTATTTCTGCTGCTCTCGTGAAACATACCGCTGCATATTTTATCCTTTCCCACACCTGCTGCCAGCTTCTTTTAGACTAATGTATATTCCAGACTGCTCCATTTTCTACTAGCATTCTTTACACAAAGTCCGCTTGCATTTAATATGGACACTCGGGCACCTACTAGCTTGCTCTTGCCGAGAGCCATTTATAGAAACGGTTAAAAGCAGGGTGAACATGTAAATAAATCAGTGTGCAGAGTGTGTGGGTCAAATGAAGCTCCACTGTATGCCAGACCTAGAGGATAAGTCACTGTCAGAAAATTGTTAGTAATACAGGTCACTGCACTTTTCTTTAATGTTTCATGCACTCTATTATCATATATCTTTTCTGACATTAAATGTACACTTGCTAAACTTTTTTGTAGATTACGTTCATAAAAATTGTGCAGGTATTTATTACAAGTCATGCAAAAATAATGACTGTCAAAATAAACATGTACCTTTTGTATCCATCATTAACAACTATAACATATGAATAAATAAAATCTATATCTTGAGGTTCATATTAACTCAGTGTAATTTTTGTTATGCATAAACGACTACTAAACATAGTGCCTAGATTCCTGAATAAAAACAGAAAAGTACTTCCTCTTTATAAATGTTTTTTTGTCAATGATTGTGCATAAAATAAATATATTTACAGTACTGAAGTGGAACTATTTCAAAGTAACAACTTCGGATAGCGCGAGAGGTTGAAAGGGTTATTGTATCAAAAACCCTCGGGGTTGAAATGTACTGTACGTGCCTTCCAGTCCTTTGTAGCTCTGGCCCCACGTGGTGGTCTTCTTCTTTTTCCAGTTCTCCTGCTGGAGATGCTGTGCCATTTGGATGGGATGGCCTCTTCCTCTTTAGCTGCAAGTTAGAGTACATTCACAATCATGCAGCCGTACAAGAATAAATATCATGCAAGTGCAGTGAATACGCCATAAATTGCGGACTATAAGATGCATCTGTATATAAGATATACCTGTACATATATTAATATTTTTAGTGCTATATTTTTAAAAATCCAAGATGACATCACTGCGAAAGAGGAGATCTTCATTGAACATATTTTTGTATAATTGCATCACTGGTTATCGGGATATCAACAATAGGTCCTTCAAAAGATTCTGTATTTTTTTTTTTTTAACTCATAAGACATGGGAAACATGGTAATATGCCCTTGAATAATCACATATGACGGTGCAATGCTGAGGGGAGAAAAAAACTGCAATTAAGATTATTTTTCACAATCTTTCAGCCTTAATTTAAAGTGCCTCGGATTAACCGCCAATAAGAATCAGATGTTCTTTTACTGACATTATTGTAGCAACATATGAGGGTACTTTAGCTTCAATAGTATTACAGAGACCTCATTGTTAAAAATATCAGCCAGGAGACGGCTACAAAAGAATTTCCCAGGCATTTCATATACCATGGAACACAGTGAAGGCACTGTTCCATGCCTCCTTCTCGCTTCAATAACCGCAGCCATCTCTATGCACAGCGGTGCCAGATTACACCTTCCTTTCAGATGGAGGATTTGAAGATGCAAAACCAGAACCGCGATTCGGATAAAGTTTGGTAAATCCGATCGTACTTGCAAAATCTATCTAGCTGCAGGCATTCCTCACAGTACCGGTATTTTGCATGTTTGGGTAGGAATGACCGATATTGTTTTTACTCGACAAGCACTTTTATCAGAATGGAGGAACTCACCTGAGATGGGACATTTTTAGGGGGTTCAATCCGGATTGTGGGGTCCCACTCTCCAGGGGGGAGGACTGTCACTTGATCAAGGAACTCATCAATCCCAGAGAGAAGATCTGTTCGGTCTTTGGCCTTGTATGCCACATCATGGAAGATCTACACAATGGAAATCAAATAGCATGTGGTTCTTGACCCCTAAAAATGGCTACCAAATAGCATGTTAATTTATTTACATTAAGGCAGTGAAGTTAACTGAATAACATCTATTAAACATTGGTTCAGCATAATAAGAGAGAAAACTATGATGGCTTTTACTGAAAACTAGATTTAAAGCACCTCATCTGTCATCAGAGTGGCCATAGATCTGCCGATCTCATGGTATTGAGGACCTTTTCCATGAGGACCCAAAAGCAGGAACAGAAACCTTTGGACAGACACACACGAATGGTACAATACAACTTATTATTATTTCAATATACACTGTGCATGGTTATACTGTATTTCTCCATGTACAAGTCAACCCCCCCCCCCCCCCCCCTTTTTTTTTTAACTTCAATTTGGGTGACTTTTACAAAAACGCAAAAAAGTATAAATCTACCCCTGACTTAAGTGGTTCCACATATCATTGCTGTCTATGCGGAAGCTTCAGTAACGTGTAATGAAAAGGAGAAAAAGGAATTCCAGGAAACATGAATAATGGAAGTCCTCAAGCACTATGTATCGGACATGTTATGACAGCTTTTCTTTTTTTTTTGTTGTTGTTTGGGTTTGCTTGGGTATTTTTGACCTTTGGGCAAACGCAAAATGTCACAGATGTCAGCTGTTTAAATTTTCAGATGCGTTCGTTGAATTATTCATCTTGAAATAAACATGCTACCTTGTGGGCACAGGAACCTCAGTAAGGCCAGTGATAAGAACCGCAGGGGACAGCCGAACAAAGGCAATTATAGGTTTCTCCAAGAAATCAACCTCTCCCACCAAAACATTGGAAGCTTCGGCACCGGGGGGAATCTTCTTCATGAAATTCATATCCACCTAAAACCGCAAGTACAAGCGAATAAAACTAAGGATAAGATATTTAAAGTGCAGTCAAACGTGAGGACTCTGAGGAGTGGGATGTTATGGGAATGTGGCGGAGAGAAGAAGGTTGTTAGTATGTTTGATAGCAAATGTTAGACCAAGAGAGGGAGCATCTACAATCTACATATCAGAAGAAATGTTGGGACAATATATGGAATCGATAAATGTGTTGACTGCAAATCACTTTGGGCACCGTTGAGGGTAACAATTTGCATTTTACTTGCTTTTTTCTGATTTTCTGTTCTACTGTATTTTCTTATAAATACAGGAAAGGGGGTGGGGTAAACTGTAATCGAATTTTAAGTGACAAAAAAAACCAACCAGATTTCCTGCAAAATCGCCCAGCCTTAGCCTTTACGTGTACAAGATCAGAGGCAACTATGTGAGGAAATAAAGCCTTTTAATTTTGGTTTTCTGATGCCCTATTAGATCTGCTATCATTGTACCACACATACATTCACTTCTGCTATGAAACCCAACTTTTTTTCTGACGGATGTAGATTGGCACCTAGTGAGTACTGAGCAAAGATTGTCCGAAGCTGTGAAGCATTTCCTGCCGTTGCACTTAAATATCTCAAGTGTGCAATGGCAGTCTGTGCCTCCGTCCCTTTTTTGTACACTGTGACTCATAAACAGTGCACCTTATTTTTGGAAGACATAATGGGTGGTTTTATAATCCGCTAATGGCAGCTTGCGTGCAAGCTTGCCAGCTTCGTGGGGGAGGAACAGAAATGGTGAAATGGTGACCATGCGAAGCAAAATATTTCCAAAAAGTAGCTTTACTGAGCCGACAATGGAAATTGTGAAGTTCCCTCTTATTAGGGGGGAATTGTCAAGATCATTCCTGAAGAAGTGCAGACATGTTGTCATGGTCCCAAGCACCATGAGAGACAGTCTGTGCTCAGCACTATGGTTAGGTTACCTTGCTGAAGTCGACACTGCTGCTTTCTCTACTGACCCCTACTTTGGAAGGTCGCCTCTCCACTGCCTTCTCACTGTCCAGGTAGTTTGGGACGGAGTGCGGATGAACGAGTGGTCCTGGTAGGGAAGGTAATAAACACTGTGTGAGAACATAAGCTTGTTTTTTTGTTTTTTTTTTTGCAGAGTTGTGACCTATCAGTACATTTTTTTAAATGAAGTGCCATTCACACTTCTTCTAATTTATTCATTTCAATATACTTTCAAGCACAAGCGGAAATTCAATGTACACTTTGCAGCGCTTTTCTGTGAATAGTTGACCACACACATGCATGTATGCAAGAAGGGTAGTAATGTATCTTCCTTTTCAAAACAACCTCATATGTGTTGCGAAAATAACTTTTTCATAGGATTATGATCCTTCACGTGGCAAAGAAATTGAGTTTGACCTCAAATATTTGTGTGCCTATAGAATATTTTCTTCAGTTTCCTGATGGGCTGAATTGGCCTTATTTCAAATGCAATCATGAGTCAAACACACGTGAGTCGTAATCCCAACAGCTAATCATGCATCCATCACTTGGGCCGCCAACAAAAGCATAGATGCGTTTCAGAAAATAAAATACAAGGAAATAATAAAAGCAAAAAAAGGTAATTATTGAATTATTGAATATTACGTCTGCTGTATTTAGAATCAATAGAAAAAAAATTAATACAGTTGCATACATATTGAAGTACAGCATCTTCACAACATACGTAGCTGCGTAAGTCCAATACTCTTGTGATGAGACTGACAGGAAACGCTAGCACTTCGGTTAACATGCGGCTAGTTATGAATTGTGAAATGCAATGGGAGTAATGTTCACACAGAACATGGTATACTGTTCTGTGCATATCTTGGCAACAGACCATTTTCCAGCTCTATTTCCAGCAACTACATTAGCACATGTCATTCATAAAATGTAACACCAAAGACATTCATAGATAATTCCGATTTATTATGTGTAAATGTGTTATTTATTCAAGCATGCGATTCATTACCCTGAAATGAAAGTCGACGCATGGACGAACTTGTTGGTGCTCTTCTGTTACAGAACAAGAAACCCTCACTGGTCATTGAAATATCTTAAAAGCAATGACTGGGATAACAAAATGCCAAAATCCTTCTGGGAGAACGTCCTTGGGATAGACGAGACAAATATGGAGCTTTTAGCAAGTCACATGAGCTTTATATTTAGAACCATGAAGAAAGCTGATATTTTGAGATTGTCTTGGATATTTTCGTGGTACAGTAAAACATCAAGACTGCCATTTCGAATGTGTTAAGGTGATCAACAAGTTTTTAGCTTTTGGACAGCAGTCTTGCTTCGATATCATTGACAGCTATCACAGATCCCTCTTAACTGGGGTGGCAGCCAATGAGTTAAGCGAAACCGAAAGGTATGATCTGGAGAAGGCACCTTAGTTAGGGCAGTTTGCTTACAAGGAGTGCATGAAAATCTCTCTCAACAGGTGCAAAGGTATCATTGACTTACGCAAATCTTTTGATGGCCGATTACTTCAATTCCCAAAAAGCAATGCGTGATTTTCATTGGTTTATTTTCAGTATTTTTTTTTCCCTGTTTATCATTCATTTTCTCAAGTCCTTCCAGTGACCAGTGAATGTTTCAGTTTCATAACAAGAAGTAAGGACATCAGCGATTTTGACTGTGTGTGTAGATGTTGGGTAGATGGGTAAACTGGTGAACAGGAGCCTGATTGCTCACATACCCGACAAAGCCTCTTGGAATAAGAGAGGGATTAGCCTAGGTTGCATCCGCTAAAAGGTCTTCATTCAGGAAGGCTAAACTGTGGAATGTTCACCCACACCAACCTTTTCAGTAGTGATGACTCAGCAGATCTATGCCAAACATTAAAATACATAACTGAAATGGCTCCGATTGCACCGGAAGAACTAGGACTGTCTTTGCAGAAAATGATTTGATTGTACGTTTACGCCCTCTCATATCAATGTCATGAGTTTTGACAGACTATAAACTGTATGAGCCATAGTCTTAGAAGTATTCTATAGATACTACAAAGCAAAATCACATCATAAATGACAAACACACACTTGACACCCGCCACCAAGCTTCAGGAGAGCCATTCAACCTAATGACTGCAAATGACACATTAAAGATATTTTACTGACCGTTACGCCATTTAGAATACAGTGACACGGTCAGCTATTTAAAGCCTTCAACTTTCACCAAGGCACACTAATTAGACTAATGATTACAGGGCGATAATCCCCTTCATGTAAGGCTAACCCCCACACTAAAGTCACATGCCTCTTGGGTGAGTAAAAAAGTATACATCCTACTTGAAGAGGATACAATTACACAAGCTTAGCATCTATAATAAGATGACCCTTGCTCACAACCTCTCAGGTTCAACAAGTGATTGCTCGTACCGATGTTCCATACTTTGATATGGAGCCAGTCCCAGAATAAACTCACAAGGAAGGCGGGAATTTGAAGCAATCATGCCCGCGATGATCATCTGTTTTATTTCTGACCAGAATATTATGTCACTAATGACCATGGCATTTGTATAGATATTTAAATAATGGCACGTACCACATGGAATAGGAGTCACTATAACACGATTTAGGGATAACCTGCTTCATGTTCCAACTACTTTGCTCTTGATTTGGGGAAAAAAAAAAAAAAAAAAAACGTCTGGCTCCTTACATGCCATAAACCCTTTCAGTGCCATGGACGAGAATTCTTGTCTTTTAAAATAGTAAAAAAAATAGTCAAATTCTCGTCAAATACGTTTTTTTATATGGAGGGTTGCTGACCCCCTTGACAAGTAGTCACCTAATATTAAGCCAATTGATTCATACATACAAACACATACATTACCTACTTATAATTCTAAGTAAGGAATGGAAGTCAATCTTTCATGATTTTGTCGGCCATGAAAGATGGGTGAACATGCTAAATATACTGGCAGTGAAACTATTTTGTTTGCACAAATCACAGTAACCACATGTTGATTGGGTGACAACGCGACTTAAAACAGAATAAGGAGTATAATAGGATGCACTCAAACAAAATAAAAACACTTAAGCAGCGAGATGACTTTAGTCACACAGCAATTATATCTCAATAACAGACTAAATTTAGATGGCAAACAGAAAGAAAATTAAATTTCAACGCTATGATTACACAGGCCAAAGACATTTTCCAAATAGAATTGCAATAGACCAAACAAACAACAGCAAGTTGTTTGAGTTACTGCTAATGATAGTCACACAGCCGCAGGCTATGACCAAAAATGGAATTTTGACAATATGTCACAAGACGTCCATACTCCGATGAAACCATTTCTCTAAAAACCAGGAAATTATTCATTCAAGCTTCTTCATCTTCGAAAATACCCAATTGTCAGTTCGGATCAAAAGTTGTCCAGCTGCTCTACCCGTCCAATTACCGAATATTCCCCATTTAAAGGTCTCCAAATGAAAGAACTTGTGTTGGCAACTGGCATGGGGCAAAGAACTACAGAAAATATCTCATCACACATGAGGCAGAGGAGGATAACGAGCAATCAGACCAAAAGCAGCTCCTGTGGGCAGCCATTACACCGCAACCGAAAAAATATTAGCAAACTCCATCGAGCGAGGAATGGAGGAATGCTTTGAAAATGTGAGGGACTTCAGAGGAGTTTTGGTGACAGAAACCAGCCAGAGAAAAGAACATCATGTAGAGAAAGAGGAGAGGCATTCTGGAAGCTTGTGACAAAAGATTATGGGAAAGCATAACCATGCCATTTATACTACTGTGCAAATTTCCAGCACTTGCTGTATTGTAGCCTTTTCAACTTTCATTTTGGAGGAAATAGTGGTAGAGTAGTTACCAAGATTATACAAAATGATTAAAACACCTTTGCACAAAAACTTTGTAAACAGTTGTCTTTTTACAATTATACTACCTTAAAAATAAAGCAACTAAGAAAGATGGACACACATATGCTGATTTGGCCAATAATTCAATAGACAGCTTATCAAAATCAATATTTTCGCGCAGTAAAATATAATTATTATCATTATTTATTTACTCATGAAGCTAACATCGGTTAGTCAGGTAAAGGCTACAATATGATGTTAGATTTGTGCCATTTACAAACAGCTAAATGCAAATCTGGGGCACAACAGCGTGTTTTATGACCTGGTATTTCGAACGGTATTTTTTTCTCATGATAGTTGTTTGAAGTTATTTTTAGTTCACTGAGTTTATATATTTTATCTTAAACCAGTTTGTTAAATTTTAACTGGTACAAAAATTGTATTATTATTCGATTAAATACATACATTTTGATTAGTCCAGCCCTACAGTACGTAATGTTTATAATAATTTACGTCCTTTCATTCCAAAACAGGATTTTTTTTTTTTCTCCAATTCAATTCGGGGTGTGTGAAGAATTATTTACTGCTGAGAGGTTGAAACAGTAATGATTTAGACAATTTAATTGTTCTATACGATGAATCAATCATCAAAAATATTTTTTATTTGATTATCGACGAGCTGTTGATTAACCGTCGCATCTTGACTTATAACGTGACGCGCTTTTCAACCACTATCTCCCAGCTCTAAATCCACTGATGACATTCTATTGACTGTCCACCAGTCCATAGTGTAGCCCGTTATAATCGAAAGTCAGCCACGATCCTGATAAGGACATTCACAATAGAAAACACAGGTACTCAAGAATGTTGCACAGTACTGTAAATGAATGTAAAAAAAAAAAAGGGATGCCTCAAAACGTGAACTTCATCATGGGTAATTGATGAGATGGCCGCAAAGTTAACAGGAAGCTGAGTTTTCATGCTTGTGCTAGTGTTTTCTGATCAAGCTGTGACTCACACTGGCAGGCTACACAGATATTTGCCTTCTAAGGGCAGCTGCTCGGATCCCTGGGATGCACAGGAAGATTGCCGGCTCAACCGGGGCATCGCCGCCTCTTCATCTGTCGGCTTTGTCGGCTCGTCGTCCTTGGGTGGAGATACCACCACTTCGGGGATGCTATGGGGGCCAAAGCCGGCTCCGTGGGTGCGCGGGGGGCTCGGGAAGGCGCGGCGAAAGGACGAAGGGGTGCTTTGAGGGGTGATGTGGGGAGAGGGATCTGGGGGGCGCCCCGCGTTGGAGGACGGCAGTAGGTGGTTGAGTAGGACGGAAACTCGGGACTCTCTTCTCTGCGGCAGGTTGGAGGCAGAGGAGGCCGCTCCGGGCTTGTGGAGGGAGAGACGTGAAGAGGAAAGGCCCTCTCCTAATAGAGGAGACAATGGCAAAAAGAAGAAAGAAGGCAGGGAGAGGAATAGAGGAACAAGGGATGGAGCAGATAGGGGAAAAACATGTGAAGTCCAAGTGTATTAAAGGGATGGTATCTGACAGAGCCAGCCAGAAAAAGGCGAGCGGCGGGGAGGTAGCAGAACGTCGTTAGGATGATTCACGCATGCGTCGAGTGAGCAAATAAAAAGGATCGGTGGCAAACACGCCCAGAACGTGACCAAGGGAGAGGGTGTTCTCAAGGCCCAAAAACCTGGCTCGGAAAAGCTCAAACAATCACGTGACCGGTTAGGCGAAGCTTCAAACTGCATGCCAGAAAATACGATATCAGAGCAAGTCACCGGCGGCAAACTCCCATAGCAAACCAGTCCAGAACACCGACAAAAAACACTTTGAATATTTTGTTGGCACGGCGGCTAAATACCATGGCCGTCGGTCAATTTTGATCACAATGTCAACATTTTCAAAACAATTTACACCGCGGTAGCCATGCACTTGTTCAAAGAGGTTTCAAAATCAGTATTTCAAACCAAGCCAGCCATACGGACAATAATTAGCACCCAGATTTCTCTTTCGCTATTTTCACATTACTCTTGCTTGATCCCTAGATGGTACTCACTTTAACCATCCACCTTCTATGCACGCGTTGAAAGATATCAAGATTGCATTTTTAGAAATTCTCCTCATGATAGATGAGAAACAGGAAAAAGAAAAGTGAGTGCGCTGTGGAATCTCACCGTTTCTTTCAAGCAAGAGAGGGTCAGAATGTTTCTTGCCTATGTCAGCAATGGAGCGCACCAAAGGGATGCGGTTACTGAGCTTTCTCTCGTTCTGATGGTGGTGCTTCTTCAGCATCGCCTCACGCACCTTCGCCCGCAGGTCCTCCTTGAGCTGGCCCGACGCCACCATGCTATCTATCACCATGTCTAAATCGAGAAAACGCACGATACGGCAAATGTTGGATTATTTTATTACGCAATTGGCTATGAGCTGTTGTTGTCATTACGACTCGACATTTGAAAGGATAATATAAAAGGCACTCGGAAAAAAAGGCAATTTACCCGCAATTTCCTCGATACTGTTGGCCCTCATATCCAGCATGACAGTGCCGTTGAGGATGCAGCTACGCAGCTCAAATAAACTGTGCAGCGATAACGTAGCCACATAAGGTTTGCTCCATCTTTCCCCTCCATCTTCTACGTCTTCTTCAAACTTAAGCCACCTGAGGAAAAGCCACCCAAAGACAGATAGTTTTAATTAAATATTGAAAGGCTGCATTATCTGTCGATTTTCATTGCTATGCTAGTTGATTAGCGCCATACATTTGGTATGAAAGTATGTTTAAATATTTGTGATTTGTACAATGTGACGTGGTCTGATTTGAAGAGGGAAAGAAAGATATGATTCTGCGGCGTATAGTGCACAGAATGTCCTTTGAATGTGAAAGAATTTTGCAATCTTCCTCTAAAGTTGAAATAGCTGCCCAAGATTGCTTTGGTAAATGTTTGTCACGTATTGGAATATATGATTACTCTATTCTATCAGTAAAAACGTTCTTGGTGGCACATTCTTTTCATTTTATTAAAAAACAAAAAACAAACAAAACAAAAAGTATGCACTGTTGTGTGTGTGTTTGTCTGCAGCTCCTCAGCTTCTTATACAGAGATTGTAAGCCATATTTTAAAATGCAGCATGGGAATAAAGTCTGCTTAATTTCAAGTACGACTGTGATGAGCCGTGTTCCAACAACCGTGTTGGGGATATCTTGGTTTTGAAAGACGCAGGTATTTAAAACCGTTCAAATATGTAAAAACCGGAAAGTCTGCCTTAATGGGCAACTTCACTGTGCAGCGAGAGCCTCCTCTCATTGTGTATCATATGTATGACAAAGTCCACATTGTATCATTAATATTGAGACATAGTAATTGAATGATTGATTTGAAATAAACTACTATTGCTCAAGGTTATCATGCCATAAGAATCTGATTTCGTCCCATGCCTAACTGTGACATTACATCACAACAAGGTTTTCCATCATATCTTTAGTCTGACCTGGCAGTTTCCCTCCATTCAGTGGCACTGCCATCTCGGAAGGATAGCTCATCCAACTCGGTGAAGAGGTCATGGGGAACATGCTCCAAGTCATCGTCTTCTGTGCCCAGAATGAATTGGACCCGCTGGGATGGAGTGTCTGATGAGAAAATGGCAAAGGGAATCCACATATTTTGCTGTTTAATTGATACTTTTCAAGTAGTCACACATTTTTACATAAATTTATACCACACACCCTCTCTTCAAACTGCTACAAATGTGTAAGGGAAAAAAAATATGGGTTTTATGGACATTTATGGAACCATTTCCGTCATGCCTGTCTAAAAACATTACGACCATTTATAGATGTACTGTATTTGCATATTGTAATATTTGTATATGCATAAAGTTACGCTATACTAGTCTGTTTTCTCACAAGCTGAAACTTACAAATACTAAGATCTGTGTGGAGGTTGACAGAAATGGTGCATATCAACTTAGGCAGTGTATTCTAACCATAGGGGGGAGATTCTCTATCATCCTCCTTTCCGTCGTCAGAGTCTTTATCCCGTCTTTTTCTGTGGTGCCTGTGTCCTCTGTGACGATGCCTACGCTTGCTCTCCCTTCCAATAGGAACATGAACGCCTACATACACTGCTCTGTGGCCTAGAAAAAAAAAAAAAAAAAAAAAGAGAAAAAAAGGATTAGGCACCTAACAGTAAATCCAAGTTTCAAATCTTTAGTCGTTGTTAGAAGTGGATGGTTCAGTTTTATAAGGTAACATAACACAGCATCACAGTTGGTAGGAAGCATGCTTACATCCACATAAAACAGATGTGGCGCAACATACTGAACAAAAGATGAATTGTATGCAAACTTCAAATTACTCCTCAATTGCACTCAAATCATTACGGTCACAGCACTGAACAGTGAAAGGCAAATTGACTACAAAACAAGCTGGAATTTATAATTTGATCTATCTTCTTTGATAGAAAGCAATCATTTCCCATATTCACCACGATGGATGCTGATTATTAAAAGATATTTTTTAAGCGCCGAAATTACGGCTGAGGAAAGACAAAAGTCAACCAAGTTGGTGGCTAAGACAACTTTAAAAGTAGGTCGACTAAAAATACCTGCGACAAAGCTACATCGGAACCATGTTTGTGCCATTGTTTTCTATACAGCCATTTCTTGCAGACACATGCAGCGTTGTGAAGACAGCAAGAAAGAATAACTTTGAATGCCAGAAGTTTAGAATCATTTCCAACGAAAAATGTCAAGAAAAATAAACCCATATTCAATTTTCGCAAGGTGTAACTACACTTTGAGAATGTTGCGAAACTTTACGTATGCAAAGACCATCTTGACATAATATCTACATTACCTGTGTCAGAGCACCATCTAGTGGCCGAAGGGCTGATGTTTTTTAGGTGCATATATCCACGAAATGATTTAGTAGTTAGTGTGGTTGCATCGAAGACAATACTAGCATACGGACATTGACTAGAAAAAACAACCGAGCCACCCCTGCTGGTTAACAGACTATTGAAATAATCGTTAGTGACAGCTCTAGAAAATAATAAAACTAAATAAGATTTTAAAAAGATTCAATAGTGACAGCCCAACTTAAACACTAATTGCTGTGTGCTTTTTATTCAAGTACAACATCCTGCAAGGAAAATTTGTGACGTTAATAGATACCAAGCTGTTGCTCCAAAATGTTGCCACCACAGATGGTTTTATGAGAATAGCTGAAGAACGGGCAACACATAAAAGTTGAAAAAACAAAAAAAAAAACAACAGAAATACCAAATTGCAAATACGAAGATGTCATTGATACCAACGCATAACAAACTACGAAGAATATACTGTAGACAATGAAGCACCTTGAAGCAGTATGCAATGTATAGCTGTTAGCAGATGGCGATTAAAAAATAAATAAATAAAATAAGCGCTTGGCTGTGCGAATGAACAGAAGCTCTGTAGGCAAAAACAGTGGGAAGCGGGAGCATCATTTTTGAATGAAGGGCTTAAGGAATGCGGTATTGAAGCCACGTAAGAATCAGAAAACGACGAAAAGAAATACAATTCAGTCATGTGGCTTAGCTTTGAACTTACTTTCTAAGTCATCCTTTTCATAATTTGTCTGAATCGTGAAGCTGCTTTTTCCATGGTCAACTATTGCCTCCTCGTCTAGGCCCTGGGGAAAAGACAAAAGGGTACAGACAGATATGATTTAGGAAGAATGATTTAAATCGTACTTCCCAATTTTGGAACATAACACCGTTATCATATTAATAGCAGATAGGAAGGGATACTTATTTGTAAATAAGGTGTCTTCTACAAGGACGCAAGACTAACTTCTTTGACCTTTCAATCCCTGCCACCTGACCTGCTTTTAACCAGTTTGAGCCTTGACTCTATCCTCTTTACAGATGATTGTGGGTTACTAGAAGCCCTCAAGATTTTCTAATGATGTTTTCCCACTGAGCTTACACTAAGAGGTTATGCACTCTGTTGGTTGTTCAAAAGTCACGGTATCAAGGCCCGGATACCTAAAATAATATTTTGAGAGAGGGGGCCGTGCAAATTTCATCCGAGCACTCAATTAGAATAGGGTGGGATAATTGGCAGCTGGATTCGTGACGCGTTTGTGGAGATTTCAGCAGTCTGCTTTGAAGAGCAAGGAGGTTAGCTTGAAGATGAAGCTCTCGATCTATACAGTACATTAGCCGCATTAGAGATGAGCGCTTGTTTGTCGCAGAGCAATGACGTAAAACTCTGGTTTATGATTGCTATGCGGAGAATTTGGCAAATATCCACGATGGTCGTTTTTAAGAGACCTTCTATTTTAATGAAAAAAAAATACGGGCACCTATAGAAGATAGGGCCAACTGGAGTTATTTACCGCCTGTTTGCAAAAACCCTGGCTACGAGTAGAATATGCCTGCTCCGGATCAGGGCCTGAACACCAATCTAGGGTCCTATATACCCACAGCGACAAATATGGTCAGCAGCAGTCCCTCATAGACACACGAAAAGTGTTCACCACAAAATAATCTGAAATGAAAGGACGACACAAGCAACACAGTTGCAGTTAAAAAGTCATGGTTCTTTGCACACAGCTGGCCATTGGTGGAACATTAAAGTCTACAATGTAACTTTAACTGAGAATTTGGTCATTGACTTAAGAACAGAACATCCCTAAAAAAGGTTTTATTAAAAACCCAATCATACATTATTATTATTCTAATGTACTACACAGTGCAGTTGGCAGGCATTTCAAATATGTCAAACACTAAATCGGGGTAGAATGCAAGGCAAAACGATGTAAAAATCTTCACTCTAAGAACCTTGAATTTCATGTTTTAAAAAAAAACATAACACAAATCAATATACCTCTGCCACGGAGGACATTGTTGTTCTAACAACAAAAACAACAACACTATTACCACTATCAGTGTTCATTGACTCAATGACCTTAAGTGTTGGGACATTTGGACAGCTGCAGAGAAACTGTATTTAGTTACCGCAGCGTGTGTGGGCCAAAGTAGCTGCACCACCAGATAACTTGTCACGTGGATGTCACACCATGCCAGAACCACAGAAAATACAAAGTGACATCATAACCTTAACACTACCCATAAAGATCACAACTGCCAATGTAAAATAAATAAAAAATCAATTTAACACTAGGAAAAACAAAACATTACCCAATAATGTTTGAACCTGCCGACCAATGACAAGCCACGGTTATTTAATGTATATGGCGGAGCATGACGCCCTGTTTTGCGAGAACGGAAGAGAAGCCTGAGATAGTCACATGTAGTTTATAAATACCACAAGGTGACAGTGACTTAATGTTGGCATGGGCTGGCAGTAGATAAGAATGGACTTAATTAAGGATGCACGAAAAGAAGTAAGAGTTTAGCATAGTGAGTCACATAGGCAACTTCTCTCAGATGTTTCGTCCAAAACTGTGCTCACACAGAACACGACATTTTAATTTAGTGATACGCCATTCACGTTAAATCAAGTGGCTTCAATGTGGGTCACAATCACATATATTGTATTGGAAAACATGTACAACATGTCAATTCTTGCTTTCCACGTTCCAATGCAGATCATGAACATGACTTAAATGACGATTCCCGTGTGTTACCGCAGTCGCTCCATTGGTAGTCAGACCATCTGTAACTGTGTGCACTAGGAGGCGTGCGTCTGATGTTTGCATTCCTTTGAAGTGGATTTGCATGATAGTGTGCAGAGCCCCACTCTGATAGCAGTGCGCCCTAACAAACGGCTGTCTTTTACCTTCCTGGGGCATGTAAGTCAATTTGTAAGGGTGACTAAACTGGACTGATCTTTTCGTAACTAATCGTTGCATTGTGAGACGGGGTTATTTTAGGCTTTAAACTGAGTTCATAATTATTGTAAAACGCAACTAAACGTCTAACAATCAGAATCTTTCTGGAATTATAACTGGTGAGAAAAGACTCACCTAACCCTACCAATCAGTGTATTAGCCAGAATCACATGAGCCAATGTTTACATACAAAGAATAAAGCTGGTTAAGAAAAAAAAAATCATAATAATCTTAGTCTGTTTAAGCGCCTTAAAATTCCATTTGCACAATTGTGTTTTTTTTGGTATATAACACCTGCTCATTTACGACTCTCCGTTAATTACGTAAGTATGTTGGGAACACTGTGTGCTAACAATTTATAAACACATGATGCTCATATTTTTGTTGGCAACCTGCAGTAAACCTGTTACGTAATGTAAAATTGTGTATGTTTAGCTTTCTAATACACTTTTATGAAGTTGAAACACATTTTAATTAATGTGAAAGTCCTGTTACTTATTATTGAGAGCATGGGCATCAAACTCAAGCTTGTACATGGTGAAATACGGTAGTTGATTTAACGTAGTAAAAATATTTACTTTCTGAAACAACAACTGAGCAGGACATTTTAGCACTATTTTTTAACTGCTCTTTAATGTTATACCGCAAATGGATTTGCGGGATTCTATGTTTGCTGTACTTATGTTGAAATGTCAATAACAATATAGTCATTGTGAACTAAACTCTCAAAATGACGCTAAGATAAAAATGGCAAATCCACGGCAACAAAAAGTGTGAGAGCCCACAAAGCTATTCCCCTTTGTGACCGCATCCTAATAAATATATCCTCCCTCGCTGAATGGTGATAATTCCAAGAAGCTTTCATCAGTGCTTGTAACTAGACTCTGAACGGTTTACCCTCGTCAGTAAACGTCATCTGTTCAAACAGCATGCGCCACCTTCATGTTCCACTACCTTGGCAGCCCCATTTTAAGCCACCTCTCCCTCACAGTCTCCTCTTACTCTCCCTTTTCCCCCTTGTCACGCTCCTTCAAGCAGCCATAACAGTTTATGCTGCTTTCTTCTAGTCTTCACCGAATAAAGATCAGAGAGCAAACGTCCCTATTTCAACAAGCGCCTCAAATGAATGAAAGACTAAGACGGCAGCCTCGAATCACCCCCACGTTCACCTTGGACTTGATTTCCTAAAATCTGGGATGTCTTCATCTACTACAGTACTTGAAGTACATACCCCGCTTTACAGCGCTCATGTCTAGAAGGGTGGGAAAAAAAAACAAAACAAAAAAACTCATCAACAATGCATGCAGCCTTACTCGAGATGGGACATTGTTCACGGACCAAACGCGGCATATGCAAACACAGGAGGACCTACCGTTAGCACATGCTTTCCTTCGCTCTGTCTGTCCATTGAGATCCTAGCAAAGAAGGCAGGGACGTTAGCTCGTTCCCCTTTTTTTTTTGACAGCTACCTCGTAGGGATGGCGCTCAGAAGACGCACAATGACACTTGCCTCGATTCTCGATTCCTCCGCTCGTGTCTTTATAGAGTGAGGAAGCGAGAGGGAGAAAGAGAGAGAGGCGGACAAGCTGCTTCACGACACAGAGCCCCGGCTCTACCCTGTTGTCATCCCGCTCTTTGCTCACCAGCCAATCCCACCATGGCACCATTAATATTTTATTTTGTCCGGCCAAGAGCTAAAATAACGCACACATGCGGCAGCAACACATGGAGGACATACGCACACGTTCGGAGGGCATGCAAACGTTTACCCGCTGAGGTATTCAGGTCACAAATGAAAAGCGATCCCCTACACAGAAAAATGGAAAGAGGCGTACGGCTTGGCATTCTTCAGGCGGTGGTTTTGGACTGAAGCTGGGTATGGGATCGTCAAGATTAAAAAAAAAAAATCACCGGTGGCATTGAGAACTGTACCAATAATTTAAAAAATGGCAATCCCTCACAATGTCAGGAGGCTGACAAAAGATAGACATTACAAGCAACAAATAAAATTGTCCTCTCAAGATAATTATTGATGCATCATCTGAATACAAAAGCTTTAAGGGTTCTATTTAGGATTTTTTGATAACGGGCCACGAAGCAATAGTGAAAAGATGAAACCACATACAAAAACAATGCCTGCAACAGTGAAGGATGAAAGAGTGAAATACAGTAATATTGACTTTTAGGAGCAGTCAGTCATCCAGTCGAAAAAATATTCCTAGTTTGTTCTGCAATTCTACCAAAGTAAAGACTGATTTTTATCCAGTCTGAGGCCGATTTACTGCAGAAGAAAAGACCAAATCTCAATTACTGGCCGAGTAATTTGAACAAACAAATGTGCTGCATAATCCCTCAAATAATTACCCCCAATGAATTGCAATTACATGCCCCGTGTTATCAAAAGATAACACTGTTTGCTAATGATTATCTTCATAGTCAACAAAAGTCAACGCAGCTCTGCTTAGCTTTTGGCTTTGGTATGAGACCAGGGGTTTCACCCTGATGACATGATGTCGCCTCTGCGTGGTGGTGTTTTGGACAATGAGTAAAATTTTAATTAGGTAAAGGTTTCTGAAAAATTCTTTGAAAATGTAACCTCAGCATGTGTGTATAAGTTATACACTCCATGCGTTTTAAATATTATTGTTAAACAATAAGTTTTTTTCATTATTCTTAGCTGGGCTGCGGCCAAAATACTAATCATGATTATTTAGGTCAATATTGAAATCATGATTATTGATCACGATTATTCATCATGCTTAGCCAAACATGTCTATCGATTGCCCCCTTTTTTAAGCAAGCAGTACATAAACAAGGTTTCAAGGCTTGATACTTACGTTATGACTGTAAATATGATCATTTAAAAAAAAATTGGATTAAGTACACCCAAAACTGTATCCTTTTTTAATATTCACAAAATAAAATAAATCAACTTTAAACAACTTTTGAACTATTATAGCGTTTATACAGGTTACAGGTTAGTCTAAAACTGAAAAAAAAATACCCAAGTACATCAAAGTGCCTGAAACTAAAATATATATATACTGTATATGCCAATCCTTGTTTTATTGAAAACAAAGCCTTTTCTTTGCGCCCACCCAGGGGGCCCACTCCACTATTTGAGACTGGTGTAGAGGTTGGAGGTTCCATATCATTATGTAAATTAGCCCAACTGTAAGCTACCAGTGAAGCGGAAACGTCGAAGGGCTCACTCACAGCTTCACCAACAGACAGATAAAAGATTTACTTATGTTGACACTTGATGTGGCGACAGGCATCCCGAATAATAGTTCTGTACAAAATCTTAATTTCTTGCGAATCTCACATGCAAGAATTTGCATCCAAGCAGACAATGGCTCATTCAAGATGCGAATACTGTATTTTGACTTGATGAACACAGCAGCTTATGCATTGCTTGTCTGTAACAGTAAACCCACAGACTTCCGTGGCTGGGGAAAGACGTAGGCAGTCATTAAGTGAGCTCTTTTCATTGAGCAGAGGAGGACTCATGTTTCCTCCACGGTTGTAAGCACATGCTTATACATGCACAAATAAGTACCTAGAGAGAGCACAGGGCAATTCTACACCAGCATTTATATCAGTCAGTTCGACATTTTAAACTTAGCACTGCAACTCGTTTCTTTTTTGGATTTGTTCGCACAGCTCTGGGGTTTGACAGTCATGATCTTATTTGTCACTTTACTCTTGGGACAGATTGCAGAAATTCTGTTCCTGGCCTCAAATGAGGTTTTGATTTTGCTTCTGCTCAACTTTTCTCATAATAAAACTAACTAGAATTTCACATTTCCTGCAAGAAATCTGATCCATCACTGGGGTACAGAGTGGAAAAACGCCACTGTCAAGCCCCGCAAAAGTTTGTCAAACGCCACTGGAATGTTTACAGCAACGCGAAACTACTTACTTTTTATTTACGTATGTTTATCGGAACAATCAATTCTGCCAAAACCTGGACAACCTCGCGCCGGGCTAACCCATTAGCTAGCAAGTTACAACTGCATCCCACCCCTGAAAAATTACCCCCAAAAAAACGCCAAGAAAACAAATGTTCACGGAACCACTCCGAATGACTTCTTATCACCGCGCCACGTGTCAGAATAAGAAATATCGCTAACAATAGCAGCTGCCGGGGGTAAAGCATCCCTTGTGCTTAACCAGCTGCTTGGGAAACGCAAGGTAAAAAGACGGACAAAGAAACAGACAAGAGGCGAAGATAAGGAAGCGGTTCTCGGTGTAGTGTGGGTACATACTGTTCTCAAGAAGGGCCGCGTTTGTTCAGATGATTCATCCATCGCGCTCCCCGCTTGACTTTTGGGCCACCGGTAAGGTTTTTTTTTTTTTTTTGCCGGTTGTGCCGCGTAGAGGAAACCGGCGAGCGTGACACCAGTGAACACGCCAGAGGGACTAGTGGCTGGCTGGCAGTTGCGCGTTAGACGTGACGTAAAAGGTCCCGCCTCCTGAATGATTGAAAGCTATTGGTTGCCAATAGGACGTTGTGATGCAGCCTTTAGCCAATCAATTCGCATGACGTCAGCGTGAGGGTGGATTATCGTTCGCTGCAAAAAGGCGAAGCGGGCTTTTTGTGTTGTTTTATACTAAACTAACATCCTTCGTTAAACTTCCTGTTATGTTTGTTTGCAAGGTACAGCAATGATGTCCCTGGGTCACTTTAACCTGGGGCGTATTTACCCATCCAAAATCGTCCGAAATGTGTGTCATCCAAATCAAATATTTAATTGCAACCACTGTTTTATTCCTCGGGAACAGTAATACTGTAATGTCACTGGCCTTAAGTCAGAGCTTTGATTCTTTACAAAAAAAGTATGTAAAAACTCAGTTTTTGTGTGTGTGGAACTCACAAAGAGGATGTCTAATTCATATATGTGTTACATTCATTTCTCTGGAACAGGAATAATATATTGGGTCATGTGTAACCATCCAAAAGTTTCAGAATTGTTTTGGGTGTATAACCCTGCTAACTAAAAGGAATAATATTCCCAGATCGTTTTGATCAGGGTTTCGCTTAATCATAAAGAAAGTTGCAATTAAAAGTTTTAAATTGTTTTGATTCATTTTTACCAGCAGAGGGCAGTGCTGTACCAACAAACGGAGCACTCATCTCTTGGCACTGAATGCACTTGTTTAAAAAAGAAGAAAAAGGAAAGATCACATTTACAACTTTAAAATGAAGAAACGGATTACAAGATATATTATAAATAGTTTAATTTAATGAGACCCTTGATAATCATCCAATCAATATGAGTCAACTCTGAATTAAAAAATACAACAATAACAAAAAAACAAAAACATAAGGGAATTACAGCGATTTACACCTAAAAATGAGTTTGGGAAAACATAAACATACTAAACATGTAAATAGTACTAACAAAATCAATCATTAAAACAATGAAAAAATCAAATTATCTTCTGAAGAACAGCATGCTGGAAGACGAGTTAGCACTTCCTCCTCAAAGTTCAGAGGTCGAGGTTTTGATTCCGACTCTGGCCTTAACGTCTTAATGTTCTCCCTGTGCCCACGTGGACTTTCTCTGGGTACTCCTGTTTCCTCCCAGAACACCCAAAACATGCCCACTGCCTTAAGACAGCTGGGATAGACGCCAGCACGCCAGCGACCCTAATGAGGAGAAGCAATTTACAAAATTGACATATTAACTCGATAATTATTAAGGGCCTAATTTAGTTCATATTTACTAAATACCAATGAAATTAATTAAGAATATTGCTTGTTATCTGTTGCCTCATTTTAGTTGAGTAAATGTGTGTGTGTTTTCTGTTACGAGTATCCCTTCATGTATGCTTTTTCCATGCTAAAAAATTACTGCAAATTCTCCCAGGCTGGTTTTTGCACCATACTGGATTCTAATGCTAAAATATATTAAAGCTTTATAAAGAGGTCCTTTATAATATCATAAACTGTATTATATTTGATTTCCTGAGCAAACCTACACCCCCATAATCTTAATCCCTGTGGATTTTTATATTTATTAATAACAAAATAAAGTATATAATGGAAAAAAAAAATGTGTTCACAGAGAAAGGAGTAAAAATAGAGCTCAATCCTCACCCGCCTATCAAGCTCCGACATAATCACTTGCTAGCTCAGAAATAGAACTGAAAAAGTGGGAGCTCAAACTCTCACCTCTTAATTGTACCTTGAATCGTAAAGACACCGAGAGCCTATTAGCGCACAAGGAAGAAATGTGCTGTGTACCAGCCAAGACACCTAAATATCAAACATCTAAATAATGCAGCTGCGAGATGAGTCAGAATTTAGACAAGTGGGAGAAGAACTGCGTTGGCATCCACCTGTGAAGCGAACAGTCAAACAAACATTCGCTGCAAGGTGTTGTGATGATTGGAGGAAAAAGTTTTCCCTGAATGCCACAGGAGAAAGAGCATGAACTTTTCTTTTTTTTTTTTTTTTTGCTATGCAACTACTCTCCATAAAATGTATTTTTTTCAGGGGCAGAGCAGGAATTAAATGGAATACGCACATAACCGAAAACTTATGTTTGTTTTTTGGGTTAATTTAGCCTTTAAGGCAGAGGTGTCAAAGTCCTTTTTATCAAGGGCCACATTGTAATTATAGTTTCTGTCGAAGGCCGTTATCACTGTGAATTCAAATTGATTTTAAGTATGATCATCACACATTTACACATTTTGAAATCAGAGGCCACAAACAACTGTTGGAAAGGGAGATGAATTAGAAAAATGGCAAAAGTTGTAGGCGACTTGAAAATTTGAGATTTTTGTCAAAAACTTCAAGTTATAATTGGCACATAAAATGATATGGCGGGCCGGATCTGACCTTGACTCTGACACCTGTGCTTTCAGTTTAAGATCTGCAAATTTAGTCCATTAAACTCAATTGACCAAATGAGTATTGACCGTGCCATATATTTAAACCTCTAAGGGCTCACTGTATGCGGCTTTGTCCCAAGCGGCGACGTCTTCTGATGGTACCAAAAGATGGTTAGAAGGGGAAAGGAAACCCTTCAATCTGTTGAAGCTTCCCAAAGTGCCATCGCATTGATTTTGATTCATATCTTTTCCACACGGCTGCTTCTTTGCGTCCTACCCCAAACATCACTCTTATGGGACCTCGCGGAAACCCTAGCGCCCCTTCAATCCAGTCGGACTCCTTCGGGACTCTAAAGGGGAGTGGGGCAGAAGAGGGCAATGACCGGCATGGTGTATCTGAATCAACACGGAATTGGGTGGATAGTAGGAGGAGTTGTGGAGACGGTAAATGGCGGTGTCAGTAGGGGCGGAGTGGGGAGATTCGGCCTGTTCAGATGTGTCCCACCAGCCTCCAGAGGGAACGCAGAGGTTTGAAATCAATGTGCTGTTAAGTGCAGCTCAGCCGCGGGATACTCTCCCCAACATTAAGCATGCACCGCTGGCTCCAAGCCGGCCCGGAGCGGGACGCCAGAATCCGACGCGAGGGCTCCTCTTCCTGTCACCTTTGTGCTCTCTGCCAACACTCAACACCTTCCTCCAAACATTTGTGGCCCCGCTAACTTGAGACTCATCTCACACCATGGTCTCACTCCGACAGACCTGTGAGCATTATTCCCGTGCAGTAGGCGCCCCGTCTAACACACAACAATAATGAAGCCGTTTTAGTGGAGATAAGTGAGACGCGGGCCAGTGTGTCATGTGGCCTGCAAAAGCACCTCAAATGACCTGAACCGGTGCTTCTCAAAGTGAGCTCCGCGGACCTAAACGTGTATACCGAAAGCTGTATCCTTTTAACAAAAGAAAAACTCAACTTTCAATCAACTGTTAATAATTTTATATGGGTTACAGATTAGTCTAAAGCAGAAAAAAACAGCCAAGTGCATCAAAGTGCCTGAAACAAACAGACAAAAAAGGATGAGAATTCTTATTTTGTTGCAATTACACTTCACCGGACAAAAACAAAACCTGTCCCCTGGGGTCATCCACGACCCTCTGGCATCACCTCGCAACCCCCCAGAGGGCCCACCCCACTATTTGAGAAGCACTATAGGAACATGCCCATTTTCTTCCAGTACTAGCCCGAGATCCTATAGCGATGAGTTTTAACGCTTGTAATTTTCTCATAAAATTCACATATTCCCAATAAGTGTGACTATTACATAGGAGAAAAAATAGTAAAATTGGTCTAATTGTTTGCACCTGTACGCAACTATATTTTAGTTGCAAGTAGTAAAGTGCATCAATAATTAAATAAAATACATGTAGTTCTCCTGTAAAAACATTTTTAGGTTCCTCCCAATCAGCACACTCATTGTCAGTCGCCATTTAACTACGCAGAACGGCAACAGTGTGAAAATGATCGCAATTAATCGGCGCTTTTTCATTCTTTCTCTCTTTGTCACTTCTAAAGGAGGAGTCTTAAAATGTCGACCAAAACACAAGTATGCCGGTGGCTAAATTTAGACTGTGAAAGCAGTAATAGTGTGTGACTGAAGGTGCAGAAAGAGCCTAAGGACGTTTTCTGTGTTAAGATGTCAAAAGCCCTTTTTGGCAACACTGTCTCCAAATTATCATTTGCCATTCGCTTGAACTTTCAATAAAGAGACGGAGATAAGAACGTAGACACACAACCGTCCACGCAAATTACAGACGATAAAGCGAGGATGTAATTCTGCGCGTAAACTTTCATTTGTCTTTACAAGGGCGCCCGTTATCGATAAAAACACGATGGTCAGTTTTTCGGGCGCTATCATGACGCGTCTTGCTCGTATTACTCGACACGATCAGAATTTGTGGACGTGTGCTGTTCGAGGTGTCTATTGATTACAAACTATTGATCACTGTCTGACTTGCATGAATGGTTGAGAGAGATCTATTGACCCGATGCAGAGCGCTTACAGTACGCTCCAAACGATCATCGTTTTGGGATTTCTGTCAAAAGGGATCATGCGATATGACCCTGACACTTGAAAATCTGTGGTGAAAAGTGAGAACAATGGTTAACGCTTTGTATTTGCACTTTGCAAAGCTTGTAATGTATTTACTTTCCCTATTTCTCAGAGTACAAGTCAGGTCTTCTCAGATGATTTGCCGATCTTCTTACTTGGGATATTCTGCCAAGCTTTCTTTACCCAAGTGACGAATGTTGTGAGATCAGACCGTGGAAAAAATGGTCCATGCAGCCTCGTTGTTCACAACAAAAAGATAACAAAGCGGGACTTGACAAAACACATTTTTGCATTTTTGTGCAAACTCTCTAAAACAGATGAACACTATATCGAATTATTGGTATATATAATATTTTACCTTATTTCACTTTCAAATTAATGTTATTCAAACATAGATACGTGGGAAAATATTGCTCTGTTTTGAGTCTTGCAATTTAAGGTTACACCACAGGATCTCAAGTGGATATAAAGCCGGGTTTTGACTTAGCCACTCCAAATCCGTAATTTTATTCTTTTCGAACCCTTCTGAGTTAGACTCGCTGGCGTGCCCAAAGTCAGCTGGGATCGGCTTCTGATCACCCGTGAGCCGGATAAGCTGTACAAAATGAATGGATTTATTTGCTTGGAAAACAGCTCTGACAGACAAATTGCTGACACAGGTGCAAACATTCTTATTGTTCAGACCGCAATCCCCGAAGAGTCTTTTTTTTTTTTTTGACAGCTTTCCTGAAAGGCCATGGTAATCTACCTTGTTAGGAGGTGTTAATTGGAGCAAGACTCCTCCTTTAGTCAAGGAGTCTGACAACAGAATTAATTAGAAATCCAGCATGCAAATCAATTCAAATTGGGCTACAGATGGAGGATGATTAAATGACAAGCAGGTGAGAAGGACACAAATTCTCCACAAATATTATGACTTATTTTATAAAATGACGTTATACCTCTGCTCTTTTTAATATACTCACAATGGAGAAGTCCTGGGTTGTTTGTTCGTGTATTCAGGTTCATATTCAATCTTTAGTTGGATCATGGCAATTTGCGCTTTACCCTTCCAGCTAAATCAATCTGATAAATAGCGTACATCAGCGTATATGTAATTTTATTTCTTCATTGTCTGCATTGATTATGCTAATTAGGGTCTCACCTGAGCTGAAAGCTATCCCAGCTGACATGGATGAGAGTACACCTTCAACTATTGGTCAACCAATTCCATAGTCCTTGTCCATCTATTTATTTTCTATTTTACTTTCTGGCTGTTCACCTGCATCATTGTAGGTCCTTAGTGATTTGATGTTGAACGGAAATTAAAGTGAAAATCCTGACATGTTATTGAAAAGGTGCAATATTGCAAAGACTTTTGGTTTTAAAGGGGTTTTTTTGGTGGCTGGCTCGGTAGAAAATTGGTTAGCAGGTCCACCTCACAGTTCAGGGACCCGAGTTCGAATCCAGCTGGCTCCGGCCTTCCTGTGTGGAGTTTGCATGCGCTCCCCGAGCCCGCGTGGGTTCTCTCCAGCTCTCCGGTTTCATCCCGCTCGACAAAAACTTGCACGGAAGGTGAATTGGACTTACTAAATTGTCCCTCGGTGTGATTGGGTGCATGAATGGTTGTTTGTCTCTGTGTGCCCTGCGATTGGGTGGTGTCTGAAGTCAGATGGGATAGGCACCAGCAAGCCTGCGACAATTGTGACGATAAGCAGCTATCAAAAATGGATGAATGGTTGGGTTTTTATGTATTCGTATTTTACAGTGACACAAAACTAAGGTATGTTTTGTGTTTATTTTTTTAAAGCGTTGAGACTACTATATATGGAAAACTGACAGCCCGACTGCAAGAAGCCAGTGCAGCTTATTTGCATGATCCATTCTACCTTTTCACAAGTCATCTGTAATGACGACGAATTAATTCGTTAAAGGGCCAAGACTGATATGACTCATATGCTGCAAGGTTAATAATCATCAATCCTTAAAAAATGGGCAATAATTCCTGCATGAAAAGCTACATTTCTAACCTTTTTGTGTCTGCTCTTTTATTTTAATGCCTGTTGGCTAATTTTGCTGTGTTGTGATAAAACCACACAGAAAGGCATTTGGATGATGCTTTATGAAAAGCACCTTTATTTCTCCATTTAATAACACCTCCATGAAGACAATTTGTACAAGGTACATCACGTTCTAAAGTGCACAAATACTGTACAATGGAAACGACTTAAATACACAGGGAGGGGAGAACAAATCCCATGTTTTTTTTTTGTTTTAAAAAAAAAAAAAAGAAATGGTTTCAAAAGGGACATGCTTGTTCAAAACCAACAATCACTATGCATGTTTCTGCTCAGGTATGAGAGAGGGGTTGGCCTGGGAAAATAACCTTGTGCAGCTTGCTTGGGGGAGCAACACTAAGCTTTGGCACCTTTAGAGAAAAGAGAAAAAAGACATTAACAAGGAATGGAGAGCACTCAGTTATATTTAGTTTGAATAAATTACAGTCTTAGGGGCTTGTGTAGAATGCATAATAACCCATGCCTTTTGGGTTGTCCTTATTGTAATCCTCAGTGGTCAAGTCTTCAGACTTGATGGTCGGAGAGTTCTCCGTGCTGGAGCCCCCAGGGGACATCCTGCGCCTCTTGCACACCATGGAGTACACGCTGGAATCGTTAGAATCCACCGATTTCAGCGAGTGCGAAGTCTCGATCCAGGCGGTCGCCGGCGCCGCCGTTTCCTCGGGCAGCTTGTCTTTAGTGGCGCTCAGCTGGTCCTCCGCGAAGGCCGGCGGACTTGGGCGGGGGGACCACGGGAGGCCTGTGGTCATCTTGCGCTGGTACGAGCTTCTTGTGCCCCAGCCTGCGGCCATGGAGGCGAAGGCGGAGTCTGGGTAGTAGCTGAGCGCGTGGGAGGTCTGCAGGGATAACGGTTTGATGCCGTAGGACAGCAGACTACTGGTGGAATAGTCATTCTCATAGGACAGGTCCAGCTTGTTGGACCCCGGCTGCTGGACCGGAGGGACGAACCAGCGTTGGGCCGAGGCGGCGGCGGTGGCGTCCTCGCTCTGCGGGGACAGGAGGCTGTTGGTTTGGGGCACGGCCCGTTCGCTGCTGTAGAAGCGGTTCTGTGGCAGATTATTGACAAACTGGTCCTGAAAGAAAGGTTGCATGGCATAGCGGGCCCCGGGCACAATTTGGGTTGATCGGGGTGAGTCTGTTGGAGATGGAGTCAGCCTGTCGCTCTCTGGTGCTGTGTACATTCTGATCAAATGACACAAAAGGTTCACAGTTAGATGGGAAGGCCGCGTGAAATCAAACGCATCGCTGCGGAAAACCTACGAGTCGTAATTGTCCCGAAAGCCTTTCGCAAATGGATTGTGGTCGATTTTCAGCTGCGTAATCTGGGGAAACGAAAGAAAACAATCAGGTCACAATCGGGTCCCCAAATCGGTAGACAGTTTATCGCAAGTGCAAAAAATAGGGTATGTGAAAATAAAGATTGAAATTTCTCCACATATACCACGATTAAGGCATCTTCTTTTTTCATTTCCCTGCAGCCAAAAGCTTTAAATAGTAGTTCAAGTGCATTAAAATGAGGGATTGCTAAATATTGTGAATCATATAGCATTTTTTAGTCAGCAAAAGGGGAAAACCACCCAGAGTTCCTTGCATCAGATGTCATTTTGCAAATAAAAACACACATAGCAAGTAATAAATGTTGAAAATACGTCACAATATTACCCTTCAGTAATAAATTTTGATACACTGCTTTTTAGATTGTCAGATCCAGACGCCAGTGAATGTTTGTAATATATGTATGATTCCAACCTCATGAAATCGTCAGTAATAGTAATATAGTCAGATTTTTCTCTTATGAGTCAATTTCTACTATAGCGTTTTCATAAATAAAAAGTAGTTTATCGATTATGCTAATGTTCTTTTGTTTACATGTGAGTGAAGCACCTCTCACCAAAGGAGATTAACAAGTGAACTTAGACTCGGTGGGAAGTATTTTGAATGTCTTGTATATAATAATGTCATGTAATAATGTCACATAAAAATTGTAGTTTTGCTCACTTTATCAGGAAGAAATTAACAGTCTCATCTGTGCCAGAATGACAAGTGCACTTTAACATGTATTAGGTGGAAATAAATCTAAAATGAAACTATAAAATAAAATATAAGCCTCTCTCTCCTATAATGCATGCAGTTCATATTTGAAGTGACTTGTAAATATACTCAACAGTTCCCTGCATATTGTGTGGAATGAAAACGTATTACACCAAAGCATTTAATTATTTTTTTGGGCTAAATTCATATGAGCTATCCATGATGAAATGATCAAAAACACTAAATTATTTTGTGAGCTGATTCTCAAAGCAAACTTCACATTAACAACAACACATGCACGCATGAAAACACATGATAAATACTTGAAATAATAATTATTGGGATCTTATTGTAAAGGGTTGAGGCAAAAATCACAGTTCATTCTCTTTTTGATCTGTTGAAGTCAAACTTTCCCAAATTTTAAAGGCTTCAAATCTCAAACCTTACCCATATACATATATATACATACATATATATACATACACACATATATATATATATATATATACATACACACACACATATATATATATATATATATATATACACACACACACATATATATATATATATATATATATATATATATATATATATATATATATATATATATATATATATATATATTTAAATAAAACACACAATATATATAAAACACACACACACACACTGCATACGGATAATACTTTAAATTCTTACATCTGTGTTCTGGTAAGCAGTCACCGCTATAAACTGGTTCTCAGGGAAAGTGAAGGTTTGAGTTCGGGCGTCATTGTTCATGTCTTCCACTCCATCCTCTGTCACCTCAACAATGTGTAGCCGTGGTTGGTATTTGTGGAGCGATTGTAAGACTATCATCTGCAGAAAGACATGCACCACAGCTTTAATGCGACAGTAGAACAAATTCAAACTGCTTTCGCATGTCATGAATTTGTGCTTGTCCTGATTGAAAAATAAATAAAAAAAAAAAAAAAAAACGAAAAAGCTTGCGTGGGAAAAATATTTAAACACTCCAAATAATAAACTGATCAATTAAAGAATATACAAAAGGACACATGCTACCTGCGTGTTGTTGTTGTTAGCCCCTTTATTGTTCGTCAACTTCAACTTGCCAAATGAGATTTCTTGCCTCATCCAGTGAGCGCCCGTGTTTGGGGATTCAGGATGAACATACATTTTATTACCTGCAAAATAATATCAGTTAACATTGTGTTGTGTGTGAGAAAATTACGTCAACTGCAGCTTTCCAAAACAAACGAACAAAGAAAAAAAAATGCATATTTGTGCTTTTACGGTGATGCAACATCTGCGACATGCGGTCCAACGGATTCTTATTTCAGGTTAAAATAAAATTGCAAAAATAATTCCTTTTCCAAAAAGAAACGGGTTTAACTATGGGTGCGTTTATTTCATATCATAGCAATAATTTTAATTAATTGTAACTGTTTTTCCACGAATAATTATGATTTAGTTATTGTATTCTTTATTTACAGCTTTCTTCGATTAAAATAACGTGTCGAAAGGTAAAAAAATAACACTCCCATTTTAACTGTTTGTATGAGCAAACTAATTTCGAATGAAGTAATGAGATTAAGTTTAAATAGCAATAAAAATCAGTTAAATTGTCCTAAAACCGTCTTTTTTTGTTTAAAACCTGTCTGCCAAAATAATGCAGGCCTTTCTGATACTATCGTGAATTAAAACCATACGTTTCAGACTTAATTTTTATTTTGTTAGCAACACCTTAATTTTTATAAACGCACCTTGAAAATAATCGTCTGCTTTGCCACAGCTTTATTTGTCTTTATAAACACACCTTGCATATTATTGTCCGCTTTGCCACAAGTGACCCACTTTCCCCCTTGAAAGCGCCAGTGATTCGGATCGGCCAAGACAACTTCTACGAAGACGTTGTAGTGGGCCGTGAGGTTCAATCCGGTGATGTTGAAGCTCAGGAACGGGAACATCCGTCTGAAAAAAAAGCAATTAATTCATAATATGTTCAAAGTTACAATGCAGGCAATCATTATGCACAATTTGTTTGGAATAAATTGAATCTGACAGTTACGAAAGACACATTCGTCACACGTAAGACAAAATGAGATAAAAATGTATATTTGGAAGACGCGTAAAAATTGTACGCGTAAAACGTCATTAAAATTTGATTTGAATTATGTTTGTTTTTAAATATAAATAAAGCAATTCCTACCTCCCCTGCTTAGTGATGATCATTTCAGTCTGGTGCCGGTGGAACTTGAGCCACAGAGGCCGATTGCAAAGATACACCTGCGCCCTCGGGCCGGCTACGGAGCCGGGCAGGGACATGGACCCGATGCCGGTTCCGGGGTAAGATGGGTACAAGCAGCCGGGACCCTGACTGAACTGGTATCCCCCGCTGCCGAATTGACTCCGTCCGGTACATACTGACGGAGAGGAGAAGCCCGCGGGAGGCAGGACGGATCCGTAGTGGAGTGATGCCGGGTACCGGGACCCGGTGGTTCCCGTGTACACGGAGCCGGTTTGCCCTGCGTAGGGAAAGAGCGAACAGGGACTTGCCATGTCCGAACTCGCCTGAGAAGACGAGATGAAATAGCGATCAGAACCCAGTTCGTCTAAGTTGTACCGCCGGCCGCTGCTCAGCTCGTCCTCGGCCAGCACCGGGGAGCCTTTCCTCCCATCCGGGCCGCTTTTAGCGAACGTGTCCCCTTCTGGCTCCCCCATCATCCCGTTCCCCACGCTCGCCAGGTATTTCTTGGGAGCACTGTTCGACTCCGGTTCCGTCCGGTCCACTTCTTGATAATCGAGTTGCGACGGCGGCCTCGGACTGTTATTTGCACTATCCGTGGAGGAGAGGTTGTAGAAGGTCTTGGGTAGAGCACTGGGGAGAATGTTCTCTAACTGCATTTTTCTGGAGACGAGTCAAGAGTCCAGTTGGAGGAGTGTGAGCCAAAACAAAGATGCGCCCTGCTCGGTTCTGGGGACTTGCGCGCCTTCCGCCAGAATCAATAATGGAAGGGGGTGGGGTGGGGGTTCAGAAGCGTTCTCCTTCTTTCCGCTGGGTTTTCAGATCAGATGATTGCACGGACATGACTTTCACGGGTTCTTATAAGATGCGGTCCTCCGCACGGCCAAATGTTGAGAAGCGAGAGGGGAGGAGCTTCAAGGGGAGAGTGCGGGGGCACCAGGCCTCTGCATATAGCCAATGGCTGAGCCCGTGCTGTAATTCAATTAAAAAGCTTATTCTATCTCTCTCTGCGTTGATTTTTTTTTTAAACAGGAGGACACTTGTCATGAGCGTCTTCGCATTTCTTTTTCTGCCTTAAAAACAATTAAAAGCAAGGGATTGTTGTTTTTTCCTCCTCTACGCAGGACTTGAAAATCCACATCTCTGTCTTCTACGCGAAAAGTTATTCAAATGCAATTTACCCCTCTCATCTTAATGTTCGGTACAATCTTCTTTTGGTGCCGCCACGTCCATTCAAAAAATAATGAAATAACAATAGAAAGCAAACCCAACAATTCCTCCACGTTGTCGAGGGCCCCCTATAAAAAAAAAAAAAAAGGAAAAAGAAAAAACAACACACGTGCACCTCGTTTGCCTTAAATAGTTTATCCCATCCGGGTAACCCTGAGGCAAACTAACATTTTCACTACACATTTTTGAAAAATTGTTACTTTTTCTTCATTTATTTATTTAACGCAATCATATAACGATAAATAAACATATACATAAATAAACAAATACAGTATTGTTTTAGAATGTGTATGTATTGTTCTACTATGTCCATAGTATGCATACGTATCGTGATTAAAAAAAGAATAAAAATCTGAAAGTTATCAGAAAAGACAAAATTTCCATTAATGTAATAAAAACATTGTGAAAAGAGATGCTGTAAATTTGAGCTAGACTGCGTTAGATTATGACCAACGTGCACTAAAATAAAATAAAGCTAATGAAATGTGCAAAATGATGTAAAAATAGACAAGACAAATGACAAGTATATATATATATATATATATATATATATATATATATATATATATATATATATATATATATATGTGTGTGTGTGTGTGTGTGTGTGTGTGTGTGTGTGTGTGTGTGTGTGTGTGTGTGTGTTTGTGTGTGTGTAGGCTACTGCTAGAAAATTCTCTCAGTCCCTCCCGTAACACACACACGCACACACACTGGAGTCTGCAATCAAACAATATTCTTCTACATACGTATTTATCACCACCTTCAACTCGACAAATATCATGGACAGTGACCTCTAGCGGTCTTTTTAGGTGTAACTGTTCACATACTTGACAGCAAGAGAGCACGTTTTCCCTACTGTTATCACACTTGCATCACCGCATCATTCTCAACTAAAGTGAACTTGTGACCACGTGTGTGTATCCATATGTGAATGTGTGTTGGAATAAAAAAGAAGTAGCGGACCGAGATGAATCCAGGGAAAACGGGGATACAAATCTGTGAAAAGCTGAGGGAGGATCTCGACTGGAGGCTGATTGGCTCGTGCCATAATCGGAACGCTGAAACTGGCTGCTGGACCGTCAGGGGACCCGAGCTAATTGCGCTGCACACACACCGCCTGCCAGTCAAAAACCGAAACCCTTCCCCAAACTCCACCTAGCTTTGGAGCCATTTTCCCCTTTTTATATTTTGTACAGTTACGTGCATTCAGAAGCTGTGAAAATAAACGTTAAAAAATACTATTTTGTTGTTCAAAGATTTTTTTTTAATGCCTGACAGTAAATCACTATTAATAGCCGAAATGTTCATCTTACCCTTTGGTTGCTGGATTCTCAAAGTCCAAAAAAGATTTTTTTTTATGTGTGTGTACGTGTGCATGTGTGTGTTTCTAACGGGCCAAGTTGTGCACTTCAGACATGAGCTGTCACATACTTACTTAATGGCCCCCTCACATATCAGCGTTCAAATGAATGATGTGACGTTAACATCTGGCTTTCATGACCCGCCTTTGCGATGTGTCTAGTAAAACCCACTACTGTACTTATGAATTATTTAACATCTGATCACACTGCTCCGAAAGCCGTTCACCAAGCATCAACATTGTGTTTAAAAAAAAAAAAAGGATTTTCCTCCCGTGTTCTTAGTATTTTCCAAAATGACCCCCAAAGACTCTGTTGCCGCTTGAAAGCGAAAAAACAAAATAAATGTGATTTACAAGCCACCTATAAATAAACTAATTCCAAATGAGGTAGATGTTTAGGTCCTCCTCATAAAGGAGCACCCACTTGTGACCTGTCAGCATGTTTCTTGACCACCTATAAAAGCCCAAGTGGATCTGAGATGACCCTCTCTGGCCCTGGGCCAGGGCCCGCGCGACAGGGGAAGGGAAGTCCTACCATATTGTTGTCAGAGTAGATCATCAACAGAGCACATGAAAGGAATACATTCCAGGGTTTATGGGCCAAGGTGGCCGCTGAAGCCTTTGCTCGGGACAGAATTCATGTACCCCATTGCAAGGATTAATAACGCAAGTCTCATTAGAGATCCTCGCCACCGAGACCCCTGGAGGGAGGGTGTGCTGAGAAAAGAACCAAGAGCAATGTGTGCCACGCCGGATCCCCGCTCCTCCGCAAATCATCACCCTCCAGAACACTTTTATTGGAGGGGATTTATCATGCCAGTTTATCAAAGATCTTCCCCCTGTGTATTTTCCTGGGAGAGAACTTGCTGCCGTTTGGGTAAATTCAGTGTTGGGCAAGTGACTTCTAAGCTGTAATTCGTTTTTTATGAGTTATTGCTGTTTTTTCAAAGTAATTTGTTACAATATTACTGTGTTTGAAAATGTAAGGCATTACACTGCGAATGCATGGGGTTTATATTACGCTCGCCGTTTGCCATCCGAAATAAGCATAAAAATCATTTTAATATGTATTGCATTGTAAATCTTTGAAGACAGGTTACACAATCTTTTTTTGTGTGTTTTAATCCCTTTTATTGCTTAGCTTCACAGCATAGTGATGCATTTTGCTGTGGGCAAAAACAGTTAGCGCATTCCACATTCTCAATGCTAATATTCACATTCAAGTTCAGGTTAGGGACAAATAGTTGGTTCCAGTAGGGCTAATGTTAGCGGCTAGCCTACATAATCATGTTTAGCGTACTGTGTAACATGAGTTTTTGCATGTTTCATCTTTATACGCATTGACACAGCTATTTATAGACTAGCTAAAATTAGCGTTAGCTTACCATGTCATAATTGCTTGTTGCGACAGGGATCTCGCTGACAAGGTTTCGAAATGCTGGTGAATCCACAGTGGAAAGCGCCAGCATATCTTCTCCGCCACGAATCTTCTAACCTCTTGAGGTGGAAGTGGCATTTCTGAGCAAGAGAACGATCATTTTGCCTGCTTTGTTTTATCCCCGCTCTCACTCCTCTGCGCGTTTTGTTTTTGCTAACTTTATGTTAGTATGGCACTGCTTGGAATGGTTTGTCAAATTACTGGTGCTATTTTGCAAAGTGGACAGCTCTTTAAGTGTGTTTGTTTTTTAGAGTATTTAGATAAAAATTACAACTCTTTTTGAACAAAGCAACAATTAAATTCATAGTACAATATAATCTCCAATTACAAATCACAATTTAGTCAAGTCACCAAGACTAATGTCTTCCTGGCAGAGAAATCTTTTTTTTTACTGGATTTGAGACTAGCCACACTACAAAAAACACCCACCATCATTGGCACGCTGACACCTCAGGAGCATGAAGTGAGATGTGTGATGAAGACCGTAAATATCAGGATAGCAACAGGTCCAGACAGAATACCTGCCGGGCTACTCCGAATGTACGCGAACCGGACCGGAGTTTTCATCGCAATTTGTCAACTTGCGCCCCACCTTTCCTCCACCCTCATATCGATTTTCCACAAGGTTGTGTCTTGAGTTCCCTCCTTTTCACTCCGTACACGCACAGTGTGACAGTTCTCTGACCAATTTCTCAAATTTCTCACCATGGTCAAAAGGAGTTCTGACTGCAAAGATGAAGTCAACACTGACAGCATGCTGATCAAAAAACAAACTCCTACTGAACACCTTAAAAAAAACAAACAAATGGATTAAAATGAACTTCAGGAAAGAGAAAAAAATCTCACTTTTTGTTTCTTTTATGTGGATTTTTAAGAACATTTTCTCCAAAGAAGGACAAATGGCCGTATGGTAAAGTGAAGTAAGTAGGTGTTCAAGGCAGCGTCCCACAACGTCTTGGAATTTTTTCAGTCAGGTTTGATTAGCGGTAACGCTCTAGAGTGGTTGAAATCCTATTTGTCAAGCAGAAGTTTTTGTGTCAACTTTGCTTGCTTTGAGTCCCACTCTGCCTCTCTTTTGTGAGGTGTTCCACAAGGCTCAATTTTGGGGCCCCTGCTGTTTTCATTGTTTTATCTGCTCCTAGGTAAGAAAACAGGGCATTTCCTTCCACTGCGATGCAAACGGCATTCGGGTCTGTGTTTTGCTAAACAAAAATAATACTTTCTCCTTAAAGTTACTTTTGCCCTGTTTAGAGGAAATGCTAAACTTTTTCAATTTTATTCAAAGCAAAATGATGTGTTTGGTCTCATTGACCCTTTTATTTTACACCTTGTTGATTGGGGTCCACTTGAGTTTTAACCAAAGCCATCAGAGTCTCAGACCTGCATATATTTAACTATACAGCAAAATATACTCTTTAAATTACTTACTCTCTTCCACGTGTAGATTTTACTTTTGAATTGTACCCTTTTGGACTAGGACCAAATATCCTCCTGAGACTCAGCCTACTGCATTTATTGGTGTCCACCGTAGTGCTGCATGATTATTGTACTCAGAAGAGGACATCCAGACCTTTTCAATGATGTCCAAATGTTGGAGATGATGCAATTGATGCCAAAAAGGACACAACAGTGGACACAAATGAATAAGTCAGGTCTCAAGGAGGCCCAGCGGTCTTTTTAGAGTAAAAGAAATTCTCTGAAAATAACTGTATACGTAATTAATATATTCCTTTCTTCAACATATTCCCTCTGTGACAGCAAATGGATTCCGAGGCAATGTATTATTTTCTTCAAGATATTTACCCTTCACTGGCCTAAATGTATATTATTGAATCTCTACTCAAAGAGAATAAAACTATGTAAAATATATTCATGTTTGATGTCTTTTCTTGGCTATTTCAGATTTCATCACGAAGTAGTAATCTTCTCCATCCGCAAGCAGTCAGTGAGTGAGACCCACGGGAATGCTCTTTCTATATATACGTGGCGTGTTTGAATCTCTGGAAATACATTGAAATACACCAGATTTGATCAAACCGGTGGATTGGATATTTGCGTCGACTCGGTATATACTGTAAGTTTGTCAGCGTGTTGCAGCATGCATGCGTGTGCACAGGTTTCAGAGGGCAGTGATAATCCACTGACAAAAAAAAAAAGGGGGGGGGGGGGGGGGGAGGCAGGCAACGGCATTCATGGAAATCGGATTGAAGCTGCACTCACTGTATTTGAATCCCCAAGGCATGATAACATGATTTTTGGATTACTGCATTAGAAAGTGTCACCCAGCACCTGTGGGACAAGCAGAGGCTATATGGAGTTTTAGGCCTCAATTTTATCCTCATGAATTTCCTCTCTGTTCCTCTACTCCGAGTCGTAGAGAGCGGGACTATAAAATAACAGCGAATACTTTCCCGTTTAGGGAACGGTGGCGTTATTTTGACTTCTTAAGTAGCAAACCAGTGAGCTGATTGTGACCTTACTACATTACCTTCAGCAACACAGTAAGTCATTGTGTGTTTAAACTGACAAGGCCACAAGTACAGCTAGCTCATTGGCCCGACTCTCACCCTCACCCCCATTTCAGCGTCAACCTTTGTTGACCCATTTCTCTTAGTCCAGCCTCTTTGAAAAGCAGCGGAATTGACATAAGGGACTAGAGCAAACTAGCAGGTGCTAAAAGTTTGACAGTGTAGACTGGATGTATGTGTTCTGGGGCATGTGAGGTGTAAGGGGAGGGTGACGCGGTTGTATCGACTCAGCGTTAAAGCCTTGAAGACTCCGTTGTGTAGACTTGGGCTGAAATTGAGTGGGAAGGGGGAGAAGGTCCCACACATGTAGCAACCACGGCCACCAACCAGAGAGCAGGATCACCCCTGGTTCTCTGTGCTTTCCCCACAGCACAATTATTGCCAAACAAGCCGGGCTTTTATCACATTGCTCTCCCGGACTCAGAAACTGCATTTCAAGAGGAGTTTTTTTTTTGAAGGGGGGAGACGGGCAACACAAACAGATTTACACCACAGGAGTATTCTGAATTGCTGCTTCTCCTTCAGTGTGGTTAAATCAGTGAGTCAGAAGTGAGAATGTAGAGTTTTAACACATCTCTCTCTCAGTATGAAATCTTCTACAGCGATAAAGAGGAAAGCCCTAACTGACTTGTCTGTCTAACGAGCAGAGGCATATGCTGAGAGGGAGGTTATGGAGACATAACTAATGATACGGGGTTACGGAAGAACGGTTTTGACCGGAAAACTCATACAACACATAAACGTTATTTTTTTTAGCATTTGAGCTACATCAGGGTTTCTAATTTTTTCCTCCAATGACTGCGTAAGAATAAAATGGAAGATTGCGAGGGCCACTGAAATTTCTGTACTTCATTTAAAGCACACATCAACGTCGGTCAATCATGCAAACAAATATTGTTTATGTATTACAATGTTTATTAAAGCTAAACGGCTTTACATATGACAGATATTTCTGAATTTTTCACGATTTTGGGCTGGTCGCAAGACCTGGAAGCTCCATGAAATGTTGTGTCTTTGCATCATCACTCAGAAGATTAAACAACACAAATGTTTGTATTAAAAAATAGCCCATTCCCTGTTTTGGTAAATGAGTCTTTATTTATATCCTTCGGCGTAATACGACAGTAACTGACTTAAAGAAATGCCAATTATTCGCTGAAAATGCGCCCATTTCTGTTCTGGAGAAAGACATCCAGCACCCATTAGATATAATTAGAGAGCACAGAATGCTTTTGTATTAAAACATTAGCCGCAACTTGGCAGCTGTTTAATTTAGACGTACTGGATCATGCCATGCACATACATGAAAACACACACACACACACACATATATGCATACACAGAGGGACCTCAGAGCGGCGGACACCTTCAATATTGAACTGAGACCCAGGCCCGGTTTCTGTATTTACATGTAAATGGTCTACAACAATCTGCGGCCTCTTTCTCCTGCTCTGTCCCTCCAGCCGTCTGGGCCCGGGGAAGCGAGCCGCTTGTCAGATGGGGGACCACATCAGATGGGCTCTCGTGGCGATGGAGCCAAGCGTTCCGAGGAGAGGAGAGGAGAGGCTGCCTGCCTGGCAGCCACTGAAACAGCAGGGACTCCCACATAGCATGGACATGGTCCATGGTCTTGTCTTCTTCATGTGCAGGAACGAACAGAAGGCCTCGTTCGCCGAGTGTGAAGCAGATATTATCCATTGTCAAGTTGAAGGCCACTCATGTTCGATTCAATTATGGAGGGGAGCGGGGGGGGGGGGGGCGTACAGGCAGGTTTTCTCAAAGAGGTACAGGAACCTGGTCTCTATCTTGTGGGTTGAGGTGTCATATTTGACAAGTATATGTGTGGATGTGGATGGGCGGGTGTCAAGGATAAAAAATTATGAACAGCAGTGAGCATGCATTTCCAAGTCTCATGGCGGAGGGATGGAGCCTGCCTGTATTTGTTCCTTATGATCGTCTGTCGAGTGTTTGGCTGTCCTTCTGTGCTGGCGGGTCAGATAAGGTGGAGCTTTGTGCACAACTTCCTGTCTGATGGAGAAGCGCTTGTTTCCAGATCCGTCAGATGGGTGAAGACCTTGATAAAACGGGACCGACTAGATCTTATCCGCAAATAAGGCTTGCGCTCTGATTTCTGTTTTTGACGGGAGAAGACACCGGGTAACAAAAATGTCCCCCGCCTCCTGGACTAAAGGGGAACCCCGGGTTTTTTTTTGGTCTTGTGTAGTGTAATATATGTGAGGTGTGAGGTGGGGGTTTCTGGTTTCAGGTGTGCGCGTGACTAGCTTTGTGGGGGACAATGCAACACGTTAAACTCGCGTGGGAAGTGTGAAAACAGGGTATCTGCTGGAGTCAACAGAAAAAGTGAACAGGTTTGTTTGCGGTTGCATTGTCTGGATCACTTAGAATTTTAGAATTTTTTAGTATTTTTTAACAAAAGTCAAAAAGTATCACAGGATGATTTGTAAAGAAAAAGTCCATGCTGCAAACTGAGAAGTGGACATACAGGAACTTGAGCGAACTTTGGCATTTAAGTTGAACTGTAAGTAGGTGGTGTTGTTGGTGATAAAATTTCGCTTAATTTAATCGGTATGGTTTTTGGTGGTTAGTAGTGAGTCATTAGGAGCTATAGAAGAAGCGAGTGGGTGAGGTCTGCAACATACAGACTTGCAGAGCTATTTCTCTTTCATTTTTACACAACTATTACATTTTTTTAAATATATTAAACTGGTTGAATTGGTTGCTTTATTGAGGAGTCATGAATTCTTCTTCTAAAATAGACTGGACATAAAAATACATTTTTTTTTTATTAATAACCCAATATTCCCTCCTTCCTCGACGTTACATTGGCTTCTATGAAGGTTGACAGAAAGGGCACTTTCAATGCACTACCAAGAGCGGCCAGAGACGGCGCTAAAAAACAAAGACTAAACCAAACGAGGCACAAATCTGCAACTGTTAAAAGATAAACTAAATCACTTCCAAAAGACCCAAATTATTTCATGGACACGGATTCACCTTGAGAACAACTGCAATAAACTGATCCAAATCCTCAACCAAAATGACGGGTATAAATATACAAATTTGGACCTAGCTATTTCATCAAGTTTGGCATACTTTTAACCAAGCAGTTTTAAAATAATGGAATATAAACATCATGACGTGATACTGACCCTCATATATTGGACTCTCGCTTCCCCAGATTAATAAAAAACATTACTGCATCTTAATGGGGAACCTTCTCTCTTCCTGCTCTTAATTGTGCTGGATTTCCATCAAGTAGATGGCATGTACCACACCGAAGAAACACAACTCTGAATTCGGACTTGCCAGGTCGCTGCGAAACCCCGTTTAACCGACCTCTTTAGCGCTCGGATCTAATTTTACGGGGATTCGCCGTATACCGACGGCATATGTAGTCTGCATGCGATGTTTCAGCCTGCTGGCCTTCGGCGGCGCCGAGGGCAGAAGGTGTGCTCCCCGAGTCCTGCCAGTTTGGCCGCAGTCTGGGGCCACTGATGTCACAGCGGCAGGAGCTTGTAGGCGGCTGCTATTAGTGACTCCTCATCACGCCACATTGTGAACTTCCATCATCTGGTTGTGTTACTTGAGGGGAGGAAGCATGAGTAGTTGGGCAGCTCGTGCGCGTTCCGGAGACACTTTATAAAATCATGAGCGCATGTCAGCCGGGTAATCCACGAACAATATACCGTAGTAAAAGTACGAGCGAAACTAGGCTTCTAAACAGCTGTCCTCCCCACGCCTGTGTTTATGGTTCGGTCCTGTCTCCTGTAGAAAGCAGCAGCAGGGGCGAACCATCACATTTGGTGCCCAGCGTGGGGGCGGTTGGTGAGCTGTCAAGCTCCAACTATCCCATGGAGCTTTTCTTCTGTTTTTTTTTTTTTTTTTCCAACTACAATTTTGACTAACCTCATTTGCATCTGCTAATTAGATCCTGTTAGCATAATTCATACACATGACACCCTTTTGAAGCTAATGAATAGATACATCTCCAGACAACTTGCAAAGCGCTTTTAATGAGACTCAACTTACTCGCCTGCCGCTGTGAAGAGGAAAGTTGAGGCTGTAAGTCAAAGGCATCGAACGCAAAATCTTGCTAATGCGGTAATATGATTCATTCGAGGCGTTTATGCATATTCAGTGCTTCGTTTTAAGTTATGTGCATTGTTTCCATTTTCACACTGAATTCAAAGTTGAAATGCCATTTGTAATATGAAAATACATACAGATGGTCAGATATGGATCATAATTGTGATCCTGGAATTCACAAGCACCCGTTTCTTTTATATATGCAAAACAGGAAGAAATATGAATATGTAGGAGTAACAGTAAATATGATTCATCTTATACAGCTCTTTATTATTCAAGGAATCCACGATAACCTAAGAAGCAAAACAATATTTCGGTATGTTTCTGTCTATTTCATTGAACATATAGATTCTATATTACATCCTTTTTGTTTTGTTCTAGGACAGAAAACCGTTTAAAACAATTCTTTACTTTCTTCCTATGATCATCGAGTTCATGATTCCTCAAATTTGTGCATTAGCTACCAAATAAAATGATTGTGACTATTAAAGAAAATCATGATTTAATATTGTTATGATTGTTATGATTCCTGCCTTCTTGAAAACACGTGCTTTATTTCACAGTGGCTAACAGGTACGTCTTTATTTTTAGAACGGTACTGTTACGGTCGGTGAATATATTTTATCAGCATTCACCCCTAAATGTTTGTTTTTGGATATCCAGTCATTTTAATCTACTTTTTATTAGTCACATTGCTTTTTTATGCATTTGTAGAAAAATACTAAATGTACAATGAAGATCTAAATGTGAATGTCTTCCAATACCACAAGTTAGACTTAAAACAAAAAGTCTTCCTGTATTGACCATGTTTTTGGTGCAGCGCTGGTGTCCTCCTGCCATTCTGGAGTGGAACTCCACCTGGCTGAGTGAGTGACAACCCAGCAGGGAGCCTTGAATCATCTCAGCTGAGGCCTCATGGCTTGGCCTGGCTGGAGCCCTCATGATGCGATACCAGAGTGCGCCAGGCCTGAGAGTGGGCTTGTGTGGCTGGCTCCGTGCGAGCGTGGAAGTCTTTGTGCGCACGAGTGTGTGTGTGTTGGCGAGTCAAGCGTGCGCATTCATTTGAAAAAGGCTATGTGCACTCGAGTGTGTTTACTCGCGTCTGCTCCCTCCAACCGGTTGATCTTTCACATTTCGCACGGGCAGGAGGGACAGGAGGCTGCCAGGCTGCGCCCGGAGCCGGCGTACAGTACGGTTAGCAATGCCCGGCATTCATTAGCACCTCCCAAGCTGTCTGCACTTTTACCAAACGCTCGAGCTAACTAACATGCACTGGCTCTGTGCTCCCCTGCTCTTGTCACCTCAGCAAAGGCCTTCACCAGGCCTTGGCTCCGCTCAGTCACAGCTGAGGCCTCCGTTCTTGGCTTGGGCCTCTTCAACTTTGTTGCACTTGGGCACGGTGACACATGACTTCGCCGGCAAGTCTTCTTCCGCGCAGGGCTTCTTTCTTTAAATTCTTCCCAATCAGACGCTTGACCCGGGAGCCGTGAAATGGCAAGTTCATCAATCAACATTTGCGAAACGTCATCATGCGACTGTCCGCCTTCCTACACAGCGATTGACCGCTGAATCGCTCAATCTACACTGAAAAAAGGAAAATATGGTCTTCACGTAATAAAATTGCAGAATAAAACTTTGCAATATAGGTAGATAGATAGATAGATAGATAGATAGATAGATAGATAGATAGATAGATAGATAGATAGATAGATAGATAGATAGATAGATAGATAGATAGATAGATCCCTTCATCCATAATAAATACATTGTTAAATTCTGAAGTCCATCCCTCTATTTTTTCCCTTGTATGCTCAACAGGCGTTGAATACATCTATCTATCCATCCATCCATCCATCCATCCATCCATCCATCTTACTCTTCCATGGGTAGTCGTCTTCGGACCTGTCCAATTTGTTTGAAATAGAGATCTTCTGAGATTATTTGCTGATCATCTTACTTGGGATGTTCTTTACCCAAGCGACGACTCTTGTGAGATCAAAGTGCGGAGCGTTGCCCTTGGCTGTTTCTCTCCCCACCCACGGACTGGGATCCATACCAGGGGTGAAAAGAGTCAAGCCATCTTTTCCTTTTCATAATGCGTCAAAGTCCGCCGACAACAAAATGGCAAGTAGGCGGTGCTTGACGAAAGTGCATTTGTTTGTGGTTTGTTGGGATGTTCTGTGCAAATGCTCTAAAATGGATGCAAGATATATCAAATAAGAGGTATATAAAGTAAAACTCTGGCTAGCTCACTTGTTGGATTAAAAAAAGTCCACAACAATGGTGCACATCTAATCTACCAATCTGTTATTTTCATACACCTAGATTAAAGAACACTACATTATCTCTACACCATTCAGCACCACTGTCTAAAGTGCTATACCATGTTCATTTTTACTATTCACTTTTTGAAAACATCTTCAAAGTGTACCAACACTGGTTAGTGTGATAACGTAGCCACTTTAAAATTACTTAAAAGTGCGAGAAACCATTTTGATGTACGCCATTCGATGTTTGCCATTGCAAAGCCACCTCAGTGTGAATATTGACTTCTTCCAACTGCGGTTTTCAAAGTCCGGATGGCGGTTTAAATACTACTCCCGCAGATTCAAATGTAATGCTAATTAATTTGACACGTTAAATACTGTCGCCATAACCACTGTGATTCACCCTCCCTTCTATCTGTCATTTTCCATATTGAGAGCGCGGCGAGCGCCATTTAGGTGCCTGCAGGCTATTCTATATGCTAGGGGCCATGAGGATAAAGCACAGTAATACGGATTGAAGGTTTGGGCCACGGTTTTTCATGGTGCGACTTCAAAACACCCTGTCCACATCCATCCCCGCATCTGTTTCTCAGCCTGGATGCAACGTACATGCCCTGACAGCTACTTTGCAGATGTAGTTTGAGGCTAATCATCTCAACGAAAGACAACCTGAGAAAAGTGTTTTGCCACATCCTACAGCGGGAATGAAAGGGGGAGGAGACGGTTGGATGACATGTGATGGAAAATGTATTTAACTAGTGAGCCATGTCGTTCTCACCACACTCATGGCGGGACGATAGATGACAAAGAATAAAGAATCTGTAAACTAATTAACACTTACTGTAAAATCATAACAAAGCTGTCACTTCCAACTGAACTCACCGTTTTCCTTTCCTAATTTATGAATTTATGAATTTAAGCGCATCCTTGTCGGGAATCTTATAACCAAAAATGTTGAAGGAAAACATCCGTTTATAATTTAAGCGTAATAGCGTAGAGACTTTCCCGACGTATTTGTGTCAAAACCGCAAAAAAGACCAGCGATTGGCTCAAACTAATTTTAGGTGAAGCCGTGTGCACATGACAACCTGCTGGGATCAAACATGGGCCTTTGCCACGGCATGACAAACAAGCAGTGGGCGAAAAAGGAGGAGAAAGAGGGAAAATTGATAAATGTGCTGGCCCACGCCAGCTTTCTTCTCCGAGTGAACAATACCATCATTGTTCAGCAGGGGCCCTGGCAAGGCGTCTATGGTGTGGCGCACGGTTGTTTTTGTAAAACCCAACAACTTAGAAAATAGATTTCTGGAGATTTTTGGCTCCCGTTTGCAATGTGGGTAGACCAGGATATTTCTCACTAAACAGCTCGGCACGTGTGCTCAAAACAGGAAGTGCGGGATATTAATCAAGTCAAAATAAAAGGGAAAAAACATTATATTGTGCTCGGTCGGAGGAAATCCAATCTGCATTAAAATGATGTCTGAAGTTGTTTTAGATGGCAGTGTGAGGCACTTTTGCATCTCTCTCAGAAACACTGTCACCGAAATGTAAATTGGTTTTAGCGTAAACTCATATATGTGTATATGTTTATATATGTACATATATAAGTGTGTGTGTGTTTTAAATCCCGCTTTTACATCTTTTTCAATTACATTGACAGTGTGGTGACATCAATATTCTCAATAAATTTTGTAGTAGTCTACATTTACACTGTATATTAGAGGCATTTTTAATCCTATTGGATTGATGGAAAAAACAGTATAGTAAAAGTACCACACAGTATAATGTGAAGTGAATTAATAACAGACGCATAAAAAAATAAATCAATCAAAATTGAGCAAAGGAGTAAGGGATTTTTTTACATGCAGTTTTTGCATTGAATCATGTCAGAGTAAATTGCAATACTTAAAAAACATAATACGCAAAAGCCCGAATTATTTAATTACATTAAAAGTATCTTAAAAGTACCTCATCAAAATCGTTTCTATGACATTATAATTGAATATGAATCTTCTTTCTGAAACTTCTATATGAAGCATTCAATTTGCTTTGAATTGAACACATTGGCTATAAGAATATGAAATGACCATCCTGCCAAATGTTGAAATAAAAGTGACGAAAGCAAGCATTTTTCTCTGCAAAAACTTTCAACGTAGAAATATTCCTAGTGAAGCTACATAATTGAATGATTTGAGTTTCTATAAATGATATGCTGCAAGCAATATTTATTCACAGCCGCCTCTAGTCAACCAAGGTTCTCCTCCAGCTCAGCACGAGCTGTTTGGGCAGATGCTAAAATCTTCATCTTCTTCTGCATTCAACACATTGGCCTTTGTCTGCTTTAATTGAGCCCGCTTTACTTCAGTTAATGGTCCGTTTAATACTTATTGAAACAGAGCTAGTGCTGGAGGTTAAATACATCTTAATGCGTGACGATAATCCTTTCATTAAAAGCCATGAAAGGCTTGGTGTAAGCTGCAAGATTGCCTCCCATTAATTAGGGGCTGTCTCGGCCCCCTCCCGTCCCCCGGCCAATCGCTGCGTCGTCGCTTTAACTAGCGTTAGAGTGCCGCTAAAGAGCCTGTTGGCTGAGCAAAGTAACTGGCAGAGAAGAGATAAAAGAAGCTGATATTTATGCAGTAGGGCCTCAACGGGAATTCGGTTGCAGGCGTGCTCTCGAGTATTTAGGCAGGAAAGGAAAATCACAAAAGATGTTGGACTAGGAAATACATTCACAATCATTTTGCTCCGTTTATTGTATGCGTTTTAAATGAGATTTGATCGGAGTTCAGCAGTGCGGGGAAATGTGTTTGTTTTTCACCGCAAGGAGATTTGGCACAGGCGCATTTCGACGCCTGACTCCTGTCTCTCCGTGGCAAGGTAGGCCAGATCCAGCGCGGACTTGCCTGGGCTCCGAGCCACGCTCCGCGGGTGAGGTTGTGTGGTCACGACATCGCCCAACACATTGTCCTGACCCGTTTCCCCACTTTTTTTTCTGCTTTGCTTCCAAACAAAATTCCATCAAATTCCCCCAGAACACCACCGCATTTCTTCCACAGAAGACCGTTGCAAATATGAGCCGATTACCAATGAAAGATTTTGAGTTTGAACTTCTATTTAACGCTGCAATATTCTGTTGGTGTTACAATGAAAATATCCATCCACTTTCCATAAATATGTTGGTGCTAAACATGCGCATTCAGTCTATTAAAGATAGAATGTTGCCGTAAGCAGGCAATTAAAAACAGTATATATATATATATATATATATATATATATATATATATATATATATATATAAATAAACAAAAAATTGAGCATTTTTTTACCCTAACCCTAATATATATATATATATATATATATATATATATATATATATACACCGCATCCCTGAAACATTGTTGCTATTGCTAATGAGCTTCTGTACTGTCTACACATATACATATACATACATACATATGACCATCTAATTTTATTTTTGCGTTAGCATAACGGCGCCCACTGCGGCTGCCGTCTTCCGAGTAAGAATTTCCCGACACGTGTGACAATGATTCTCTACAATCCCCAATGTGTCCCCGATGTCTACCCGATTCAAAGCGAACAATTTAGTTGTTTTCCATTCCTCAAAACCGAAGTGTGGTATTTCGTTGATATTTTCATGCTAGCATATTCACGAGCCTTCAGTCTATCGGTACATTTCATCGGTTTCATGACACCTTCACGAAAGGCAGTCACGACCCTCATTTTCCCTCCAACAATACGTTTTCAATAATTCCGCAAAATGTGTAAAACCGCCGCATCCCTCCGGAAACTCCGAGGCCTCTGAGGACGTCGTCTCGGAAAGTCAAACAAACAGATTGTCTTCATCTTGATCCGCGTTCCACCGCCACTTCCCGACGACCAACCCCCTACCGACGTCCCCCGTCCTGCTGTACGACTGCGCCCCGCTTTAATTCCTGACACTTGAAAGATTTTCTCACTGTATATTTTATCACTTTTTTTTTTCCTTAAGACTTGTGCTCAGCTACGCCTCAGCTCTTTCGAAAATACGGAGCCAAGGAAGAAGACGAGTCGTTCCTTGGATTCTCTCTCCGTCCTTCCATTGTGAACGGGCGTATTGGAAAGAGCGCACTTAACAGAAGAATTTCACACCGTATTAGAAAAATGCATCTTTTCACACCTGTAAATGTCTATTCTGCTCGGTAACCGAGGGAGGGAGGGCTACACGCTGTACAGCGGGGCGGCCATGGTGGAATTTGCTCCTTTGCCAAGGAGAACAATCCAACACATTTTTAACATTTTTTTTCCAAACGGCCGAGGCCGATTTGCACGGCGCAAATTCGCTGTCTAAAATCGCGCTCTCGTAGCGGGCTCCCGTAATCAAGGAAAGGCCTAGTAAATAACAGCAAACAGTCTATTAATTCCCAACATATTATGTGATTGAAGTGTGACAAAAAGTTGTGAGGTTGATTTCTTTTTTTTTTGTGGCTGTTGTGACGGCGCTGGTGAATCTGTGGGCGTGCAATCACACCGAGGTAGAGACATTCGGAGATAGACACACATTACATCTCGCCGTGCCAACAAGTTCAGGAATGAAATCCTGCGGATGCGAGCACATGTAAAGTCATCATAACATTGGAACAAGGTTATCTGAGAAATGGCAGTTTATGTGGCAGTTTATGTTTTACCTTCATGAATAGAAAATATGCCGACGGATTCGAGGGGATGCGCAAACACACAAACGCTAGCATATGTTACACACAAACCGCACGTCGTTACGATGTCGGGCTAAGGTCAACACAAATATCACGCCGTCTTTTGTCATACTGTACACGTCCTCACATGTGTTCTATTGATCACTGCCTTGATCAAGTTTATTGGTTGACATACTGGCGAGGAAATGGATTTTGAGGGGGCAAGTGTAAGCACGCCCCGAACTAACGCTCACGATGCTATCAGGGCTTTCTAATTGCCTCCATACTACGCGCCCTCACCCGTCCTCGACAGCCTTCCGCCTCGCCTCCGGGCCGTAGTATAAGGCCAGAACGGTGGTCGGTGAACCTTGGGAGAGTGGTCTCGGCCACCCCCCCACCCCCCCCCCCCCCCCCCAGCTCTAACACTCAGCCCGATGTGTTAATAGATCCAATGCCATCTTATTTTCGCACTTCTGCGAGACGACAAGGGGCGGCCAGGCGGGATTGGCAGTCGGCTCCGCTGAAAGAGCAAGAACAAGGGGAGGAGAAGGGGGCGGGGGGGGCCATCGCGGAGGGATCGCGGCACTCTACCGAGGAGGTCAACAAGCAGGCAGGGGGCACAAGTTCAACTTTGCTACTACGGAGGGAGGGGAAGGGAAAGGACGGATACAATGAACGGATATTTCTAACTTGCCGATGGAAGCAATTGCATCACGCTAAGCAAATCTGTATTCTAAAATTTCGGGACACGATTGGCATATTATGCTGATAAAAAAATGTTGACTGCCTTGAAGCTCCGCCTGCAGGCATATTTGCTTTTTTTTCCTTACAGACATATGTAGTGTTACAATTTCATGGAATTCCCGTATTTTCCGCACTATAAGGCGCACCTAAAAGCCTTATTTTTTTTTTAAAGTCGACGTTGCGCATTATAATCAGGTGCGCCTTATATATGGATCAATGTTGAGATTGGGATTCGTAGATGGGGAATTCACACATAAAGTAAGCTTTCCCTGTTTCTTTTGTATGTTTACAGTTGAACAAGTTTGCTCATATTGACATTGAGTTATTATGCTATTGAGAGTTATTATTGTTATTACTTTTATTACTATATTGTGATTGAAAAAGTTTAAAAATATGTCATGAATTGAGGGTGCGCCTTATGATCCGGTGCGCCTTATATATGGGAAAGGTTTAAAATATGCCATGAATTGAGGGTACGCCTTATAATCCGGTGCGCCTTATAGTGTGGAAAATACAGTACTTGAATGATTACTAATGGTGTTCTTCTAGATGTTTTGTCACTGGACACATTGTAGTAATGGTATCACACACAAAATATTGATATTCAGTTTTGAAATGAAAGGCAAGTAAAATAAATCCCAAGATCTTAATGCTTTTTAATGTGAAGGCAACTTTTGGCGAGAAGCAAAGATGAGGCGGGTGATTTGCTTTCAGGGGCCACATAAAATGAGATGCCCCCCCCAGGCTTTAAATTTGCATGTTTGACTATGAAATAGTTCTGCCCGATTTACAGAAACAATAACTGAATCATTTTCACTTTTTTTTTCTCCTTAGCCTTCGCTGCTGTCTTAACAAACCAGCCATCGCAACACTCATTTTATGAGGTTTAAAAAAAAATGACCCATGGTTAACATAATGAAATTACTGTTTCAGATCATCCTTGGATTGTATTCAGAAGTGATATAATAATAATGCTAATTGTTATATATTAATTCACACCCCATGGACATTCATTTTAACACTTCTTTCCATTATTGTTCCATGCATTGCATACTTATTCAAAACCAACCCACACACATATGCCCTAATGTGCAATGGTGCTGTGCCAATGCTTTACGTTCGGTAAACTTTCGGGGCTGAGTTGTAAGGCGCATCGGATTATAAAGTTCAAATGAAAAAATGTAAGTGTGTCTAAAATTATTACCCTCTATTTCAGACTATAAGGTCCAGTGCAGTTTTTAGGAAAAAGGTTTATTTTTGGAATTTGCAAATAAAGGATATTTTTGAGAAACGGAAAGTATTTTACATATGCCTAAAAATATGAAAAAATATGATATGTATTACTTCACAGGTGTGAAACTCAAGGCCCGGGGTCCAAATCCGGCCCGCCACTTCCTTTTAATGTGGCGCCTGCAGTACTAATTATGACATAAAGTTTCTGACTAAAATATCAACTTTGCAAGTTGTCTTCAACTTCCCAATTTTTTTTTAAGGAAACAACAAGCATTTTTTTTGTTACCAATCCCTTTTTGAACAGTTTTTACAGGCCTCAGATTCAACCTTCAACGTTGATGATTAGACTTAAATATATCCCACTTATATATATTTTATATTATATTTATACTCTTTTCAAGATCCCAGCAATAAACATAATGACACTCTAAAGGGTTTTTGGCCAATATCCTTTGTTGGTCATGTGACATTTCGTATAATAAACTGTTGAACAGAAGAAAAACAAATACACCAAAAACGGTCTTACATGCTTGATTTTTGACAAAATTCCCAAAGTCATCTTTATTGTATTCATATTTTCTACCATTTTTAGTTGTTGTACTCCTTGTTACTGTTGTCAAATTGCTTCCTTAACATCTATACCAGGAAACTAGCTGTAAATGGCAGAGATACGCCAAAGGCTAAACCTGCATATACAATATCTAGTTGAGGAAAAGAAGGTGGGGGGCACAAGTTTTTGTTGGTGGATCCCAATTTGTCTCTGAGCCAAATGTGTCTCAAGCATTTTGAGTCCTCACTTTTCCCGAGCTCCAGTCAGGCCGCTCGTGGTTTCCCTGTCCGGGTGTTCGAGATGCAAAGTGACAGCCGGGGTGGCTTCCATGTCACTGAGGTGACATTCGGCTCTCCGGCTAGATGCCCCGACCGGGACCATCCCTTCGGGTCTTCTCTGTGTGAAGAAAAAAAAAAGGAGTATCGCCATGATTAGATTGTCAGTCCCAACCGGTAAGATCCTGTGCACCGCCCCCTTCCTCCGTCTCCCCCATCAAGCTCACACGGATCCAACAGTGGCAGATTAGGACACTGTCATTAGAATGGCAGAGTGTTAAAACATCTATTAAGCTTTTAATTGAAGAGACGGTCAAATGCAGGGGGGGGGGGCAAGGAGTGTGTGATGTCATGTGCGCTGCTATGACAGAGCTTGTCTTGCAGAGGTGTGAAGACAGAGAGAATTACCAAAGGTCACGGGCGGCCAGAGGCCAGCCTCACCACACTGTCAATCCACGCTGCTCCTTTTAGTGAAACTAAACCTACTCATGCTTTGCTTTACGCCACTCATTTTTTCCCTCATATCACGCATGCATTAATATGAAGCAATGTGCAGTGATGCGGCGCCGATCCACCTTGATAATAAAAAAAAAAAATCCATACTTCTGATACGGACATGTTGTAAATCATCAGCATCTACCAGCGTTTCTCAGTTTCTATTGACCCAGGCCGGTGTGTAGGTGTGTTTATGTAAAACCGTATATAGATATCCAGCCCGCGTGGGTTCTCTCCCCGCACTCCAAAAACATGCATGGCAGCCACTTCAGAATATCCCTCATTTCCTGCCCAAAGTCAGCTGAGATAGGCACCAGCAAGCCTGCGAACCTTGTGAGCGGCTATTGGAAAAAAAAACAAAAACATGCTAAAACACGCCTATGTTGTTGGTTCTTGTATTGCCCGAGTTTTTTAATGAGTTTCACAGTAAATGATAAATCTTATGTAAACTGGTATCTCTAGGTGTTTTGATTTCTATATTTGTGTATTTTTCTGTACATGTTAAGTGACTATTTTTATTTATTATGTCAGCCCAAAGGAAATAGTAAGCACCCTTAGGGCAACTAGTAGCTCTTGGAACGTCTTCAGTTATTATAATTTCTTTTTTTTTAATAAAAAATGTTAAATGCAACTCAGCGCTTTACAGTTGTAATAACACTATCCACCACTAGATGGCAGGGTCTTACCTAAGAACACCTCCAACTTCCCCACCAGAAAAGCAAAGAGGACGTGTGGTAAGAAATACAAGCAAATTACAACACGAAACAGGAAGCTGATTTTATGTTCAATAAATATAAACAAAAACCTTTCTTGTGGATATTTCGGTCCATGTGCGAGGTCACGATCTTATCGAATGTGCCAAATAGAATCAGAAGACGCTTTGAATGATCGGCTTTGCCCTTCATGGTTTTTGGTCTCCATCCTGATAGACCGTGGGGGCTGCGTTTGTATCGGTCAGCGGGGACTCTGTGTCCGCGTTCAGTAAGGTCAACCACTCACAGCGGGACCTGGATACTAGGGGAAGTCAGAGGGGGTACCGGCGCTTCTTTTGAGGGGTACACTTGTTGTCAAATCCGTGCCAAGGCTTCGGGTGCCAAGCCGGTCCCTTTAGGCACGCTCTCGCGACTCGCTGGCCTCGACTCGCCACATACGCCGCGGACCGGCGTAAGCTTCCTTATGGCGCCGCATATGATTAACTGGACCATTGGACGGCTTGGCTCGGTCCTGGGCACGGATCCACGGGCAGGGACAAGGACGAGCGAGACAATGTCAGCCTGGAAGCCTCCCTCCAGCGTGTTGACTTTGCGCGGTAATATTTCCTTATTCCCCGTTGCATCAGCCGTCGGTGTCTCACACTTGGAGGTTCATGTGTAAAATTCTTCAGATGTTACCAAGTCAGGTTTTTACAAGTAGCGCAGCTGTCAGAATCATTTATGTTGAATAACGGCTGTGGAGTTCCTGTTTTGGTTTTGTTTTTATCCCAAGCCATTTTTTTAAGTAAAATTACGTCTATGGTGTAATATAAAGATTCATGTTATTTTTATTCATCACACGTTTTTTGACGTGCATCTCCTTCCACACAACTTATCATTTTAACCCACTTTACAAACTATACACGTTGCATTTTTCACCTAATTTTGGAAACGTTTTTAAAAATGATTTTTATGATTTTTTTTCCCTGCAACCACTCAAATTGTTCAGTGGCATCAGTTCTAGTCATGCATATGTAGGTTAAATTTATGAACACCCCAAAAAATTGGAAAATGGTATGGACTGACTCTTTAAGACATTGCAATTAATTGATCTCTACTGCCACCTACTGTCTTAAGGTGAAACAAGTCAACAAAGAATTTTCCGCTTACTGACATAGTTCGACCGCCGCTGGATGGAATGTTGCAAAAATCGCAGGAAAATCAATGTCATAAATCCTATTAAAATGCATCTGAAAATGTTTCATTATAATGGTTATGTATGATCCAAAATTTGGACGATTATTTTTGTATACAAAATCTCGCACATCCAGCTGCATTTACACTGGTGTGTCAGAATCGTTGCATTTTGAAACGTTATGTTTTTACAAAAACGCATCTAATTATTATCATTCTTAATATATATTAATTTTAATATTAATATTAATTTAATAGAAAAATATTTAATTTTGATAGAAATTCGATAGTATACTTTACTATATAACACTATATTACAACATTTTCGAAATAAATACGTCCAAGGTAATAAGTGATTAATTTTTAAAAGGTCTTTGCTTATGAGCCTCGAGTAACGTGTCATAGAAAAACAACTGCTGCGCTAGAAAAGAGAGAACTGAACAGCACATTGGAGCCTTTTAAAACAGCAGTCCAAAAATCTGCAGTTAAGCACCATCAAGTCGTTTTCCTTCACACCTTCAAATTCTCAAGTGTGACTTCCGTCTGTTGCTTCTTTTCCTCACTTCTCTTTTTTTCTCCCTTCCCTCTCCTTTTCGTTTACTTGCAAATCAGGCGAAGACACCTTCCACCCAGATTGTAGGCAATATCAAGTTACTTTAATTAACGGGAAACATTTTGTCTGATGAAATTAATGACGTGACTAAAATTGAAACTTTAATCGCTAGAAAACTGCTCGTGAATTCTAACTAACGGTCTTGGGCATCACGTTGGTTAACGGTAATTATGAATTTTATACGTTTGAAAGATAATTTAAAATAGAAGCACAAACAATGAGGCAATACGATTGCCTTGAATGCAAATCTATGGAAAGTCGATCAAAAAAGCCAGTCGAGCGCGACATTACATCTTACATTTGCATATCTTGTGTATATCTTGTGAAATGTAAGCTCAGCGAAAAGATTAACTCTACAAACGTGCTTTTCTTGTTTTGCTTGTGATGCCACCACAGAAGAGTATATGTGTTGACAAAGACTTCATCATAACCCCCCCCCCAAAAAAACAAACAAAAAAAAAACAAACGAGAATAGAACTTTTTGCAAAAACGATACATCACTATTCTGACTGCTGTCCCATATGGTTAAATCAAAATACCGTATTTTTCTGGGTACCACTTGATTTTCATTTCCAACTCCTATATGGGGGGGGTCGATTTATTACCAAACAAGTCAAAAAAAGACCAATCCACAACGGCAGCAGCATGTTATTTGATTGTTTATTAATTGTGATAGAGTTACATTAGATGTTAAAGTATTCAATTACTTTAGTACCTAATCAATTGCTTTATTACTTGAGTATATGATCATTGAGTATTCTAGTACTTCATACTTAAAGTAATTAATTACTGCAGTGCAATTATTCAAATGACATATTTTAGTGCGTTAGGATTTGAATATGTCGGTGCTTTAATACTAAGAGTAATGAATTACGGTACCTTAGTATTTTAGTTGAGTTTGGGGGGGCGCGGAAGATCCCATGGAAGAGGATTTGTTTTTCGGGATTGGCCTCTTTTTTTTTTAATGTTTTTTTTGTGCTTGGACAAACCTTTAACCTGCCAAATGCTGAAAAAAGTAGTTACAGGGTTGAAAAAATTACTTTTTTCTTTTGTCAATGTTAAAAAAAGTGTAGTTTTGGTATACCAATACCGTTTTTATAGATGATAATCTTATTTGTTGGGGGAGGGGACTTGCATTGATTTAATGTTTAATTAATTGATTTTGTAGTATTTTCCAAGACCCACCTTTAGTTAAAAAATTATATATATATATATATATATATATATATATATATATATATATATATATATGTATATATACCCTTGTCTTTGGGATAGATTGAGTTAGTTGCAATTTCTGTCCCTCGTTGTCCAATTTAACGGCGATCACGTGTGGAGAATATATCACAAAAATAACTATTATACGGCATATGGCTTATAAACTGCGATCAAAACATCGCTGTATGATATCAAAGTCACCTTAAAAGCAATCCTATCTTCCCCCTCTTGTCTTGTCTGCAAAGCCCCGTAGCAGCGCATCCTTCTTCCCCTCTCCTCCACCTCCTTCCCCTCCTCTCCTCTCCCTGAGGGCGATGTGGCATTTCTCCCCTCAGCCGGCCCTCCGCTGTCACTCTGGATGGCTCCTGGCGCGCCGTGCCCCGCTGTGATTGAGCATTACGAGGTGTTTCACGCCTCCATGAATTAGGCGAGACGGCAGGGAGGGCCTTGGGTAAATGATACGTATGGATTGCAAGGGCAAGAGGGTTCACGGTGGGGTCAGGTCAGGCGTAGAGGAAGCAAAGCGTCTTCTGACAAAGCGCGCAAGCATGCGCATCGACCAACCTGTTTTCAATAAACACACAAACATTACACAGGTACATGCGCCGGCGTATTTCTTCATCCGTTGTGCGCTTCATAATAGAGCTGACAACTTGATAGTCTTAGAATTACCGTCTCTTTGTTTATCAGAGAAAGCAGTAAATAAATCCTTGTTTGTTTAAGTATCCCCGCGTGTGGAGAAGTAAGGCTCGGAGTAAGCATGTAATTAATGTACTGTGATGAGAGGCTTCTGCCCAGTGACAGAGAGAGACCACCTACTGGCTTTTAATACTGCTTGTCAATGTGGCCACAGGACACTCAATGCGGGCTTGTCTCAACTCTAGGGGATGAGTGGGTGAAAGCAATGTAGAGGTTGGCGCAAGGAGGGGAAAGCAAATTTGGTTTACGTTACATCACTTATGACCTTTGCCAACCAAGGTTATTTGTGATTTGTTAGGAATCAGGCTTATAAATACAGTGGGCCCCCGTGTTACGACATTAATCCGTTCTGTGGTTGGGCTTGCAGGCCAAACCTATGTTAAATAGCTAATGCGTTTAGAACCCCAGGTAAAAACATCAAAATTGTACATACATATTCAAAATTGGTACCTAAATAGTATATTAAGAGCTATGTATATATAATGTATGTATACAATCAGAAAACGTCATAAATAAAAAATATAGAAATGATTTATTTACCTTTGAGTGCCGCTTGTTATGCCCATATTCCATAGTAAGGGTAGCCGCGCTAGCTTAGGCTAGCTTCAGATTTCTTCATTATCTCCAGCTTCAGTTCCATATAAATCATCTTTTTACTTCTGGCTAACCCTTTCAACTTTGAATTAAGCAGTAAAATACACTATAAATATGGTTTTGTAACCACTCGCGGTAGAAGAAAGCTTTACCGTTTCGCCATTTTGAAATGAGTAAGTCCGACCAATAGCAGATCAGCATCTCCATCATTTGACGGCCACATAAATAATAGCAATTACCTAAAAACACCTGCAGAGGGAGACAAAACAACACAAATACAGCCAAGACTAGGGTCATGACAGTTGTTTTTGTCGCAAAGCCGGGAAAATACCGTAAAGGTGGGACGAAAAAACTCCATACTCCATATCGCAACATGAAAAAAAACGTAAGCTGGGGATGCTGTAACGCGGGGGTCCACTGTACAGTAAATCTAATCAGGTTCCCTAGGAATGAGAATTCGATTGTTTATCCGTTCCCTCATCGATTATGAACAAACGGCATCTGCTCCATATGTTAGCTGGTCATCCCAGCCCTTTTCTGACTATGTGTTCACGCTGGCTTTCTGTTAGTCTGTAAAACAATTGCATGTGTACAAGTCTCTTCATGGTCTAACACCTTACTACATCTCTGACATTTTAGAGCCATGTGAACGTTCCGAGAACCTCGGGGAGGGTCACATGCTGCTGTCAGATATCTGAACTTAACATGGTCATCACATTGTAATGTATGTGAGTTGTGCCTGATAAATAATCTTTCATAATGTTTCATAAGTATAACATTGCAATGCCAGTGTGAAGATGTCAACCAGACAATTTCTCCCATTGAAGTCCACCTCCCACTTCCTCACATCTAAAACTCATGTTCTCAGGCACATCATAAGAATAATGACATTTTAACTCTAGTACTCGTTTTGGTCTTCCTGAGTATGGTTCCAGCCACTGGCCTACAAGCGCTGTAGCAAATGGATCCGTTTCAATTCCTGAGCTGTGCCCCGATACCCAGCCACTGCTGGGCCCAAGCCCAGAAAAAAGTGGATGGGTTGCAAATGCATCCTGTGTAAAACCTGAGCCAAATAAATCAAGTGAGTGACTCACTGCGCCACCCCTGATGGTACAGGACAAAAAGACACCAAACGATTCTCTGTCTGCCGCGGTTTCCTTGACATGCTCTTTATTGGCGCTGCCTTTGGTTTCGATGTCGGAACATACTTCTAACATCGGTATTTCAGCCTGACTAAGCAAACACACCAGCGCGCACGTGTGCTGTACCACTTCACCTGCCACAGGAAAAAAACAGAGGCATTCTTGAGACTTGTAACCTTATGCAGGCACTTTGTACAGCTGTAGGGAGATGTCCTCTCCTCTTATCTTCTTGTGGGAATGAGGGGAAGAGCTGCAGATCAATACGAGCATCCAGGAGCTGCCTGCTGCCTTGTCGCAGTCCCTTGAGTGTCTGGAGGATTTAAGCGTCTGTTTTCTTATGTACTTTCTCCTGATTCGACCAAATTCCTGATGGCCCTCGCTCCTCGCTATATTTTTCCAACCATCAATTCTATTTATATTTCTTTCGCCAACATCTGCGCCCGGCTGCTTTCAACCCCGGGGCGTGACGAGCCGGCCGTGTCACTGCGTCTGCCAGCGCGTCTTTAGCAGCTTGGCGGTTAGGAAAGTCCGTCCGTCACAGGTTGTAATCAAACCTGCCTGGAAACGGCGCAGGGGGGGCTCGGGAAGGGAGGGGGAGCTTCCCTGCTTCTGCCTGATTAATCGTAATGTAATTTTAATTAAAAAAGCACAGTGTCAAAGGGTTTAGCTGCCTGAGAAGTGAGCCCAGATTGCCACGCAGCGGCATCCCCCTCAGTGTGCAAGCAGGAAATGCATCCTGACAAATGCGGGCGCCCTGGCCAAGAAAACAGAGGCCGCCATTACCAGGATATTGTCATCAGGGGTGTGGGTGGGAGATAGGGGGTGGGTGAAAAGGGGACAAGCAAAGGAGGAAGTACAGGGGATGGTTTTGGAAAAGGTTGGGGGTCACACTGTCATGATAATTGGCGCTCGGTGCAAACGCAAGTGTCAAACAAAACGGCAAAAAATGAGTAAATGTTAGGTGTGGGAGACTGCGGCATCACGTTTTGTCAAGGGTGGATATTGTAAGCTTTTGTGAGTGATGCTGCAGGCTTGGGGGTCGGGAGAGCGAGTTTTTTTTTTCCATGCTTAAGTTTGTTTACATCTCACGTGCAAGCGGCGTCGACTCGGTGTCACGCTATTTTTACGCCACCTGAATCGGGGTTATTTCATGGTGTCGGCTGCGGGCCAAGATGGGGCTGAGACGGTAGCTGCTTGAGACAGGCCAGAAGGAGCGGCATCGGCGGGGGGAGGCCGTAGGGCTGCAGCCAGCTTGGGGAGAGCTTCTGAAGAGATGTGGGGTGTCGACATGGTTGAAATGAGGCGAAGCCAAACACTTGTGGTGACAAGGCAGTACCCCTTGCTTTCAGACACGGATAAATGAGCAATGAGTATTGCTTTCAACTCGCCAGGCAGTTTATTTGGTATATATACCACACACTTAATACACGATTTTAAAAACATAAATTCCGATCAATAATAAGTGAAATTATTGGAGGTATCTGAGGCAATTTACAGAGATGGATCTAACTTTGAAGCAAACATTTATTCAACAGTAAAACTGGAAAATTATCTGTGCAAAAGTTATGATCTCATCGGGCCTGCTCACTCTGACTCAATTAAATTAAAAGTAAAAAAAAACATTTAAAAACGTTTATTTCTTCGGCACTGTAACAAAGATACGACCCATGAACTGTGATCTAGGAATACAAATCGAGGAATGCAAAATTAAAGTAATCCCTCATAAATCGCGGACATTGTACATACAAAAATAAGGTGTATGAAATTTTCAAATAAAAGCTTGTCTACCTTTCTTCGCAAGGTCTAGTGATCCCCTAACCATGTTACAGAGTTCTGATCAGGCACTTTTTGTGCACAAACTTTCTTTTCTTTCACAACACACAACATACAGTGTGCCAGAAGCTGGCGGGCGGCCATTAACTCTCCACCCCCCACCATCATACCGAACCACAACGCCAGTTCCCCATAATGGAATTTTTTTGGAAGGTTCGGGCTTGGCCTGTGTTGTCCATTCCTCTTGCTGTCCCTTCCCTGTTGTCGGGAGACACAGGGTAGATTCCCCTCAGGGTAGCGGCTGTCTCACGTCAACCAAACTGGAGCCTAAAGTCGTGTTTGTCATACACTTAGCTAGTTTTGAAATGATGCTGTGGGCCGGATCTGGCCCCTGGGCCTTGAGTTTGACACATTTGGTCTAAGATATGTTCTATGGCGGCCCCACTTTTGCGGCAGTATGATTAAAATTGCCATTTTTTTACTTGCAATCGACTGCAATGACCAATCAGTTTGTGACCGACACGTGACCGGAATCATCATTCGTCGTTTCAATTTTGACATAAATGTCTTGTTCATACAATTACTCAGAGATCACTTAAAATTTGGACCAAAATACGTAGCGATAGCTGAAGGGTGACAGTTTGGCTCATGTGAGACAACAAAGGAAGCACTTCCACCCCCAGAGAGGAAAAGGGGCTAAAAGCTCACTTCTCCCTCTATTTTTGAAGGGGTGGAGTGGGGCAATGGGCCAGGCTTGGCTGACCTTTGGGGGTGGGGGATGGAGGAAGAGGGCGAGGGATTCACCAGCATCCGGGTAAGGTTGGGGGGGGGGGGGGGGGGGGGGGGGGGGCGAGGCTTGCCGTCCAGCGCTGAGGAGGATTCAGAGGTGAGAGACCGTGAAGGGCCATCCCTAACAAGCGTTTGATTTCTCCCTCCAGGTGTGGTGTGCCATACACCCCCCCGGATCAGTGCTCTCAAGGCAGCGTCATGTCCTCTGTCAACATATCTTCATCTTTTTGACACTTCGTGAGATATGATCAATCTTATCAAAAACATTTAATGTTGTCGGGCCTTTATTGACACCGGTTATTAACATATAGGAGGTATTAAATAAAGCAACTGTACTTCACAAAAATGTATGAAGATTCTGAAAAGATAAATTTAAAAAAAAGGAGTTAATTGAAGAATTCAGTTGTGTGGGGGGTGTTGATAAGTTAATTTACCATTTTAACTGACAACAAGTTCCACACTAATTTAAAACTGTTTGAGTCACAGTTATCATCTCTAGACTTGACATGTATTCAGATGACGTATTGTTTATAATTGTAAAATCTCATTTGTGTCTCTGTGTGTAGTTTTCCCACAGAAACAGACACTGAAAACTGAAAAGCGGCGATTATTTTGTGATTTATTTTTTATGCAACACAAAAACAGATTTTTATCAATTCAATTATAGCCTCTCACAAGAATGTCAAGTGAAACCCACGCTGCCATTTAATTAAGTATCATAAATTGCAGAGTATTTTATCCATATTTTGAAAAAAAAATCGGTTTAATAAAAATCTGCATTTCTTAAATTTTCTAAAATGCAGAACTTGATTTCGCTTGATAACCCTATTAAACAATGCTAAATTGGATTCATCAATATTAAATTTAATACATTTCATACCACTGTATCCTGCCTTATATTTAAATTTCTACAATGAAGCAAAAAGATATACAGGAAATCACTGTAAAAGATTTTTGGTCCGCATTAACCACGAAAAAAGATGGTAAACTGTATTTTCAAACACTGTAGACTGTAGGATTATCCCATTTGTGATTTACTTAGGTACAACAAATAAATACGAACGCATTTGGGATTCAATGTATATCATTATTCTCTCATAAAGAAAATCAAAGCAAGAGAAGATGTGTGCTTAAAAACATATCTTACTCAATTGAATTTGTGCTGGCAACGATCTACACAATATACAAACCATAATTAAGTAGTAACGAGAGGCTGTTTGCCTGATTTCCTTTTCATTGTTATCCGTCCATATGCTAGATTAAAATGTCGGTTTTGCCTTCATTTGTCAGATCGAGCCCATTGAGTCCCATTGATAAGTGAGAGCTCCCAAGTGTTGGAATATAATGAGGCTTTTGTATGATCTGATGTGGCCCGTATTGTCTCATGATCACACGCGCTCACCGAGACACTAACGAGGCTTTAAAGGACCCCCCGTGACACCTGGGGCAAAGACATAAAGCCCACCGCCCTTCGCAGTCGAGCGACAGATGAGCATTTAAACAAGCATTACAAGGCAGGTAGTTAACAAGGCCGGTTCAATTAAATTTACATGGCAAAAGTCACGGAAAATGTTCAGGAGGAGACGTGTTGAAATGTACAAACGTGTACTCGTTACGTAATCGGGACGGCATGCTGGCGGGAGTATGAAAAAAAATACAGAACAACATAGCAGCCCTGATGACTCCTAATGACCTAAGACAAACCAAGGAATAGAGAAAAAAACAGGTATTTGTTCTTTCTTAGGCAAACAATACGTCGTGGCTGACATCAGCTTGAGCTAACCACCCACTGGCTGCCTAAACCACTCTCTATTAAACCCATCTGTTGGTTCATTATTTTATCTCCAGCCTGCTGAAGAGGAGCGGGTTGGAGTCAAACGGTTGATTGTTCTTTCAACTGAGCCAGATAATTGAGAAGAAACGCAGGAAAAAATTGTGAGCGCACAATTTTTTGTAAGCGCACCTTTTTCTTCAGCTGATTATATACGAATTTCACTTGGTAGATATAGTGTATATATAATAATTGAACACAATATTGTGAGGGTATTGAAAATGTCAAAATCTTCTAAAATGGCTAATTAAGGGGGAAAGATTTTCTTTTTTTTAGACATTTTTTGTTTTGAGGGCAAAATGCATATTTGTGGGCCTCCAAAAAATAGTAAAATAAAAAAAATGTGTTGGGTGAGGGCTGTTGAGCTGAGGAAGGGTTTTGACCCACAATGAAAGAAAGCAGGTTGCGTTTGGGAAAAAGAATAACTTAAGATAAAGGAAAACATGTTTGACAAATGAGTACAAACTAACACATCAAAACTAAGAAAAAAAGATAAAATATTGGAGCTGTAAAAACTCCTTGAACAAGGCAACAGAACAAAACTATAGCAATGATTGGACAGGAGACCATAACAGTAAGACAATAACCCGACAAGAACTGAGAGGAGACAGGAAAATAAATACACTCAAAACTAAAGAGATGACACGTAACACCTGGACAGGAAACAATTGAAAAAAGGGAGCTGATTGGCCAACACAAGGGAAGCAGGTTAATGAAAACAGGTGGACAAAATGACACTGATGAGACACTGACACAAGGCAAACAGAAACATGACCAAAAGAGCAAACTCAGAAAGTGCAAAGACACATCAAAACCCAACAAAAACCCCAGAACCAGAAAAGGAGCAGAAAATCATGACACCAACCTGAACACAAACAAAACACCACAAAACATAACAGATTGCCCACATTAATGCACGTTACATTTTTGAAATACAAAAAATTTTAAAAAACCCTGGAAAAATGAGTGATATTTGTGTGAGTACTTCAACTGTTACTTGTACAGTGGGCCCCCGTGTTACAGCGTCCCTGGCTTACGTTTTTTTTCATGTTTCGACGTGGAATACTGAGTTTTTTGTCCCCTCTTAACGCTATTTTTCAGGCTTTGCGACAAACAACTGTCATGAACCTAGGGGGTTGGCTGTATTTGTGTTGTTAGACTTTAACTTTGCAAATCATTTTGCTGCCAGGTCCCTGAGAGATCCCCACTGTTCGTTTATATTGAACTTTGTAGGCAGGTGACTCTGCCAGGCTCCCCTGCCTACTGCTGTAATATAGGACCTGCTGGGGACCCACACGGCAAGCAAGACCTAACCACAGAGACATTGGCACTGGTAGTTACTTCAATAACTTGTAGGTTTGGGCATTTAGGTGTTTTTTTTTTTTTTTCTCGTTCGATTAGCTTGTGTGGATGCAACATGAGCGCTATGCACAGCGCATCACATTTGTGTGTGTGTGTGTGTGTGCACGCGCTGCTGGCAATTCTCCACTGTGTCCTCTCCAGCTCACACAGCCTCTGTCATAAACAGCCATAGCCTCTGGCAGGTGTTGCACTGTGATGCACAGCTCTGCCTTTCCCAAAGTGACACACAAACAGATGGGAAACACACACACACATACACACACACACACACACACACACACACACGGGTATACGCATCCATGTCCAAAAACGTACTTTGGGGGTATATCCACAGGTGAGCCTTAAAGGACAAAGTCAACACCTTATTATTAAAATTCAGAATCCATCACGTGCGCATACACAGACAACTCAACAGCTGTTTAGGACATCTCACAAAGCTTCAAATTCTCATAGATTCCAGGACTTGTTTCTAGTTTTTCAACCATGTGTGCGAGGTCTACAGGTCTACAAGATTGCATGACTGCACAAGTATCCAATTTGCCTTTCAAACGCCCAAAGTGAGCTACACGGCAGAGGCAAATGGATGACACGCAAGCATTGTAAAAGCGGCGTGCCTCAGGAGTCATACTCAAGTACTCCACTTTTTTTTTTACGGTTTCATTCAGACAACTCAAAATTGACTTTTTTGTTTTTTTAAATGAACCTAATATGCATGTTTTTGAAATGTAGAAGTAGCACACAGAGAACTAAGGTTTGCTAATTAACCTGCGACAAACAACTCACAAATGCATGTGAATTCTAAAAAACAAAATACGCTCATTCATCTTTTAATACAATAATTCGGACGATTTTAACATTTTGAGACTAGTGGAGGCAATGGCAAAATCCTAAAAATCTCAGCTCCGCTAACACAACTAGGACAGATAATCTCGACAAAGCAGTGTGTTTATACCATGTCCCCAAAAAGCAATTCATCTGTGACCCTATAGTGCTATTCTCTGTCCATGGCTGACAAGACAGCACTAAATGTTCAAGTGGAGGTAAGTGCTGGCAAGTCCTCTGACAATACAAGCATGGTTTCAGGCTCCTGCTCAGTGCAGCGCTTTCCCTCTGAGGAGATGAGAAGGTAGGGGAGTGGCACGTACAAGGAGCACAACGTGGGGTGGAGAGGTCAGCCGGTGTGAGGCCGGGGAGTGTAGGGAATTATGAAGATGTGAAGCCCTCTGTGGGACCATGTCATCCGCTTGCTTCAGTGAACCTTTTGCATCTCTGTAAAGGCAACGACTAAAAAAGTCAAGCCTGTTTAAAAAGGGAGAGGGACCAAATCCCTTATCAGCGTCCATGTTTAATGACGGGAACCAAATACGTGCATGCAAATGACTGTCATAATAAACCATCACCATTTATACAAACAATCATAAACGTGGTGACGCGCAAAGCTTCGGATATTTCTGGTCAAATAAACTAACGCTGCATAACGAGGCAACGGACAAAAAAAACGTTTCGAGTTCATTCAACGCAACACTGCCGAGGCATTCGCCGACTGGGGAAATCAGAAAGAGATTTGACTTAACGTGCAACAAATCTATAATTTACGGATATGAAGATAAGAAAATATGAAGAGTTTAGGAAAATGATCGATATAGTTTTTACATTGTCGCTAAAGTGTTGGTGCGTATTATACACGGTAACGTGGAAAATACCCAAATTTGACCCCAGAATTAAGGGTGCGTCCTATTCGCAGGCACGTCTTATATTTGGGGAATCACCGTCACAGAATCATAACCACAATCATTTTGACAGTGAGATAGTTTTTCATGTTATGTAACTCCAATATTATATGCTTTATATGTGTATATTCAAGCCCATCAACGAAGCTATGAAGCACGCTAAGACGAAGGCTCATCCCTGTGAGCGATGGTGCACGTGACGGGAAAAGGGACAGCAAATATGCGGTGTGACACGACACCCCAATCCGACTCATCGGGAAGGATAGATGAATGTGTGTCATATTGCCTTGGGAACAAAAGAAAATTTATGTGGTGATGACAACATGACTGTGCTGACCTTTCCAAGACAAAACCTTAACATTTAATTGAAGGCCTCACAGGCACTCATATATATAATATATATATATATATATATATATATATATATATATATTATATATATATATATATGTATTATATTGGTGTCCAATATGCTGTGGAAAGTGAATGTACTTAAGATAGGTTTTTATTTTTTTTTTTCTTTGTACAACAAAGTTATCCAAAAGATTCAAATGTGGACGCTTGCATTATCAGCCAACTTTTGGAATTGGACTGGGTAAAGTTGCGCAGCTTCCATCTTTGTCAGAAACAGATTCTTCCACACCTCTCCCGGTTCTGGCTGAAGGCTTCTCACAGGTACAATATCTTGCCCTCGGTTCAGGAACTGAAAATGAGAATCTCCAAATCAGGAGTCAGGGAGTCGTGTCGAAGCCTGACCCTGTATTCACACCTCCTATCCAGCTGGACCTGTGAATGGTGGCGCTGTTCTATGTCTCAACCAGGCTTTTCCATTATTCTTTCATCTCTTCTATTTATTACACCTTTATTTGTCGGCACTATACAATGTATTTTTTCCCCCCTTTATCATATTCAGTATGTGTCTTCCAAGAGTTACAGTGCTGTTTGGAATGGAATTTGTGAAAGGAGAAAACAACGGAAGAACAAGTGCAATAGCTAATCCGTGTTGTTCATTTATTCATTTTTTTTAATATCCTCATGGTGTGCTGCAGGTCAAATTAACCCTTTTAAAACAATGGAATTAAAGCATCTATTTTGGTATATGTAAATTTAAATTATTTTACTATACTAGCTATTTTCTTACGTGATGTATTCTTGTTGAAATGCTCAATACTAAAATTAAAAATATAAACTGTGAATGATGGTAAACCTTTCCTGCCACACTGTCTCTTTTTTGTACATGTAGCATCATGTACTGAAGCAAAAAATGCTTAGAAAATATGTATATTTTTTAATAATACCAATGCCGTCGACACCATGATAACACATCTCTACTTATTCCCATAGCAACCTCTAAGTATATTTCTTCATTATTTTATGAACAAATTATATATATATATATATATATATATATATATATATATATATATATATATATATATATATATATATATATATATGTGGAGGTGGGACTGGGGCTGTGGGATGCTGTGTGGACATTGGGCAAACAGGTGACAGGTGGAAGCAGACCAGAGGTCGGGAGCATCTGGTGGTCCGAGGAGGAGCAGCGGGGAACACGAGCAGAGGACAGCCGATAAGAAAATGGAAGGGGCGTGTCTTTGACAGCAGGGGGTCAACGAGATGCTGGCTCGGCCTGTTTTGACAAGTAGAGGAGGAGAAAGGAGGTGGTAAGGGTGAGTAAAGAATTAGTGGACCCTGCTGGTGTGCTGGCCTCTGTGATCCATGGACTGATTGTGTGGTACCGCCTCAGGCTAAACGTGGCACCTTCCACAGTGTCAGGGTGCCACTATAGTGAGGATAAAAAATACACGCTTCTGCTACATTACACGCCGAATGCCGTGGCGATTCAACGGGATTTTACAACAATGTTGTGTTGTTTGTATCGGGAGTCGGGATCAACATTTGCTGCGGACCTCATCAAGTTTTTACGCTCTTAATCATTTCCGGGAATAATTTCAAAATAAATGCATAGCGAGGCATTTGTGTACAGTTATTCCTTGGTAAATTAAGGCTTATTTTGAAGTCGGCCTTCTCACTGCGTTTTACTGTCGTGTAGAGCATTCGCATTTTTTTCTGATGTGGACATCAACTAGCAGGTTTTGAGGGGAAAAAATGCTATTTTTAAATTGTTTTGTTGTGATTTCAGATATACAAATGCTATCTATCAATCTATCTATCTATCTACAGCAGCTAGCTAGCTAGCTATCTAGCTATCTATCTACAGCAGCTAGCTAGCTACCTACCTATCTAGCTATCTATCTTTAGACATATAAAAAAGAGACAGTTTTAGATTTCAAACAAAATCATCAATCAGAAAGGAAAACAAGGACATCTATTTATTTAATTGTAAATCTTAGAGCATACAGAAAAAGGAAAACTTTTATAACGCATGAAAAAAAAATTTTAAACAGGGGGTTGGTTTTTAAACTGCGTATATAGGTATATTGCTGTTCATTAACCATCTCTCTTCAAAAGGGCGATTTGATATGGTTTGGAAGTGCATGCATTAGTGTACCGACCATCTTGACCATGTCGGAGTGTCCTTAGGCAATATAGTGAACCCTCAGTTCTTCCTGATATTTCGTCATCAGTAGGTAAATGAGTAGTCAGTGTAAAGCGCTATATAATGAAATCCAGCACAGGCCATTTTCGCTGTTTTTTACTTTCCACAATCTCATGATTTTTCCGGCCTTCGTCAATGCTCATTGCGGGTCAGTAGCTGCTTTGAATTCACCCTACATGCTGTCCATTTTATTTCAAGCAAACTGGCATTCTCCCCCACCAGAACGTGCTGATTGACGCTAACCAATGACAGGCTTCTGTCTAAAAAAAAAAAAAAAAAAAGGTGCTGCCAATCGGGGAAAGGCGAGACATAAAATCACTTTCGGTGGAAATAAAAGCGGCATTGTGGAGTGGCCTGCTGGTAATTACGCCACACAGGCATACACTGAAGGAAGCTGTTTAGCAATATGGCCCTGGCCTGGGCCTCCACCGCTGATCTCATTTGGCCGCATTAATTATCTTGCTAGGAGCCTCGGAGCGGGGTGTTAACGCAACGGCCCACTGCTTGGCGGGCTCGTCGGTTAGTATGAGATGACTAGCTCGGCAGTCTGTTCAATCTTGAAGAAAATCTACCGCCCTCCTGAACTTTCTTACACCTTTCCATCCCCCCTCCTCCATCCTATCAGGCCGAGACAGCTGTGGCTACTCAGAGGCTACGACTGCTCCCTATTCACCGCGTTCAGAATGATGGCAGTCACAAAACACTGACGCCCCCAGCCCCCCCACCAAGGTATTTAATACGTGGTTTTAATTCTTCTTTTTTTATTGTGAAGCCCGAGAGACTTCCGATTATCCGATTATCGGCAAGTATCACAGTATTTAGCTATTTTTTATTAAATGGTAGCATTAAAACTCACAGAGGAACGTTCATATCCCTCAGAAGCAACCAGCTATCAACCAGAGCTTGTCAGTATCCCCTCAGTAGTAAAATTATTTGGTGTTAAAGCAACGGTGGTAAAAAGATGCTGGCATATGCTGAAGGTGAGCGGCGCATGCCAGATAGGTCAGGCAGCAGTCGGTCATTTCCATAAGGTGCCGACCAAGCAGGTGACATGAGGGTGCTGGCACGAGCGGCGCAGAGGTAGTGGGGCAGATGGACCTGTCTTGCACTGACCACGTAGCTCAGAACCCCGCCGGGGCCCCGGGCGGGGGCCTGAGCACGCTCCCAAAAAGAAGGCCGTCCCACCGAGAGCCTGGCATTAAGCCTCGCCCGGTCTTGGCCCGCGCCCATTTCCACAGCCCTCGCCCCGCCTCTGCCGGCTTTCTCCATACCGCTCCGCCTAAACGCCGACCGAGCCCTCGGGGCTCGGGCCTGCCTCCTGGGCTAACAATGGCCCAGACTACGAGCCGGTCCATATGTGAGGGCCCGGCCAAATGGGGAGGCCGGGGATCAAGTCTGCTAGCTAGTGTAAATGCGTCGCACCGTGTTTTTATATATATATTTATATACATATATATAATCTATGGGTGTAGTTTTCAGCAGTGTTTTTCATTGGTAACGACTTTTCAAAACCGTATTGTGGCGTGTGAAAAGGCTTTTTTTTTTATAAATTATTATTATTATTATTACGAAGAAAAATCTGTTGGTGCAGATGTAAGTCATTCTTTTGTCTGCTACTTTGGAGGTCCAGTCATGTTTTGTTATGTGGCAAACGCACACAGTTGGAGCTGTGAATTTCCTTTGAAAGGTGATATTTTCTGGCTATGTGCAAATAAAGCACACAGATAAACGCTGTCACAAAAACTGAGAAGTGGTCTTTCACTGGATTTTTTTTTTTTCAGTTTGTATTTCATATTGGATTGTAACACCGTAATTAATTCATTCATTTTTATTTTGCGTAATATTTTCATAATAAGAATTTCCCTCTTCGGTATATTTTTTTATTGAAAATTAAAAAACAAAACCGCCTATGACTGATTTTAAAACGCTATTTCACACTTGTAACCATTTATTAAGGTGAGATGAATAGAATTTATAATGATATACATTTCAAAGAATAATTCACCACCAGAAACTCAATTTGCACTACCCTGGATTGCATGTTGTATATCGACCTGCAGTTTCCTGTCTGCCGCTGCGTGAAGCGCCGTTAGATCGGGGAGGAGGTTAGTGGGGGGTTGCAGAGCTCTAGATTGGCGATAATTGGTTGAAGGGCAATACACAGGAATAAAGGGGCTTGAGAATTTTCTGTCAAGATTCAACCGCTTCTATTTCCATACCAATTAAACCTTGTTGATGCTGCCATGATAGAAAAAAATTGAGGTGCAAAAGATTGGAAATAGCCCAACCTGTCAAAGCCCTGCAACCCATGGACCCATGTGATGCTTGCTCATTGTTCCCGAATCCACACCAGGGCTCCTCAGACGTTTTGGAGTCAGGGACCCCTTTTAGAAGCCATATTTTCCAAGGACCCGCGTTGCAGAATGTTTACTTGCTATTCTTAGAGGCTTCTGCAGCAGAGATGAATACGCCAGCAGCAGAAAGGACAATAGATGATAAAAGGCAGGATGAAACATACAAAACTCATGTTAAAGTTTAAATAGTATGTTAAACACAATAACAATAAAATAGGCTAGCTGCTAAAGTAAGCCCCTCCGAAAACATCAACATAGGGTTGTTTGAATGTAGTTATGCGAGATATATTATATATATTTGAATGAAGTCTTTGATATTGTACTGTATATTGCTTTACTTCTTAACCTTGAGATAAGATCAAAAGACAAAACAGGAGCTTCTATAGCAGATACGATGGACCTGGATCTCCAGAGAGTTTCTGCCACTGGTGTCATTATGTCACAAGACATACCATAATCCACATGAATGAATTGGGCTCATTTCAATGTAAGATGGTGGGCCCAATTGATTCCACTTGACTGAAGGATGTGATTTAACATTTGAATGGAATAGCTTCGTTCTATCTCAGTTGAGACGGAATTGGCTTTGGTGCATTAGCTCTATATGTTCTGTGCAGCGTGTTGTCACATCATGGAATGGGGGCAGGGGGGGCTTACATGGACCTGCACATGATAATAACATGCCCTTACATGGGAAATGGGGATGTTTCACAACAATATTACTGGTAATTAGTGTCTTCAAAGTGTATTGCAATATATTGTTATACAGCAAAGGCGTATTGCGATAAATCGGGCGATGTTTGTTAAAAAAAGAACAATCGATGGCACGTATATTAACAATGACTGAAAAAAACTGAGGGAAATTATTAGAATAGACACATTTGAGTGCATTGGATTTCGATTGCATGCATTTTACACGTGTTTTAAGTCCGCTGACCATCACGGGACAGAGTTGACAAAAATAAGACAAGAGGCAGCAACTGAGGAGCGTGGCCCTGCTCCCGTGTTGTGGAAGGAGTATTCCTATTGCAAGTCTGTGTTTACATTTCCCTTGGAGTGTTTCCCCCCACGGCGCTCCATCCAATTCTCCTCAACAAGGGAACATGAGGAGCGGGGTAAAATGGGAGAGATCTCATGAATGGAAGCGGACAAATTGACATGTGGCGTTTTGTGAGACGAGAGCCCAACCTCTCGACCGCCGATTACCATTCGCTAATGAGCGCCTGGCTTTTTTTTTGTGTCTCCGTTTTTCTTCTGTGCATCTCCGCCGAGCGTTCTTTCTCCTGCGGAGCTTTGTGTAGGCCCGCGGAGGCCAGTGGACCGTAGGTGCGCTGTTAATGGGGAGACGCACACATCGGTAATTAAAGCAGCGGGGGGGCTTGTGCTATAGCGACTCAATCCAACCTTCTTCCCAAAGCCCGCTTAGGCTTAAATGCAATCTTGTCTGTCGCATTGATCATTGTCCGGGGGCCAGTTTTGCCCCCGGCAATTTTGTCACTTTCTAATGATGCCTTTTCGGGGACAAGTTGGGGCCAATCGTTGTCCTAACGCCAAGTGCCGTACGTCTGAAAAGCTTTGCATTTGGCCACAAAAGATCGGTCCGCTTCATGTAATCAAATACACACACGCATGCTCCCCACTATGTTCGCTATCAGTCTCTAATTTCAAACAGAAATCCTAAAACATAAGCCGTCGGCAGTTATATGAGAATTTTCATCATAAATAGTGAAAGGAAGTAAAACAGATCGTGTTTCATTTGTCTTGTTATCTCACCTCATTAGGAAAACTGTACCGTTCACGCATAATTAAGAATTAACGTAAATGATAGCAATATAAGTGCTCCTCAGGATACTGATTGGTTCCTCGCTTTGACTCCAACCTGCAAAATTTTGCGTGTGTGGCCTACATTTATTTATATCGAGACAGACTTACTTTTCTAACTATCTGAAAGGATTTAAACTTTTTATATTCATTTTATGTGCAGTGAAGACAACCCGCATGGATGCTATCACAGGTATCGCTATATAAATAAAAATATACTGCGATTTTGTCTCGAAACCCAGCAAGAGGGCGATTAGCTATTGTTTCCCGATTAGCCTGTTTGGTACCCACAATTTGCGGTACACTTATGCGCACTTTTCATACTCGTCAAAAAAGGATGACTGAAAATGTTCGACCCTGTATCGCTGATTTTTACCGCTTGCTGTGGACATGAGCGGTAAATCTTGCCTGACATTTAATTTAAGTGTGCTCCAAGCCACGACACATCTTGGAGCCACTTTTCAGAAAGAAACAAAACAAAACACTTATTCGGCTCGGTTGTCATATATATATATATATATATATATATATATATATATATATATATATATATATATATGTGGCATAACTACATTCAAACAACCCTTTTTCTTTCAGTTTAAACCTTAACCTTGTACAGTATACATGGTGAGGCAGTACATCAATCTGCATGGGGTTTTCCAAGTGTGAAATATTGCGTTGAGTTTTTTCTATCATTTGATGGACGTTTTAACGGAGAATTTTCAAACAATAGCTCCACCAAGCAGATACAAAACAAGCACCGACACCTTTTATCCACTCGGCAGGCTCTAAGAGTCATGGGAAGTCCCGTTGGTATGAGGTGGGTGTGCTTCCTCTCCATGCTACCACACTCGGTAAACAGTGTGTGGCATATACTGTGTAATTAAAATAACCCAAGCGAGGTGTTTCACGTTGTATTCGCTGCTTCCCTGTGCCATGTTTCATCTACTTCCTGCCCCAATCTCCCCCACAACCCCCTCCCGTTATCTCTCAGACCCCTTGAGTATGGCGTTTTACATTTCTGTTTGTAAAACTGTCAACACATCCACTGGCTGTACTAACGTGTGATTTAGCGCCAGCAGAGAGGAGGGATGGAGCGTGAGAGAGAGGTAACTGCATGAGATCTTGCACTTTCTCAAAGCGGAATATTTTTTCACTGTTATCCCACCAACTCCGCCCAAGATTTTTTTTTGGACTTCTTGAAGCTCAACACATCGTGCCTTTGCATTTATGTGATCACTTGAAATGAGATCAAGTCGATCAGCTATTTTAAAAAAAATACTATTAATATAATGTTTGATTTTGATTGATGATAGTTTACTGTATAATTTAATTGTGAGCGTTGTATGCAATGGCACAGAATTGCATTTCATCCAAAATATTGAAAATTCCCCCAAACCAACCACAATAATGAACAAAATTGAAAGAAATAGTGATTATACATTTGCTACAATCAATATGACTGCTTGCAATTAGGAAATGCTTTGCAGCGAGAATGGAAGGACTGCTTGCAATGAAACAACCTTTGCTTGAGAAGGTTGGAGCCCTGACCAGCCTGCTCAAGCTTAACCGCACAGATATCACTTCAATTATCTACAAAATATCTTGCAGAATGTCACAGAATGCTTAGCCACACATGCACTAATCATACACACACACATGGACACGTACACTGGGTTTCAGACGTGTTTTTTTTTTTCTTTCCAGGGCGCAAACATTTGTGTAATTAAAGACTTCTGAATCAAGTTCAGGAGTATTGTCCTCATGCAGTCCTTCTCCGTTCTCCTCATGCATGAGCAGAAATGTCTGTCCCAAAAAGTTAATTTTAGTATTTTTTTTTCCTGATTGCTTCACTAGTGCAGCATTAGCAAAGGATCATGCTCAAAATTAATTGGATTAATGTGTGGAGCTGAATTGGGTGTGAAATTTACACCTGCCATGCTTCTTTCAAATTAGACATCTCCTGCCATTGCTAATAAGTACCTGAGGGAAGGAGCTGTATTTCTGCTTCTGAAAATAAATGTCTTATATAAAAAGTTTACTTTTGCGGAATATTTCATAACAACACAATGCCAAATCTGATTTCATCTAAACCCCACAATCGATGAGTATGCTGCGCACAAGCAAAATCCGTCAACCTTCCGGACAGGGATGGGATATTCTCCATTATTTTATCATACTGTAACAAGCCCTCGCATCATTTTTTTTTTAACTTTGTTTAGCTTTCATTTGCACCTCTTTTTTGCAGCGCTGAGTGGGGAATTCAGTGTCAATCCCTTCTGAGACAAGCACCGGCAGCAGAACATTAGCTCATTTTAACGGTCAGGGTAATCATGTGTGCACTTGAGTGTCTCCATTGGAAGCTTTTGCACTAAAGCAACGGAGGCTCCCCTGTCAATAAGAGGGCATTCACTTCATTATAGCTTCGCAAGTTGTTCTTATAGCAAATCGGATCCATCGGAGAATGGCCGAATGAGGAGTCAGATGTTATTCTATATTAATCAGTAGGGCACCGTTGTGTCAAAATGTAATTTTCCGCCGCAGGGATGGAGATGTCAGTTTGATTTGATCACAGAAATTTTTAATGTGCCTGGGGAAGGACAGACACATTTTCTGTGTTTCAATACATTCACATTTAAAATCCACGTGGTTGTTTGGTTCAAATGCATGAAAATGAATCATATTTGCTAACTTTAGTTGAATTTGATGACAGATTCCACAGTAAAAATATGATTTTTTTTTTTCCCCGACATTTAAAGCAGTGTTTCTCAAACTTTTTTTTTCTGTAAAAAATTTGTACACAAAATAATATCAAGGTGATGCAATCTAGTATGTGACCGTTTAGTATGTAACCGTTCTGATATGGGCAGGACTTGGTTTCTACCTTAATAAAATTGCCTACTAAATATACAATTTTTTTTATTGAATTACTTTGAGCGTTCCTAAAATATTGTCATAGTTTAATCATTATTTTCAATGGTCGTTTGCATAGATTCTACATATTAGTTACGCAACTTTTTTCTTATGATTTGAGCCCTTCGGTTTATAGTCCAGTACAGCTTGTCTGCATTTTTTTTTTGTTTGCTAACCACCAGGAGGTAATCCACAAGTGAAACAAATATTTGCATCTAATCATGGAGTCCAAATTTGCTGAATATTGTTCCATCATATGAACATTATTCTGTTCTATTCTACAGAATTGCATTTACAATATTGGCTTTGCGTGCAGTAAGAACGGTGAATACATTTTAGAAAGGGGTTTCTTTTATGAAAATCTAGTAAAAAAAAAAAATAATTATCAAAAATAATTACATGTAAATCTCTGTATACAACGCCTACGTCTTTTTTGCTCTATTGGAAATATGTACAGAGGCTATGAATGATTTGGGGCTAATTTGGGGTTATCTAAATGTAAATTGAATAATCCTGCAGATGACGATTTTCTTGAATACATTCAAATGATATTGTTGTGGCGTGGATCTGTATGTTGCAGCCTCGCTGGTCTCTACTAAGCTATCAGGGAGACAATTTGAGGTGCCAATTTATTCTAAAGAAGTAAAAAAGATTTCAGTTGCTGCTTAGATTAAAGGAGATGGTAAAAAAAAATCTTATAAAGAGATGGCACAACACTTGAAGACATAAATGTGTGAAACCATAGACACGTCTGCATGAACATGATGGCTTGGTGCCGATTATAGTTGCACCAAATGTTGAATAGGACTTTCAAAAAACACGTTCAGTAGAAGCTGTGAGAAATTCGCTCACACCAGCAAAGGCAGACGCTGACCGCAGCCAAAAAAAAAATCCGAGCTGAGCAGAAAAACCACATGAGTGAGCAGACAACTGTAGCAGGCGACTTGCAGATCCAAACACCGACAGTCGATGTGACTTCTTTCGATTATAATCGGTGTTGGGAGTAAGGCTTTACAAAAGTAACGAAATTATTGTAATGCAAACTTTTAGCTGGAACGCGGTTGTGTAATGAATCACACATAAAAAATAGTCATATTTTACTCAGTGCAAATGGGAGTAATGCAGTGCATTACAATGCTTTTTTTTTCACCTGAAAATTGTGAGGTTTTTTTTTCCCCCCAAATTCATCAAAATCATTGCAAGATTGGAGGAGAAAAGTCCGGGGCAAAATGTTTTCGACAGGTTGAATATGGACAAAACGTACTCAAGATGAACATACGCCTCTTACTTTCAGTTCGTTACAGATAAAGACAAGAAGAATATAATATTCAGGTACTCTTGTGTACAACTTGAATTTGAATATTTAGATAGATAGATAGATAGATAGATAGATAGATAGATAGATAGATAGATAGATAGATAGATAGATAGATAGATAGATAGATAGATAGATAGATAGATAGATAGATAGATAGATAGATAGATAGATAGATAGATAGATAGATAGATAGATAGATGACGCAGAAAAAGTGTGAACTGGAACTTTCCCCCAGCTGTTGGATTATATCAGCGGAGCCTGACTATCTGGGCTTTTTGTTATGTCTTGTATTGTGCAATGCTTAGTTGAATTGAATCAAAAGCAAACGGGGACAGCTGAACTCTGACAGTCCTGAAGCGAACAGAAGCGTGTGAGTTTTGCTGTCCCTCGCTAGCAAGAAAAGTCAATCTCGGCTGGTCTGAGTTACTATTTTGCTGTTTAGCATTTGGGCTTGTCTCAGTTTTCTTTATAGATTTCTCTGACAAATGCATTTACTGTTTCTGCCTAATATTCCCAAAAAACCTTTCGTGTCTTGTCTTCAAAGGTTTACAATACAATGCAGATAAAATGATTTGTGCTGTTTTGAGGCTTCATTTCAAACGGCAAATCCATAATTCCAGTTATGTTGGCAAGTTCCCCCTCACAATAAGCAGAACACAAAAGACGCCCTAAGACCCAGCCGAACCCCTTTCCTCATGTAATGACTACTCGGCTTCATTAAAACCGCTAGTAACCCTGTTAGGCTGGAATAGACTCACTACGGGTAATCGCGAAAACACTTTGTAATCAACGTACAGCAACAGCGGAGACCTTGCTAGAATGCATTCACTCCAAATAAAGCGCTCTCTTTATAAACAGGCACAGCAAAACATCTAAGACCCTGATGAGACTCCTCACACTCTCCAATGGCGAAACCTGCCTGTGAATGTCTCCTGACAGCTCCTTAGCCCTTGATAGAAAGAAGCACTTCCTAATTATTCAACGCAGCTTGGAAACATCAACACGCGCACACACAAAGTAACATTTGGGGACAGCAGTTTTAGCTGCAGTTGTTTTTGCTCTGGATTATGCAGCTCTTCTACTCAATGTGGCAGTTAAATTGCATTTTAAAAAATGCGTTTTGTATCCATGCTACAATGGAAAAAAAAAAAAGATCTACTTAGCAGTCTTGTATTTTTTTTTTTGGTACTATAAAAAAGTTTTATGCCCACAGAGAAAAATATTGCCATCTTTGTGCCAATTGCAGCATGCGCATATGGCGGCTTCAGGCACCCACACCAAATGCACACATTTGTATGCAATTAATTGACAAACACTTGACATGTGGTCGACCAGCAGGTGCAATGCTTTTGTCTTCTACTTTTAGCTAACTACGTTCGCATTACTGCCATGGAGCAAAGTCTGCATAATTCTAGCTCGGAATTTATGCATTTTGGGTTTTTTTATTAAATATTTTTTAAGTAATTTTGCTTGGTGTCTTCAGCTTCTCACAACCTGTCCATCATACAGGCTGTCAGTGGGGTTTGACTCATCGTTGACACGACAGGTTGGATTCATTGCTGAGCCAAGACAGAAGCACACACACACACACACACACACACACCGTTCAGAAACAAGAAAATCACTCTTGTTCTCGGAGAATCACAATTCAGCTGCACAGCTGATATTCAATTAATTGTTACTGAAACTTAAGAACAAAAGATGGTTAGAAAAATGTCAGAAGCACACTTTGAAAATGACCTAAATTGGATTCATTATTCATTTAACCCTCAAAAGCTGGGTCAAATTAATAACCCACAAAACAATTTGTACAAAACTCGCTTAGGTTGTTTATTTCGCTCAGTATATTTTATTTAAGAATTTTTTTGGTTTATTAAACCATTTTTGGGACACTTTAACAACCAAATTATTTGGTTCAAATGAATAATTTACCGTCTGGTGCAACACGACACACATTTTGGCATTTTTTTGTGGGTAATTCATTTGACCCAACATTTTGAGCTCAGTAAATAAACCCTATCAAAACATTGTCCATTTTTGACCCAATTGTTTTTTTAAACGAGTTTAAAAATGTATAAAAAGGCAAAGTTTTATTTTTTTCACTTTTATCTACAGGCAGAGAGGAGATAAACTCAAATACTCAGCTGATGCTTTTCCGACCGGCCTTCCCTGCAAGCACTTAGCAGTGCTTTTAACACCTAGTTTTTATATATATTTATGGAATAACATTTTTATTTAAGAAAAAAAAAGAAACACGTTCCGACCGATTTACTTACATCTTGCATCAGTTCGTAAAAGCCTTAACGTCTTGACACTGGATTTAAGTCAACAATTTAAAGTCCTTCCCTAGGGAGGAGTTGGCAACATTTCCAAAGTATCTTAAGACTACTTCGCTTTCAGAAGAAAAGTACAAACAAGCCTGCAGCTCACGTTCATAAACGATTGCATTGACTGTGTAATTATTGAAAATGCATCATGGAAAAACAATGTACTTAACTTACGGTTCTGACGCTTTTAATGCAAAGTCTCAAAGTGCCTCCTAGTGGATGTCTCGGTCGTATTTCTTTACACACGTTCCAGATTTCATTTGACCTGGTAAAAGCTGTTCAAATGTCGTAATTAAAGAGTCATTTCTATCGCACAGTAACAGTATGACACTTTGTATCTCACACAAATTGTGTGCATTAGCTCTTTTCTGTACATTAACAAACTGCAAACCGGGTGTGTGTAAACTGACTTTGTGTGTGTGTGTCACAGCTGGGAAAAATCAATGTGTTAAATGCAGCCTCACACAAACATGCGGTGATAGCATATCAAGGTTACTAATAGGAACTAATGGCGGTTCGGTTCGTTTGAAAATGCTAAATTGTCCAAAGTGGTGTCAGTAAGTTGCCAATCAACTCAATAGATGAAAATGTTAACTCTAAATCTGATAGTACACATTGTAAACTATTCAAAATGGATTTGTGATTCAAAAATTAAAAAAAGTTATTATACAAATAACAACAAACCCGGACTCTAAATCTAACCCAAATTTGTGATTTAACCCTCATGATTAAAATATGATCAAATATACAGAATAATACATGTGTGAACATACTTTAGGCCTTCACAAGCACTGCAAGTAAACGATGTGACCGTGTGATTTGTGAAATATTCTCAAATTTTCAGAGCTGCACTATAGAAGCATACTTGTTTAAGTGAAAACCTGATGTATTTTTCTAATCAAAATAAACTTAGATTATAAATGGGATAAGGAGTAAGTTCAATGTAAGAAAACTACTTCTTAAAGGACTATATGTATTAAATGTATTTAGGAAACAATGGCCGGTGGCTCTTTTTTTTTTTTTTTTTTTTTTTTTACATGTTCAAGGTAGTTTAAATAAATCGTTTTCAAACCTCATTTACTAATGATGCAAAAAGATTAACGTGCAGGACAAACTCGTTTCATGATTAATAAGAATGATATTTGGAGATTTGTAACCCTACACTTTATTTCCCTGGTATGCAAATGACCTGTTCTTAGGCCCAATGCATCTACTGAAGCTAACTCAACACACCCTGGCTCCACATTCCACTGGCTGGAAATAGAGGAAAACAATGGCGGTATTACAAATAAACAATGCCCAGCATCATCTGCTCCTACTGACATGTTTGACTGCTGGCTTATGTATGGAAGAGGACACATTGCTCGTCTGGAGAAACGGAAGGAGCCGATGCACTGTCCAGAGCAGGATGTCCCTTGATCCACACAGATGCTTCTCGCAGATCCACCTGTCCTCTTGTCTGTCTTCTCTGGCAATGAGAGGACCACTTTGGACAATCTGCCTTCTGTTTGGATAAGCCGGTGCACCAGAATGTCTTGACAGAGACTGAAAGAATGACGTGAACAGACATTTTCTCTACGGGCTCTTGACTTGATGATTTATTGGGTGGATGTCGCCATCTTGTGGTCATTTATTAGATGGTAAGCACATTGTTTTTTTTTTTTATACATTATAAATAAATAGTGTAAACATTCAGACGACGCACAATAAAACGTAGAAGAAGAATAAATGGATATATATAATGATTGTTAATCCTCCAGAGGAAAATTCCACATTAACAGCAGAAATATTCAGACATATAGTCAGCACTAGAATTATTAATAAAGTACAAAAATAAAGTACAAAAACTAAAAGCTTCATTAAAGAGGGATTCAAATAAAACATCAAATTATTACACGCTGGTGTTCATTAGGTGTCCTCAATCCTCAATTTGCTAACCTGATTATCAAGACTTTTTATCTGCAAATACACTTGGAGGTTGCATTTGTTTTGTTTAACTTTGTGAGTAATGTTATTTTTACTTTGACTTGATAGCTTATCAGTCCTAACGACAGCTCCGGCAGACACTTTTAGAATTGCTCACAGACCACAGTGGCTTGTCCCTTCAGCGCACGCTGATTTGTGAATGTATTAAATCTGTCATCTTGGAGCCCTCTACACATCTGAAAAAAAAAAATTGGTAAAATGCTCGCTGGCATCTCTCCATTTTGAAAATGTCAATCACGCCTGCCTGGCAGCACTCAGAACCTCTTTCTGTCAATCTTCTTGAGAGACTCTGCAGGCCACACAACACATGAGATGGCAGCGGAATAAATGCAGCAAAATGAAAACATTATGGAGATGACAGAAGTGACTCCTGGCAATACTGAATGGAATGCGGTCTTCTGCGATCAACCATTGAGCGGAGTCTCCATCTTGCCAATCTGTGCACGGCATGTATAGAATTTCAGTTGTTGTTGCAATGTTAATAAATCTTGGCAGGAACCTTTTCACTCACAAGCAGTCTAGCTTTATGTCTCATGTAAATCTTTCCTGGGTCAGAATTACGCTGGAACAATTCCAGGAATTTTCAGTGCTGGGAAATAAGCAATTGATGCATATGGGAATATGTCGTAATAAATTGAAGATATGCAACCTACACAGAATGTGATTTCAACACTTTTTAGCATATTTTTAATTGAAACAATGTTGAACAATGCCACGTCAGTTTAACTCTTTCTTTGTGCTGTGATTGACGCTCAGTAACCAACATTTCAGCATCCTTCTTTGTGGTTCCTGTAACGGTCTTGTTTTGTGCGATCAAATCATTTAAATAAAGTTGTATATACTGTTAATCCATACGTAATTTAAGATGTTTATTTGCATGTATTATTTGCAAAAATGAACCATGTTTTCGAGGATGTATCACACTGTGCATTTCAAGCCTGACGAAACTGCAATTCCAATTTTAAAATTTGATGCAATGGTTAGACATACAAAACTAAAAGTGTGGCAATACAGTTCATGGGGACCGCAGTGCAACAGCGCCCTCTCCTGGTGAGTGGTGCAGGCCTTGAGTGTAGTAGTGTGAGAACATTCTAGCTGGGAAAGAAAGACTGCAGAAGTGAAAACTGGTGCTTGATTTACCGTTGGAACGACACAGTAAAATACATTTTATTGATTGAATAAATAGTTAAAATCTATGGTATATGATTAAAATGTGTATTTTAAAAGGTTCAATGTAAGTATTACTGTAAGTAATAATGACACATCCTAACCTGATATCTTTTTTAAGTGGACAAGCAGTGGATGTTTGGCCAAAATCTCACTGTTTCTGCAAAGGAAAATAAGAAGCACTCCTTGCAGTGACAACTTGTGCTTATTATTCAGTAATTAGCTTTGCATAAATCTCACAAACATGTTTCTTACCTCCACTGATGAGCTGTAGTGCGGATATGAAAAATTGCACTAATTGGCATCATAACAGCTAACTGACCTTCAGCTCGACAAATCCAAAGAAAATGTCATCATCTGTGTGTTTTTTTTTTGTTTTGTTTTTTTACTTCTGGTTAGAATTATTATTTTTTTGTCTGGGTTTGATCATTGTTGTCATGTTTCCTTGATCCTGTCTTGTTTCATGTTGTGCTAAGATTATTCCCAGTCTTTTTTTTTTCCTCTTTTCTTTTGTTGATTGTTTTTCGTCCATTTTTTGGACTCCCACCACATGTTTTTTAACCCTTGTGCAGTATTTTGTCCATTCTTTACTGATCTTTACTTCAAAGGCGTTTCACATTAAAGAAAGTATCGAAAGAAGAATAATTATGATCACGTTTTTGATTCAAAATGTTCAAGTTGTCTTCAACTCTTTTTTTTTTGTAATCAATACCCCTTTTATGAGCAATTTTTACTGGACTCTGATTTATAAATATTTCACTCAATGTGTCAAACTTAAGGCCCGGGGGCCAGATCTGGCCCGCCACATCATTTTATGTGGTCCGTAAAAATGCTATTGACTTCAATATTTTGTCTATAATACAAAAATTTTGTAGTTGTCTTCAACTTTTTACAATTTTTTTTGTTATCAATATCTCTTTTTGATAGTTTTTATTGGCCTCTGATTTCATTTTGAGTCACCACAACAGAAACCGGAGTATATTTACCGTCGAAAAGCAGAAGTTCTGACATATTTTGAGATTTAAATAGTTGATCAATTATCAAAATAATTATCGCTTCCTTTGATCCATTAGTTGTATGTTACTCATGGCATTATAAAGCTATATTAAAATTTCATTTCTGAACGCAAACGCTGCCTTGTTGTCCACCGCAATCCAAAAGTGAACATTGTGAAGTGTGCTTGGACAGCAACGGATAAACACAACCTCCTCCTCAATCCGGGAGATTACCTCAGCGGTAGCTGGCGGCCCAGGATAATTACCTTGTGTTATTTCTCTTCCCACATTTTTTGCTCATACGTCTGGCAGATAACGGATAGCTTCCAAGCATACCCACTTAGATCCAACTTCCTCCTCCCGATTTGGCTTGAGAGGAGCAGCCTGATGGATTTGTTTGAAGCAATCACGGTTTTCCTGGAAGCGCGGGCGCGTGGGCATGTCAATTAATTCTTTGATGGAAACCTACTTTGGTTTGAAGCAGTTGTCTTTATTTGATAATGACTTTCCGCGGCGCTGTCATCATTACAAGTTAATGCCATGACACAGTATTTTCCCCGACAGCTTTGAGAAAAGAGCACTCGCATGGGCGGATGACCTAAACTCCGTTGGGTCTGCTCTGACAGATGCCACACTGTTCTGTTGTAACACAGGCGCTCAAATATTTCCATTTGCACAATCTGTTTCCTCTAGAAATGTTTCTGATTCATTTTAATGAAGCGCATTGCATCAACATCTTTCTCGTATTGGCTGCCTTTAGTGAATTCGAAGATGTCGCTTTTCGGGGTTGAGCTCTGATTTGCCTAATTCGTAACTGCGTGGTAAAATTGACACCTAGCCGAGCTTCCGAAACACTTAAGAAGCTAAATTTAAAAGTTAACCTCTATCAGACCATGAAAAATTGTCTGCAGCAGTGTTTTTCAACCACAGTGTTCTGCGAGATTTACTGTAGTTAGGTGTGCTATTGGATATTAATTATGTCAGTCTAGTATAGATAGATAGATAGATAGATAGATAGATAGATAGATAGATAGATAGATAGATAGATAGTTGGAGGAGGAAAAAATATCGGTTATGTCCCAATCAGAGGGCATATCTGAAGTCTGAAAAAAGATTTTCCGCAAATGTACCAACAAAAAGACACTTAGCACAGTAGGTGGTATGACAAAGTCTATCTTTAATCATCTTTACCACTTATATCCTATAAAACAGGGGTCCCACACCCCCCCTCCGTGGACCGGGACCTGTCCGTGGATCATTTGGTACCAGGCCGCGTGGGCTGCAATAATGTTTTGGAGATGATTTCGTTTAACAGTTCATACGTTTGTGCTTGATCTTTGTTGTTTTGGCGCCGCCTCTGGCCGGTGTTGATATTACATACATAGTGAGAAGGATGATGTGGTTTTTAGAGCACCCAGCCCCCCCCCCCCATCCGCAATATAAATCTAAGGCGTCCGTGGTGATCAAAAGGTTGGGGACCACTGCTACACATCACATGGTTTGGTGGACTGATCTTCTTAATCACTCAAGTTATTAATAACTTCTCGTAAAGTGATTTTTAATACCAGTAATGACCCCTCTCTAAGTAACACTCAATTTTATGAAATAATGTCCCGATAAAATAAAGGGAACATTAGTGTTTTGGCTAAAACTCGTCGTGGGATATGCCGTAGCTGTCCCTGCGATAATGACAGCGAACCGACATTGTTGAGTTTCGCTAGCCCCATTAGTTTCTACAGTCTGACGGCATCTGCCCACACACACCCACTCACAAGGAAAACGGTCATTACCGGAATAAATGATTGTTACCTTTTAACGGCGAAAGGAAATAAAGTGGAAAACCGGCGAATGAATTGTATGCTTCGCTGCGGCTGACTCATGAAGTCATTGCTGTTTTTAAAGCTAGCGCTAAATCTCGGCTCTTTGCGAGCACATAGGTCAGCCGCTAGCCTTGCGATGCTGTGTAAATAAACTGTAATTGAGGCTTTCATCACCGCCACTAATTACAGAATAGCACTTATCTCACCGATGTGTAGATGTACGCGTGCATGTGTGTAAAGTGTGATTATGTAAACTCCGGTAACAATTGAAAGCGTATTACTGCCGCTCTTATCTCAAGGGTATAATTAGAGGACTGCAGAGCGCGATCGGTAATTTAGTTATTTCTCACATATTACAAGGCTGCTCATTATACGAGCCAATCGTATTAAATGAGATTGACTCCATGTTTTGCGCTGTCACTGCTTTGTTCATTTAATGAATCTTTAAAGCCTGATGCGCAGTTAGTGGTAGGGGTGAAGATTTGTCATCATTGGATTACGTTTAGGAGGGGGGCCGTTTTATTTGGCGGCTAATTATTCGTGCCTTTTGAATCGATGCTTCATTTTCTTGCAGAGTGGCCGTCTCTGATGCAGTTGATGATGTTGCATGATCTGAAACTGGGACAAAATTATCATTAACTCCAATGACAGCAACTGAGTCCAAAAAAGGTACACGGTACACAACATCTACATGCCGAAGAGACACAATTGACACATATCGTCCTTCAGACTCTGCAGGTACGGTTTTAGCCCTCTCATCTGCAAACCTGCTTGTGTAAGCCGACATTTGGACCAACCTGTACTGTGCAGTCATAAAAATAGCAGAGATGCAATTGTTCCCACACAGATCTCAGCAATATCATAGTCTCGATTGCTGCTTGGGCGTGAGTGGAAAAATGCTGCCACATCCTGTCACTTGAGATCCGATGGCGTTAGTGGTAATTAGAACTTGACAACTTCAGGTGCTGCAGCTTCCTCCCACAGAAACACGCATAAGTATTTTTGTTGATGCTATTTCCATGATATCTGATTTGGAAGTAAATTTGTTTCGGAAAGTATAGAGGGTGAGGGTTAGGGTTAGGGGTTAGGGTTAACTAACCCTAAACCCTTGTGAACTAAACCCACTAACCCTTGTGAACTAACCCTAAAAATGAACTCCGTTTTAATGACATCTCTGTTCTTGTTTCCCGTCTCGTCCTTTGATTATTTTGTTTGACATTTGGAAGAAAAAAAAATGGCTGGATATATGCTCCTACAGCAGTGCTTCTCAGTATTTTTTTGCAAAGTCCACCCTCGCCCTATTAAATTGTTATCATTATGTATTTATTCTCTGTATTGGAATCCATTTAAATCCATTCCTCAAATAGGGCTGTTGACGCAGAAAAGTGTGAACTGGAACTTTGCCCCGGCTGTTGGATTGGATCTGCATTACGTCCTGAATTTTGTAATGCTTTGCTGAATAAAAATGCAAGTGGTGGCAACTGAGCTCTGACAGCTCTGAAGCGAACACGAGAGGTGGGAGCTTCGTTGTCCCTTGCTAGCAAGAAAAGTCAAACTTGGCAGGTCTGAGTTGCTATTTTACAGTCTAGTCCGCGCTTGTCTTAGTCTCCTTTATATATTTCTACAACACTTGCAAGGAAAGAAAATATTTTGCCCCCCCACCCCTCGCTGATATAAATTACATAATTATTTTTAATTTAATCAATTTAAAACATTGAATCAATGTAATTTGTGTACATTTTGAGCCTATTTTTGAGTCATGCAAGCTGAGGGCTCCCATAAATTTGTCGTCAATGGTGAGGTCATATTTTAGACCACTTTATACCAGGGAGGCTTGAGGAGTGTAATCCCTCTGTCGAAACACACACTCACGCCCCCCTTCTTAAAAAGTGTGTCTCACTTTCACCCCATATAGTGACTGCCGATTTGACGTCATCCTGTAGGTGTCATTCTTTCCAAGACTTATTATTCCCTAATTCTTTAAGATGACTTTTGTTCAGAATAGATCACGTGTAAAGTCTATAGGCGCGTGCTTCTAAGTGTGCGCGCGAGAGTGTGTGCTTGTGCGTCAACAGGCACTGGTGTCCTGTTGAACCACTTAAAGGATTCTATTTAACGGGTCAGCCAAGCAATTAATCAAGGGTTTAATTGGAATCCTGAGTCAAGTGACACAATTTATGCAAATGAGGTAATTAATATTCAGGCCTATATTCGGTGCTTGAATTAAAATGGCTTATCCGCCATCGCAGGCTAGCACTTTTATTATAGAAAATTAGTGAGCAATAATAAATCCAAATACACATTTATTGCCCAGAGAGGAAAAATATGAAATATCAGAAATGAGTAAATGTTTGTTTCAGACTTTGTTAGTATGAGGCCATGTTAATGCTGGTAATTTCGCCTCATTAGTAACAGACTGCTATCTGCGGGGATTCCGTTTTAATTGGATCACCAAGCAATTCAAACCGCAGTCGGTTCCTAATTGCTTTTTTGCATTTTGCCATAAAATTTAGCATGTGCAAATTTGACAATAAAATCACCCTTGGTCAACTGATGAAAAAATAAGCCTGCTCCCTATTTTTTATTCCCAAAAAGGTTTTTTGCAATGGAATGTTGACCATAAGTCATCTTTGCTCATGCTTAGTAATCAAGAGGTGGTTTCCTCATTAAATCCCTCGTTAGCATCTTTGATAATAGTAGAGTGACACTGTATGCATTCTTTGTAAGAAGGCGCTTTATAATCACAAAAACAGCTCGAGTTTAGTCTGCCACATAAATGCAAAGCACCCAGTTGTGAACACAGCCAAAGCTGTCGATAGCAACAAATACATGAATGTAGCAATTATAGCAAATCTAATCGGCAAAATCAATGTTTTCATCTGCCACAATAACAACATGCATCAAAATATTAACAACAACAAAAAAAACTGAGGGTTTAGGCGAGATTAAAATGATTTAAATGATCATAATTAGATCAATTACACATGTCCTTCCTAGGTAGCAATACAGTACTTACTTTTATACATTACTGAAAAATCCAAAGGTCTGAAATTAATGTTTTTTTTTTGCTTTTTATTTGTTCAACAAATGCTCTGATTTGAAAGTAGAATACATTGGAAAAATACATTGTAAAACAAGACAAAAAAATTCAAAAGAAAATGCACACATAATTAGAGTGACCTTTGCTGTAACGCTACAGCTTTGCTTCCATGAATCCCCACCGTTGCAATATTGATAATTGATAAACAGGGCTGTTCATTATTAATTAGGGTTGGTTTCAGTCGTTGCTCGGATATAATCGGGGAAGATATTGTCGCTTCATTTGCAAAGAGGTCCGATGCAATCGCTTTGTTTCATTTGATAAGTTCATAGTTTAAAAACCCTTAATGTATTAATTTAGCGGCCAATTGCCAATAGAAAGAAAAATATTGTATACACTGCTGGAAAAGCAACTCGTGAATTTATCCAAATAACCATTTTGCACTTGAAGAATATCACAAAAGTGTTTTTAAAGTCCTTAACGCTTGCTAATGTTTGACCGTTGGACATTATCAATTTAAAAATCTGCCTGGTGGACATTTTTTTTTTTTTTTTTTACAGACTTCATTGTTTCCCAAATCATTTGATCTCTGCCACAGGAAGTTTGTTAAGCGTTTTTTCGGGGATGTTTGACATCTGGAGCACAATGGGTCACAGCAAACAAAGGCACCCAAATGAAGCCAGCTCTCCAAAATATAGCGGGAACAGATGGACCCTTTGAAAAATACCACATTCAGCCCAAATTGGACTTAGACAATCTCTCGTAAGACTTATCGCTATTTTTTAAGAGCATGCGCTATTAGCTAATACTCTGTTATTTGTCTGATGTATTGTGTCACTCATACACTTGCTGCACACGCGCTCGTGTGTGCAGGCTGCTTGGGGTTTGCGGTAATTACTGCAGCGAGCAGGGGAGTTGTCTTTTCCACGGCAGATGGCTCAGCACCATGCTGGATCAGGTAACCGTGACAACCACCTCTCTTCCCCGCACTTAACGTTGCTATAATGACTCTTCATACGGGCCGGATGTCATTATATAATCTGCGCAAAGAAAGGGAGCTGAGAGATAGCTAATGCGGGTAGTCATTTCGGTTTAGGGGAAATATCCAATTTACAGACAACTCGGTTGCATCATCTTGGAATTGATCACATTTTTGTGGAACCCAAAAACCGGCTAAATTTCACTGATGTATTTGAGTATGCTCAATCCAAGTGAAGGCCTAATGCAGGATGCGCATTTTATATTAAATTGCCAGTCCATTCCACAGTATGTGTTTATTTTCCACCGTGAAGTAAATGATTGGAAAGGGGATTTATAAAAAAAAAAAAAAAGATGGAAATGCTCAGGCAGAAATGTGTGCTTCTCTGCAGCGCCAGAGGGAGGCAGTGACACACCTCAATGCGGCATATGATTCGCCACGCTTTTGTACCTTAGTAGTCACCGGTTGGACTGCTAATGAGCTAAGCATGTCAATCACATGTAAAATAGCAGCTTGTATTTATGCCCTCGTGGTTGCAGTTTATCAGGTTCACTTGGTGTTTTTGATGGTGGCTTATTAGTATTGGAATGTTCAGTACCTCTTGCAGCTAAACCCCAAAGCACTAGAGAGGCTTTTTTTTTTTTTTTTGACTAAGTGTTTTTCTTTTAAATTGCCATACTTTTTGGACTATCAGCTGCACCAGCAAAAATAAAAAAATAAATAAATAAAAAACGGACATTTTTGTCACTGATAACCTGCACCAGAATATTAGCCACAGGTCATAAGATCAGATATTTACACTGAAAGATGTTATATAGGTGTTTTATTCCTTTTTTTTTTTAATTGCCCGCTTACAGCAACAGTTTCAACATTTGCCTTTCAATGACTTCATTGAGTGGCTTAGCCTGACTCCCACAATGCAAATTTCTTGCTATGCATTGTGGGACTTGTAGTTGACAAAAGGCTTCGATCTAAGAACAAAATGTTGCAGGAAAAAAAAATATAAATATATATGGATAGCACTGATTTCACTGAACATTTTGAGGGGTGGAAAGTAAAAATATATTTGACAATGTTATGACCCTTTCAAAGTCTGGGTGACAAAAAGGCCAGGTTAGTGAAAAATCCTCAAAACCCTCAGAAACCCAGGGGTTATGAGGACAGTCTCGGTTACAGGCTGACCCTAACCCTAATCCTAACCCTAACCCAAGTCTTGGAACAATTAAAACAATTATTCTTTCATGTCGGCTCCTTTCGAGCAGATGACAAATGATCGCTGATCCGGGTTTTTCGAAGGCCTTGTCTCTTGAGTGTGAACATCAGTCTCCCCGTCTCCTTTAAGCCGCCATCTAATCCAGCAGTCATCTGAATCCCCCGTCTCACCGACATTGGGATGAAAGAGCATCTCACCGGAGCCGAGGCCCCTCCGTGCGTGATCGGAAGGGAAGGGAGAAGGCCTTAGTGTGAAATGTCAGTGCTTTTCCTGTGAAGCAAGCCTCATCAAAGGAGGATTAGTGTCGGACTGATGACTTCACCGGACCAGCAAATTGTGATGGGGTAATCTCATGCGCGACGCAAATTTTCAAGAGACGTGCAGCCTTTTCTATATGCTAGCTCACAACCTAGACGTACGCAGCGTTATCGTCGCGCTCGCAAATAATTACGTTGAATTAGTTTGCCATACTAACTTCATTTTGGTATTATGGATCATGCATAGTAGAGCGTTGTTATTCATTCAGGATATTTCCAACCCGATGGATGATACAGGTCTTACATTTGCGTTGTATTAAATGTTTGAGTTAGCTGCAGGATGTAAGTTACGTATTTCTCCGTGAGTCAACCACCCTGTACTGCCCCTTTAAGGGAGCAGGTGTGCTGCCCCTTTAAAAGGAGCAGGTGGACTGATGGCTTTGTTTGAATGTGGGTGTTCTAAGCTAGCAGCGCTAGTTTGTACTCACAGACAGAAGCCTGAAGTTTTTTCATCTAATTATGGTTCACGGTTCCTCAGCTGTAGCTCGAGTATGTGAGTATCAGTCATTCATGTTTTATTTTACGTTGGTTTCAGAAATCACTGTTTATCTTGTACCACCGGCACAATGCTAATGGGCTAGCTGGTTTTCAATGTAACGTTAGCATTAAGGTAATCGGCAATTGCTATTAACCCACCTATGAATATGTGTGTTGTATTTCATCTTTGGTTGTGTAGAATAATGACAGCAAACAACTTGTAATGGTTCATTTGGTATTTTCTGGATTGTAGTTTCACATTGTAGTAAACATCAAAATCTTAGCAGATCTTTTGCTGTGTGTTGAGGAGCTCTGTTAGCTATCTAAAGGCATTCGAACGTTCACTGCTTTATTTTTTGAGACAGCCGAATATGTATTGGTCAAAAAGGTCATCATCACTATCTGACGTGCCAAATATTTCCTCCCATTTAAATCCCGGGTGTCCTCTCTCTTTCCTGCTCGTCATTTGCGCAAATATCCTCAATACTCTTCTGAGGGGAGTCATCTTCAGATCTCCAATATTTTTGAAATGGAGGTCGTGAAGTGACGACCGTGGCAAGGTCAGAGGTGGATGGGTTGCTTTTGACATCCACGCCTTCCGTGTCACTGCTCTCGTATTTTTGTCTCAAACAGACAAGTCGAGCCAGCTTTTTCTTTTCATAATGGGTCAAAGTCCACCGGGAAAATGATCCACGCAGCCGAGTTGAGGCAATAATGCGGCGCTTGACGAAATGCATTCGAAAGTGCAAACGTGCTAAAACGGATGCATACTGTATCGAATTAGAGGTATATACATAATTATTTTAATCCTTGTATATGATATTACTTATTTTGCATTTGAATTAATGTTACTCAAAGGCAGATATGTGGAGAAAATTGGTCTGGTTTTGAGTTTAAGTCGACCCCCGAAATATAGGGGTTGAAAATGAGGAAAAAAAAACTTGACTTGTGGAAATACAGTATATGTTATCCCTTCTCTCATATTATGCGGAAAAGTTGTTTTGGTTAAACCTACCTTTCGCCTGTGAACAAACCGATTTCAGAAACCGTGTCACCGTGTTGTTCGTATTTGTCAGCTTTTGTAGATCAGCAGGATTTGCTTTCTTTTTTTTTTTTTTTCCTATATGCTGTCCCCCGCGAGCCAGCTAATGTTCTGACATGATCGATCAGCTCGAGAGTGAATGTCGGAGACTCAGTTTGCCGACCAACAACAATCAATATAGCCGTTCCTTGTGGATGTGTGCAACATAGAGGAAATAAAGACAGGTTGGGATCTACCTTTAATCTGACTTTCCTCTTTATTGGAAAGGTCACAGATGACAAAGCAGTCATATCAAGGACTTACAGAAACTGCATCTGTGCTCGGGCCTTTTGAACTTGAGCTACTTCTGCATCTGGATTCTACCGCGGGATAAAATGACACACTGCTTTTACTGTTTTCGCTCTCCATTAACCTTTATGTTTTTTATTGTCTGTGTTTATGTGAGAGCGGCTAGCAGCTATTAATAGTCTGCAACTTCTTTAACAGATAAAATGATAACTGCATGCTTGTATCGGTTGTAGATCAATTGGTGGAGCCAGCAGTGTGATTTTTTTTCCTCAGCTGTATTAATGGAGGTTGACCACATGTAAGATTCTAAGTACAGGCCTTACACAGGCAATCCTTGTATTTATGGGGTGTAAATGCTTTCAGACAATCATCACGAGAGTCACATATCTTTCGACGTATTGATCATTTTATCCACACAATAAATACGATAAATCGATTTTAACATGGCGGTTAGAGTATCTCATGTACGCCTCGCAGTTACCAGAGTTGAAATCCAGTCGGCTCCGGCCGATTTGAACTCGGGTCCAGTGAACTGTGAGGACGTGCCGATTGTTGCAATAAAGGCAAATTAGTTTCATCAGAAGTCCAGAAAAATTCACCAGCGGGCACACCCATGAAAGTCCGCTCACTGACCTGCGTGACCTTTTAACGTAACCATCCATGGTTAAGATAACCAATCATGCGCAGTCATAACAGAGTGCGATTGTAATGTGTTAATTGTCGCACTTAAATAACACATTTTAATGAAATAACCTGCTGCCCATTCCTACGGTGTTCGTCACAGTCATCCCGCAAAAGTTCTCGATTATCTCTGTCTGTTCTCAATTTGGTTTCTGGAAGCACCGCATCACATTCAAGATATTTTATTTGAACGCTATCTGCATCATTTGTCATGTCTTTGATACTCTGCAGGGTTTCATCGGCAAATTGGCTCCAGAGGATTTCTGCTGCTACTTTGTCACACTTTGTTGCGTCATTTAACCGGGGCTAACCTCTGATAACCTCCTATTGTCCGCCAAAGAGAGAAGCTTGTTGATGACAGAGATACTGCGGATGGCGTTATTTACATGTTGGGGAGAGTTCAGCCGCATCTGCGCCAGCGACATTTAAAATGTGCCCGATAAAGCCCGACCTAATGCTTTTAAAATGTAAATGAGATGTTTACGTCTGTTTGGATATGCACTGTCCTTTACCTGAACCTTTTGTGGGGTTTTCAATCAGTCAGAATGAGGTTTCTTATGAAGTATTGCATCTTTTATGTCTTTGTACCTACGTCCTATTTATGGATTTCAAAAACAGCTCCGAATACAATATTTAGTTCCTTGGGACATTTGGGAGGAGCTGTGCTTCATGTGTTAGTATTGAGCTAAGTGAAGCATTTTTCAAACAACACATTTGGAAACAAATAGATACATCACTCTTAATTTAGAAACCTGACAAGGCAAGAAATGAGAACAATATGAAGTCACAGTACGGTACACTTCATTAAAGTCTTTGTCTTCCCCTCTTGACGAAGCAGAATGTAATTGTGCCGGTGACACGGGCGTGGACAATTGCAAGTGATGTATTTATGGATTTTTAATTTGACTCGATGTGAAATATAGGGCCTGTCAATGATGGGAAAAAAATGGACGTTAAATTCCTCCGCAGGCAAGTACGAAGCAGTCATATCTTGCTAATAGGAAAGAAAGCGCCGTTTTGAAAAAAAGATGATTGAATTATTCCTCCTGTGGGTTTATTGGCATAATCTGATTGTAAAGAGTGGGCGTTATTATTACCCATGAAGCTAATTAAACCAGTACGCTTTCAAATGATAGGACATGCATCCATTTTGGATGGTAAATGCAAAACAGAAGGACAAACTCTAAACACAACAGCAGAATTTAAAAAAAAACAAACAAACAAAAAACATACACATTGTCACAACCAACCACATTACAAACTCAAAAGTAAAGACACATTAGATTCATTACCTCATCGCTGTCTTTCATGATACGTGCTGGTCCTCATGGGAAATGTAGTCTTGTATTACACAAATTCAACAGGGGGAGATACATTTTTCCAAGAAACTCGAGTGCGTACTAAAATCGGGATTCTTGATTGTTCCTGTCGGGAAACATTAAAATAAGAGATGCTCGTAGACTAGAATAAATTGCTTGAACATCACACATGAAATTGCAATTTTACCCACGTTTTTACTCATCTCACCTGGTCCCACAACACTCGATAGATCATCAAGTTCCACCAGAGACTGTACTTTCTGAGATTGAAGAAATTTGGCATGCCAGCAAAGATTCTCAACAACTTCTACAGATGCACAATCCAAAGTGTCCTCTCAACTTCCGTCACAGTCTGGCATGGCAACTGCACAGCACAAGACAGGAAGACTCTCCAGCATGTGATCAAGTCCTCACAGAGCATCTGTGGAGAAACTTTACCTTCACTGCAGGACATTTAACAGGGATCTGCGGAGGACACGCAACCTCTTCAGGGACAATACACACCCACAACACAACCTGTTTGAACTGCTGCAATCAGGCAGATACTATAGGAGCCTGAGGGCCAGGACTGCCAGGCTGGCAAACAGCTTCTACTCACAGGCCATTCGGATTCTCAACAAATCCCTCAAGCACTAATCTGCCTCTTACTGCATGCATAAATAATATTTTGCACTACATGAGGTTTTGCACTATTTTATTAGCCCCATTGTTTTTGGTTGTTGTTTTATTGCTTCTTATTTATGTCTCACCTATATGCTACTTATTTGAATCTGTATTTATTGTTTCAAATTACATGAGCAAAGAATTTAAGGACACGTCCTAGGTTTGATTCACATATTTTAACTACACGAATAACATTAAAGTATCTAACGTCGGCACCGTTTCGCTAGCAAAATTCAAAGGTTGTCGAGCATATCTATAAACGTTATGGTCCGTTAAACTAAACGAAGCGCGGTTGCATCTGCAATGACAGCCAATATTCATAGCAGGAGGTGGCGCACCATTTAAATGTTCGCGCACTTAATTTACGGCGGTATTAGTTTTTATAATGTATTAACTTTCCCCGCAACAGTGAACATTTGTCTTCTCAGCATAAATAAGTCAATTAGCAAAAGCCGTAACCTTCTTTATTGGTGAATGTGACAAAACGGCGGTCTCAGATTGCCACCGGGGTCTTGTCAAAACTCCATCTTTCTCTCTCTCACCTCGATGCCTCGCTTGATCCCTTTCCCGTCACTCTCCCACTGGCCTTCATCCCCATAGGCTTCCCATCCTCCACGCTTGTTACAAACTGTCAGACGAGCTGTTCGCAGCTCTCGCTGCGTTCGTGCCGGTCGGTCAGCCCGGATTGGCATGCGCACCGAGTCCCCTGGACTGACCTGCCCGCCTCTGTTACTTGCCCATTAAAATTCTTGTGCCAGATCCCCAGTGAGGAGAGTGTAGCGGGGTCAGCCTGGCTTGGTGGCCTCTCTCCACCTGCCTGCCTAATGAAGAAGACGCCTGCTGGGTTCATTATTAAAGCCCCGCTAATAACAGACACAGCAAGAGTAGTGATGGCAAAACAGAGGCTATTGGACGCAGAGTGTCAGATTCTGACAAGGTGACACATTTTTCACATTTCAACTTTTTTGGGGGGGGCTACAAATAAAGATCATTAGGAAGCTGAATTCAGTAGGGAGAAAATAAATGAAAATACTTGAATGTTTGCAGAAATTACACTTCAAAGTGATGACAAATTCGGAATAATTTTTGAGGATTGATCAGAAATCTGCCCATTTTTAAAGGAAAAAAAAATCTAAATATATACAGTAAGCAGAGGTGGCCATCAACATTTGAGGTGAATCAATATTTTTTGGAAATTCCAAGGACGGTGGACCACAAATGGCCCCAGATCATAAATTGTACACTTAACTTCACACCACGGATTTCATTGTTCAGAAATAAGAGTATGTCAAGTTTAACACATCCAATCGGTCCAGCAAAACAAAAATGCGGTGGGCTAAATCCGCTCGTGACTTGCCCAAGTAAACTATCTCTGCTCCCTTCATTTGCATGCACGGTTACATTTGACGGATGGAGGCTCTTCCTATTTGAATATTCTGGATTCCTGTTTTTTGGTTTCACTGTCAGACAAGATTCAAGCATACATGTCATGTTCTTTTGCTTTCTGCATTAGTCTAATTGAATGATTTCTAGTTATGTCTCTCGGTAAGAACATTGTACTGCACAACCAAAACAATAGCTGTATTAGGATATCACTGTAAAACTGTCACATATTTTAAGATGAATGGGCTAATATGTTTGGCTCATTCTGGAATATTCACAATAACAAATCCATCTAATAAACGGGGCTGAAAACGTAAAGTTTTTCCTGTCTCTCAGTATTGATATTTTGTTCTTATAATAAGAACATTTTGTGATTTTACACCTATAATTTGAAATCATAAATGTACTCTGTCATCATCTTGTATTACCATATTTTCCACATCATAAGGCGCACCTAAAAGCCTTAAATGTTTTTAAAAACTGACTGTGCGCCTTATAATCCAGTGCGCCTTATATATGGATCATATCGTGTGCTGGCTGCATAAACCGCTGACTTCTCTGATTATTGACTTGACATTCCCTTGAGCGCAGCTCCATCTAGTGGAACTGAATGCAAATGCGGCCCCAGCCACCACTGTAGCTTCCATTCCAAGCGCCTTATAATTCGGTGCGCCTTATATACAGAATCTAAACCAAAAAAAGCCATTCATTGGGGGTGCGCCTGATACTGAGGAAAATATGGTAGCGCTATGTACTATTAATTATGCCACAGTTATTGTCATCATCCATCAGACTCATAGGAACAGGCAAGAAAAAAATCCAAATAGTTTATCTGTTTTGAGAGCAATAATAGAATTCCTCCCAGCTGCACAAAGCACATATACAGCAAATGAGCATAGCAGCTGCCGACGCTCTCTGTAAGTGATGTGGGTTATTATACAGGGTATTACAAAAATCCTCTGAGAACGAGCTAAGGGCCCACTAAATGTGGGTGATTGTGCAATCGTGTGTCGCCTTGAAATTTGGAATTTTCATTTTCCGCGTTGCTGTTTCCCCATGCTAAGCAGTCACGTTTAAAGCCATTTATCAAAAGATAAACATCATTTCAACGTCTTATTATTTTACCCGTATGGTGATGCTTTAAGCATTAAAGTCCATTAAAAAAAGCAGCGGAGAGGAAGAAAAAGAAAACAAAGGGACAAAATGCAATAAATTCGGTATATTTTTCTGCAAAGTCTGCCGTAGAGTGTTTTCTTTTCATGCAGCATGACCAAGGCTATTACTTTCTTGCTGCTGCTTTGGGGCATACCGCAAGGCCTGATAAAAAAAGAAAGTTGGCCACTTAATTTAGGCTGCATGGAGGATTTAGTAGCAGTATAGAAAGTATGGAAACAATCTTTTTTCAAGTAATAAAGGCATATCGAAATTAATATTTGGCTGTGTTTTTGCGACGCTGGTCTCATTTTAAAATATTTTTATCTGTATTGTTTGTATTATTAATTATATATGGATTTTTTTAAATTAATTGATGTCATTAAATAATTATTTTGTTTATGAGACATAAAAAATATAATAGATTGTTATAAAACTTAGTATTAGTAATAGTTCTCGGTTTATCTTTGTTGCATCAAATGTAACAAGTTATTAGAGTTGGTTTGAGTCTTTTGAATTCGTGATTTTGCCATTTAAAAAAAACGTGGAGTAGTAGCACATCATACAAACGCTTTGGTCTATATGTACGATTTAAAACAACAAAATACGGTATAGCCATTGAAAAAGTTCAAATGAGTTTTTCTGTAATTGCAACATACCGTAATTCCCCAAATACAAAATATAACCATTGAAAAAGTTCAAATGAGTTATTATGCAATTGCAACATACCGTAATTCCCCAAATACAAGATGCACCCTTAATTTTGGGGTCAAATTCTGGTATTTTCTACATTACGTTATATATCTTATATTACTAGATTGTATTGCAGGCTGCTACAGTGTACATGGCGGGCCGCAATTGGCCCCCAGGCCGCAGTTTGGACATCTGTCTAAAATCAAGCTCTCCAGCTGTCATTTCAAGTAGTCTGTTTTTGTTACTTCCGAGTTTCCGAGCCAATTTCCGAATCTCGCTTCCGAGTCGAGTTTCAAATGCTCACCGTGGATCCGTTGAATTTTCTGTATATATTTTCATTCTTTTCCACTTCTGTGTCCCGTCTGATTTTGCTCCTCACGTGACATATCCTTTAGTTACCTCCGTGGAAATCTCCCAAGCTATTCGACGCCGGTATTTTTGTTTGCCTGGAGATAAATGCGACAACGTGGGTGTTTGACAAAGGGAAAATGTGAAATTCACCGTTTGCATCTGAGAAATGTGCCGCAAGCCGATGCTGGTTTGCGGCCTTGTTATTGTATCGAGTTTGTTCTTTGTTTATCTAATCTAAAGCTCATCACTGTACCCAAAGTAAAGCCCTCGTTTTGTTTTTAATAGCACAGCTGGATGATATACCGTTGGCGAGTGCGGGGGTGGCGGAAGGTAGAGTGTTGGAGGGGGCGATCAGATAAACAAACCGTAAACGCCCGGACTTCTGCTGCCCTCTGAGATTATAGCTGCTACAATGATTAATTTTAACAACCCGAGCTAATTGTCTCCACGACTTTTAGTTAACAGCAAATATGATGTAGCCCATGTAGCCACGGGTACATTCCTCGTCCGTAATAAAAATATAATGAACATCTTATTTAGCGCTGGCATTTTCTTCCCGGAGATTTGTAGAGTGCACGGAGGTCAGCCGGATGAGAGTCTGGGAATTAAAAGATGCCATGATGCCGCCTGTGCATCGTTCTTAAAGTTAATAAGCAAGGAAGCAGCGGAGCTTTGCGCCGCGTTTGGCTTAAAATCAAATCCAAATGTTTTGCGTATATGTTCTACGGCGGCGTTTTGCTTTATGCGGCTTGAAAGCAGCGCCGTCTGCCACCCTCGCGGGAGGCATCTCGCAAAGCCTCAGCATTTTTGTCTTTGTTATGATGGATAAAGACATTGTTCTCCCCTTCCTTCCACCTCCTCCTCTGACTTGTACTAAAACCGCCATCCACCCCCCTCCGTCTTTTCCCCTCTGCTGTGCCTGTAAGCAGAGCAGCAGTGATGTAGGAAGCATCCCGGCCTTGATCAATGGCTGTGATTTGGCTTCAATCTCAGCCGCGCTCCGAAACCACCACCCCAGGCTGGAGATGACACCTCCCCATGAGTGTCTGAGCTTAAGCACCCTATTTTATCTACACTGTCTGTGCAGGGAGGAGGCGTAAAGAGAGAGGCGGGTACGCTGTGATCCCCTATAGCCGCTCTCGGACGGAGATGTGCTCGTCATCATAGCCATGTACACGGAGGAGTAGACCTTCACCTCAGTCGACGGCATAAGCGATACCCTGCTACCATTAGAAGCATTATATACACTTTGATGTATGCTCTGAGTGCTTGCTATTCGCTCTATGTTGTTCATACCGGAGGAATTATGTGCATCATGACCAGTGCACACTCACATTCCTCCTCCTCTTGACCTTTCATGTCCGCATTCTCACCCGATTCAGCAAAAGCGGGGACGCTTTTCTGAGGCACGCTTCAAATTTGGGAATTTCTTTCAAAAAATGACAGTGCTTTTCGATTTGGTTGCGTTATTCAAATTCCTTCCTATTATGTTCACATTTCAGGCATTGTTTTCATCCTACCAGAACGAGAACTACTTTCTGATTCGGTTTTTGAGTATCATGGGAAATATATGCCCACTAGCCTGATATTGTGGTCAGACTGAACACAAGTTGAGCATTTCTGCGACATATTTCCACTGTTAATGTGGAACAGGTGGGATGTAAACGGTAGCAAATATAATCACATAAAATAGCTGCCAGGACAGTGCAAAAAAAATGTGCATCATGTTGAGTGCATTCACTTGTTCGCAAACTTTTAACTTACAACCAAGATAGCATTGGCCAAAGTAAACACACAACTGGTCACCAGATTGACTAGCGATGTTTAAATATATACGGTATATATATTTTTTTTTGCCAGTTGTTGCACATTAAACAAGAGCAATTGAAACACAAGGAATTACCTGCTATTTTGTGTCCGGTCCAAACAAACCTCATATTAGCGCTAAATCTATTAAATAAATATGGTATTTCACGTGAGTAGATCACCAAAAGTAAAAGTCGTTAAAAACAGAGATATAACATAACCGCAGAGCATTAGAAACTCATAAACAAAACTGAAAAACTGACGTGGGGAAGTAATAATTTGAAAAACAGACTTGGAAACTAGACTAGAAATGAGAGACAGTTTCACATGGCAGCTTGAGATGTTGATTTGACGACAAAATGTCACGGAAAACTACAAGTTAATTATTGTCAGACATCAATACTTTACGACATAACAGAGCAAATAATTATATATGGTATATATATATGTATATATATATATATATATATATATATATATATATATATATATATAATTTGTTTGTTTTTAGAGCAAGGTCACAATAATTTTCTAGTTAAATGCTGTGCCTAACTGGGTTACCTTTGGAACTCACTTCATAAAATTGTGCAGTCTTCCCAGCTGCCGCATGAATGTTATAAATGACTTCCTGATGCAGTTTTTTGCAGTACTGCGCTTTTCCGCTTCTCTTAGTCATCCTCTGACCAGCCCGCGCAGGCTCTTGTCATTTGATTGCTTTTTCGCAATACTAGTCACTTCATTGTTACACTCCCACTTTGCTAGATACATTTGAATATTTGTGTAATATGTAAACCGTAATATGTATACGTCCAAATTAAGGCACCCTGCAAATTGTCTTGGCCTCAGTAGACGCCCACGGCTTTGCATTGGAATAAATGAATGCTTAGCTATGAAATGAGGAAATTATGCTAATGAGAGGCGGGTGCACAAAGAATTGGTAGCCAGTCGATCACATGCAAATTTACGTACGGTAATCAACTAATTGTAAAAAAAAAAAAAACCTCTTGTGTTATACAGTTCCTTTCTCACGGTCTGTGTATGCACAAAATTGCAACTCTTGGTGGGAAGTAGTTCTTGGCAAGAGACCTACATTCTTGGTTGAAAGGCACTAGTATACTAAATGCGTTTGGAACTTAATAGTGTTTCCCTCAGATAAAGAATTTGGTTTTCATGCTGGGTGATGTGTGACGGTGCATCTTGTGACTTTGCTGCTTTGGCTGCCTTGCCCTCAAGCAAGTTTATTATAAACGCACATATTTTTAGTGACTGTTGCGAGAGTAGCGCTTGAACTGTCAAGCCCAGGGACATTTTAATCTCGCTAGATGTGCTGCTTAAGTAGAAACTCATTCAAATTCACTTCGCTAGAAGAGTTATTGATTTTGCGCTTCATAGGCAATGCAAGCCAGCCTCTGTTCACAATTATTACATTAGTTTATCAAATCATTTATCAGTTTAACTTTGTTTAATTTGTAAGTTTATCCGAGGTTAACTTTGATGTATTTCGGCGTATCAACTATTTTAATTTGTTTGATAGCATTCAATGACTGGAATCTCTTGGAACCTCTAAGGCTGACCGCAATCCATATAAACAGATATTTTCGATTCAGACAGTACTTTTAAAACAGTAGTAGTTTTAAAACAAAGGCCACCTCTTTATCTACCATGCATAACAAGAAGAACAAAAAATAAAAATAAAAAAACAAAACATCCGATGCCATCTAAATATTATAAGTCAACTCTGCAAGCACTAGTGATACCATATCACCGAAATGCACCGCAGCTCCATATATGTCCACTGTGAGGCGCAGTTGAAAATTTTCTTCTAAATAATGATCGATTTTCAGAATACCTCCGAATGCGAACACGTGTTTTGAGAGCCATCTTGTAGGATTCTCTAAAGGCGATGATTGCATGCAAGCATCACAACTTGATTTTGATTGATAAGGCTTTATTCTATGTCTCCCAGAAGTGGGAGATGATTGGATGAAAAATTCACGAAAAAAAAAAACCTTAGATGCCATACCAAATAAAATCATCAAAGTGCCAAAGGTAGGATTTCATCATTTCTATGGAATGCTTTAATTATCTTGTTATGCCCCTTTAAAAAAAAAAAAAGTACATTGGAAAATCAATAGTAGTTAGCACGTCTACTTCACAGTTGTGAGTTTTATGTCCCGAAAATAACGCGCGTCACTAAAGACTTGAAACTGTCTGTATTTGAAACTGGAAGAACGGGTGAATATAATTTGCTCAAGGGTCAAACTATCGCCATCGTAAAGACTTTATTCCCTTAGCTGCAATGTTAAAAGTAATATTTCTAATTGTTAAACAAGTATAAAAGAAGACATAAAGACCACAAACGTAGCCATATATTTGGCGAACATGGTGATAAACATGCAGGGGGAGGGAGACAAATTGTCTGCCATAAAGATTGTGCTCACTCTGAGTGCGCATTCTATTCATTTTTTATCATCAGTCGGCACAGCTATATTGCACTCAACAGCCCGCAGAAACATGTCCTCTACGTGGACTAAATTGGAAGAGACTCGTTCATATATCAGTTGCTGTGGACTTGCTGTGTCTTTTTCCACCTTTGTCATAATAGTCATGCATTGTTTGCTCAGTATTATTTTGTTCAGTATTCATCCCAAGTGGAAGAGTGAAGGGAGAAATCTTTTTTGTTTTCAATTTCAGAGACTTTAATGCACTTTTTTCAGTTTTAGATTAACCTGTAACCTGTATACACACCGCAAGAAAGTAGTTAATTGGATTTTTATTGCTTTTTCTTTTGGTAATATTACAAAAGATGCAGTTTGAGGTCTTTTACGATTTTATTGACGATAATCTTATTCAGAGCTCAAGTAATTGAGAAGCACCGACGGCGGAAGGAGAATATTTATCTTTAGTCATCTTATCTATAATGAATAAATCCTTTCATAATGTGGGTGTAATATGTATAATCACATACAGTACTTTACTTTGACTGGCGTTGCTCAAAGAGGGCATTCTGATGGTTTGTCTGTGTGCTAATGCAGGCGTAATTGACAGCCTCTGTGTTCCTCACAGGTCTTAAACAAACAATGTATTAAAGTCTTCAAGTGGCCTGTGGGAGGGACCAGGAGCACATTAAAAGTACAGATGAATCCAATCAGCCTGTTCCCTGGCATCCAACACAGGAATGCATGTGCACTCAGCATCACTTCTCAAGGGCGTAATTAGTAGGATGCTTGTGAGTTGTTTGTTTTCAGGCATTAGTAAAGTCTGTGGATCCTGATAATAGGCTTGCCTGGGAAATGGAGTCGATCGGCCCCGCCGTCATCCTCGGAGTCCTGATACCTCACGTCAACACCGGTGTGTGTGTGTTTGTTCTTCTTTAATCCTCGTGTGGATATGTGATCTATGGTCTCAGGGAGCACTTTGCTACAATTGCCGGCTACAAGGCCCATCATTCTATACCGGAGTGTCTTTTGAATGAAAATCTAACTCTGAAGATACTTACAAAATAACTCGTCTCATTTATAGTGTTTTTAATGAACACTCAGGAGCCTAGGATACGAATAATCGACTTGAGGAGTATCTGAAACTGGAAAAAACCTTCATATGTTTTGTGTGAAGAGACACCATAAAGCTTATAAGGTATCATTTTAGCCTTGTATACCAAGTATAAAAGTACAGTGTCGCCCCCGTGTTACCCATGGCTAACCCATTCAAGTTTGAATTAAGTTGTAAAATGCACTATGAATACGGTTTTGTAACCACGCATGATAGAACAAAGCTTTACCGTTCCGCCATTTTGAAATGAGTGACTCAGACCAATAGCAAACCAGCATCTCAGTGAGGAGACGCCGACCAATAGCAGACCAGCATTGTGGTCACGCTTTGCATGGAGGCATTGGCAGAAATTAGGTGCAATTACCTAAAAACACCTGCAGATGAAGACAGACCACAAATACATCCAACCCCATAGGGTCGTGACAGTTGTTTTTGTTGCAAAGCCGGGAAAATACCGTAAAGAGGGGACGAAAAAACTCAGTATTCCGCATCACAACATGAAAAAAGTGTAAGCCAGGGACGCTGTAAGACGGGGGTCCACTGTATAAATTATTCCAACTTAAATTACTGGTTTATCCCCTTTCGATACAAGTTGAATGTTTTCTAGTGCGGGAGTGACCCTACACCAGCAATCCAACTACTCTGACTTTGAGCATGCTTCCATTTGGCCAAAATCATCTGTAATACATTTACTGTGCAACCTTTGAGCTCAATGAGGAAAAGCGACAGAGACAATTGATGGATGGATCTCACATTTACAGATAAAGTCATTGTAAGCTATAAAAGTCAACATTATATCAGATATATCATACAGTATGTCGCGTGGCATCACTGACCTAACACAATGAATTGTGTTTGTTTTCTTATGGCAAGGATTTGTCATGTCATTTAAGTTTTTTTCATCCACGACATACATATGTTAGTTGTTTATTCAGCAGTCCATTATTCTTGTATGAAGTCAGACTGTGTACTCTGTCTCATTAGTATCTCAGTGTTTTTCATTTCACGGGAAATTAGTTTGACTGGATGCCAGAAAATTTAAGACAAATCTTGGTATCTTCCAAATGTAATGTTAGCAAGCTCATCCGTTGCTTGCAGTATTTTATTATTATTACCTTGCCGATTTATCCATTTCGGATTACTCACAGTTGATGAAATGTTTGCTATAAAATCAAACCGAATATTCTTAATAGGGACTCAATTAATTTAGGATTTGCCAATGTCCAAGGAGGAAATTCAGTATGTTGTGGGCTAGGAAATCAGGCATCAGACACAGTTATGCTCCAGCACTTTTCAATTTGGGCTTAGTCTGCCAGAGCCTCGAGCCAATCGTTAGGGAAAGTCACATTAGGCATCCTTACTTGTTTAAACGTTGAGTCAAGCACGCCCTTTTTTCCTGTACTGAATATTTTCTGCTCACATCATGTTGAGCTGCTTCTTCTTCTACTGGTCGGAGTCCCCTCCGGGAAATGGTGGTCTGCTATTGGTCAGCCTCACTCATTTCAAAATAGCGGAAGGGGAAAGCTTTGTTCTATTGTGAATGGTTACAAAACCGTATTTGTAGTGCATTTTACTGCTTAATTCAAAGTTGAATGGGTTAACCGTGGGTCCCAAGATTGCTAGTGATGACTTATATGGAAACGATGTTGTAGATAATCCAGAAATCTGATGCTACCCTAGCCTAGGCTACACTAGGGAATATGTGCATAACAAGCGTCACTCAAAGTAAATACATCCTTTCTATATTTTTATTTATGATGTTATCTGATTGCATACATGATTATTATATATACGTAGAACTTACTATACTGATGTGGTACCAATTTTTAATATGTATGTTCAATTGTGATGTTTTTACCTGGGATTTTAAACGGGTTAGCTATTTAACCTAGGTTTGGATTGCCCGCCATACGGTGAATTCGCCTTATGAGCCCAATCGCAGAATAGATTAATCTCTTAACACGGGGTCCCGCTATAATTGTATAAATGTAGTTATTATATAGTTATGTGAATCTACGTTAATTTGATTAGGCACCTTAAAAAACGTGACGTAATTAACACTGCTTCACCTTGTAGTGACCGCCACTCACATGCAGTACATCATCATCATACGTGGCATTGTGTAGCTTGTTTTGATAGTGTAGTCCTCAAAAGAGCTCTCACAATTTAGTGTGCTGGACAATCAGAGCCATTTGTCATCCCTGCAGCTTCAAGAGGGATTGAAGGGTTTGGGACAAAGGAACATTGATAGAGTGAAGCCAACTAAAACTGTGTCAGGGTCAGAGTGGCTCGTTCAAAAACATACTGTACATCCCGGAAAAAGATGTGGGTGAAACCCTGTGTTTGAAGGTACGATTTGGACAGTCCTCTATACACAATGAAACATAATTTAAAGATATTTTTTTTCTCTCTGTTTTGGTGTTCATTTACACTTTGAGGTATGTGTGGTGCGTGTTTTGGAAAAATAAGGCTTGAATTGGATCTCTCACAGCAATTGTGAGAAATGTCGCAATCCTGAGTAATATCAACAGTCGTAAAAGAAACATGAAAAGCTGGAGAAAAATCTAGGGCTGGAGCAAGAAAACGTGGAGGATAAAGACAACAGTGGTACCGGTGGTGATCGGGGCACTGGGGGCGGTTAGCCCCAGGCTGAACGAGTGTGTTGAGCAGATACCTGGAACAACATCTGATATCTCCATGAAAAAGAGTGGACTACGAGGACTAGCAAGAATCGTTCGAAGAAGCCTCAATCTCCCAGGCTTCTGGTAGAGCTCTCAAGCTTGTGCAAGTGTCTGTTACTTACCAATATAAACAAATGCACATGCACATGACCATTTATGACACCCGGGAAAAAAAATCTTACTTTTTCTCATCGAATGGCACGACGCCATTTTTTTCGTTACCATCGATTGGCAAACTGATTTAAGCACATTCCCAGCACCTGAAGATCAGATTCTGCAATGAACTCGCACATCTGTTCGCATGCACTGAACCTAGCATTTGAACCTAGATAATTGATGATGATGATGAAAGATGAATGCATAAACGGTTCCTCCATTAACTGATATTCATTGGCTTAAACCGCACACATGTCCTCACTGTTTACCCCGGCGACACTTTCAGCTTGACTATATTTGACCTCCGAGCGTTTTTCAGCGTATTTATATATATTCATGGTGCTTTAATTGCAGAGATGAAAGAGGAAGTCTTTCTCTATTCAGCCTAGCAGACATCGTTGAAGGTCCCCTCGAGGTCCCTCCCGCCGTCGGATGTCATCCAGAAGTCTCGTTCTGCACCACGTGACGTGCGGACAATGATTGGATGGATTAAACAAGACGACGCTAGAGAAATAATTGGTTACGGACGTAAAATTTCCTTTCATCAGGGTTCGGAATCATGAAGTGGCAGTCTTTCGGTTTCTCATACCCCCCCGGTTAATAACAACGCAGATCAATGAGACAATACGTATTTCCCAACCCTAGTGCGTCTTTAGTTCGAACGCAACCTGGGCCTGTTTTGGAGAAACGACGGAGAGGGCACACAGGTGCCATTTCCATCTGCAGGTGGAAGTGTTAGTGATCCAAAGTGCCCATCATACCACTGTTACAGTATGCTTGGCTCAGACAGAAGTGCTTGTATGTTTGGCAATGGAAGTCACTGGCGTCAGGGGATGACAATTGGCAAAGGAGAGCGACGAGTTGAGAGGAGGCCATTTCACGCAACGCGGCTTCCGGGATGTCTGTCATCAGGGATGCCAGAGAAAGGCAGCATCTCTTTCATAGCCGGCCAAACGAAGCAACCGAGCATTAAAAGCCCTCTCCAAGACAATATCCCCTAACTAATGCCGTGCGGTATGGCTTTCCCCTTCCCGGTCTTGAAGCCTGTCAACCTGGAAGCATTCATACAATCCTTAAGTACTTTGACACATTTGTTTGGTTTAGAATACTCCAAGGAGGTTTGGCTATCACGAAGCTGACTTCCAGTGTTATGGTTTTTAGAAAATGAACGTTTTTGGCTCTAATATAACTAATTCCGTAGCTTAGTCATTTTGATCATCTCGGAGTATTAAAAAAAAGTTTTCTTTGTTGTAACATATGTCTCTATTTACTGTTGTGTAAAACAAGCCAATAGAATAATTATAAAGATGCACAGGGTGTTTTGTAGTTGAATAAAAAAAGACTCATAAGACGGTTCATCAAGAGAATGCGCATCATTATAGCGTTGCTTTGGTAATGATTGCTGATTCTGAAGGTAAAATGATACACCCCTAGAAAGCATTACAACTTGGAAAAAAAACAAGCACTACAGCAGAGAATTGTCTAGATAAAACACTTTTATTATCTGACTCCCAGACAAAAAAAAAACTGTGAGATGATTTCCTACCTTACCTTACCCACCTTACCGTACCCACCTTACCGTACCTACCTTACCCACCTTACCGTACCTACCTTACCTTTCCTATCTATCTATCTATCTATCTATCTATCTATCTATCTATCTATCTATCTATCTATCTATCTATCTATCTATCTATCTATCTATCTATCTATCTATCTATCTATCTATCTATCTATCGCTATTGTGTGCTGTACATTTTGTCGAGTGTTTGTTTTGTCTTTTCCGTTCTTTCTACGGTAATGAAGAAAAAGAGACTGTTGGATCTCTACTACACCAGTGAGGCTATATTGTTTTCATCACTCTTCCACAGTACCCCATTAGGAATCAACCCTGACCTCTGAGAGAGAAAAAGCAAAAATTATACAGACATTTTCTGTACTCTACGTGCTCTGTTGTTTTACCATTTGTTCTTTTGGGCACTTTGTTTTGTTTAATTATTCCTTCGAAAGGAGATTATTCCAAGGAAGAGGAACATTTTAACCAATTTTCTTTACTTCACCTAATAGCATAATATTAATAGTAATTTGTGTGTCTGTTTTGTACAAATTGAGAATCTTTTTCTGTAACGCAGTGGAGTTGTAATATACGTTTAGGTTTAGTCCTCTAACACTTTAAATTACACTGATTTTCTCTGGCTTTTGCCCTCAGTCCTGCTAAAATTCCAGTGAAAAAAATGCCTTGTGTTTTCACGTATTATACTGCTCCAGTGGCCATAACAGTTCAGGAAACCGATCCCATCATGGCATAAGCCTGCTCGTCTACACTTTCAACTGTTTTTTTGCGACTTTAATCTCACCAAATACCTAAATGCCACTAGAAAGCTTGGACCCACTGAAAAGGAACAGTGTGTCTTTGTGAAAGACAAGAAATTCAAGAAATTGAGTCAGAATGAATGCCTCTTGACAATATGGAGATGTAAGCTCTGCATGCCCTATAGTAGCTTTTCTTTTGATATAAGTGATTGGAGTGACTGGTACTTTGAGTATTTATTTATTTAATTTTTTCAGTGACAACCTCTTAGTTATTGTTTTTACTTTATTTATCTACCTGGACCGTCCTCTTTATTTATTTTTGTCGCAACAGTTTATCCTCTTTTCTTACAGCTGTCTTGCATCGACAATGCAATGATAAACTAATTGAGATGGAGCCTGTTTTGGATGGCTTCCCTTTTCATTACCCATGAAATCAATTGCTGTTCTTCAATTCATTTGATTTGTCTTTATTGGTGTAATCTGCTTTACTAATATTTCGGGTGTGACTGAAACAAGGCGTGAGGGGAATTTACACATCCTATTATCATCATGATTCCGTCACAGTCCGGAACACAGAAACAAATGCAATCTTGTCATTTTCTTGTATTGCTTCCTCCTGTTAAATCACCAAATCTTTTTCTGAGTCTGTTTTATATTTTACCTTTCTTATGATATGTTTACCAAAATATGTTGAAACCAATCAGGAAATATAATAATAAGGCGGCCTCACAGTTCAGGGACCCGAGTTTAAATCTAGCTGGCTTTGGCCTTCCTGTGTGGAGTTTGCATGTTCTCCCCGAGCCTGCGTGGCTCCGTACACCCCCGCTTCCTCCTACCCTCCTACCTTGGACATACTTAGGTGTGATTGGGTGTGTGAATTAGGATTAAGTCTCTATAGATGATGGATGGAATTATGATCAGAAGATAAGAACAGAGGACTTCAAAGTCGGAAATCGAATCAATCAATCTGATCTAGCTATTAATAGGTGCCATCTCATAAGAAAAAAAAGGTGGGTGAATGTTTTGTGCTTTTTGAGTGGGTGGTTGACATTAAAAATGGCCCGCAGAGTGAAGGTCAATTGATTCTCTTGAGTGTGCTGGTAGGAAAACCTGGGGGTCTTTTTTTTGTCTGTTGCTGAATGTTCACAACACGACTGTGATGGACATTGTCCTCCGAGCATGAGACTTTCTTCCGGAAGCATATTGGGAACCACTTACCGTCCCTGGAATGTGTAGCACCCTGAGCGGGCTCTGGAATGGGTTCTACTTTGAAGTCTAGGCTAATATCTTAGTGGGATGTGTTTAGAAGGAACTGAAATATAGTTCCTCTCTTTATGTTAGCATCACGTGAAGTATTGCTGGAATCTTTGGCGGTCAGCCCGAATGAACAGGTTTTTGGACCGCAGGCTTTGCGGACCTATGAAGAAAAAAACTTTGAGCAAGAAGTCCGCCAACTTAAGTTCCTTTAACATGATTCTGCATTTTGTGACAGACCGTGAAAAGGTTGTTTCTTCTCTTGAAACACAATATTTTGGAACAGATACAGTGATGTAATGATAACATATGAATACATATTGTTTGAATGTAATGGTTTATGAGTATATGTTGTTCATTTTTCGTAAACATGCTTTAACTCGTAACCGTGACTTTGATCACGACCTTAACGTTGCATTTGGTTATTCAATACATAAAATTAAAGTTAAGTTAGCTCTATTGGTGGTTCATTATTACTGCCTTTATTGCTTTATTACTGTTTTTTTATTGCCTACCTTATTATTTGCTCAATTATGGAATATAGTCTGCTGAGGGAAGTGAATAGAATAAGATTTACATTGTGTGCTGTTACCACGCATAATAAAACTCGACTTGAATAAGCAGCTCTCTTTGCTCATGGCTGCCGCTCGTGTCTTCAGGTCACTACCGTATCATCAAATACTTGCCCTCATTTTTACCTCTTCCCTGGAAAGCTAAGACATACTGTTCGTAATTGTCGTTTTTTTTGAAGGACAGACGTTTTTGTTATTCAATCTATGTTCTCCCCTTTGCTTGAAGTACTTTTATATCGTGTAACCTGAGAGAAGAATCTCAGTTTGAAGATTTCTCATCCAGACAGTTATAGTAAACAAAGCCATAATTCAGCCCTTTAGTTGATCTCCTACAAAGGACTTTTTACACATGCAGCACAGGTTGAACCAAACAGAAACGCCTATAAATTATATCCAAACTGACGCGCTTTAAATGGATAACCGCCTCCATAGCATATTTATCAAGCATACCATCGGATGCCCCCCCCCCCCCCCCCCCCCCCCATACACACCCACATACAAAAAAAATCCTGTAAAATCTCGGAAAGAAACTGTTAGCTCAGCATGCGACAGTCCCCATCAGCTTGGAGAGGTGAGTTAAATGAAAGAGAAAGGAAAAGAACACGCAGTGCAGAGATCAAAAAGCTTTGCCTCCAGTGAGTTTGTAATTACAATGGAAGCAGATATATTTCCATACCTAATACAGTGGATGAAGATTGCTCAGGGGGCACTAATACAAAACAGCAGCAGGAAAAGTCATATAGAAGTCAGACTGTAAAAAATAGCTCTCATTATTCCTCTGAATATCCAAATTTACTGGATAAACCTAATGAAAGATCTGACGTGGTTGGTTATTGGTGAAATAAATATTCAATCTTAGATATGCGTATATTTGTTTGCTTGGTAAAGCTCTTGAGTATTTAGTATCATAGCGTTAATTTTACTTTTAATGATTTGACAGCTTTTTAGACGAGATATTATGACTGAAAAAAATGAATGCAAAGACTGCAGTTTTGATTGTGATACATGGTTTCATGCAATTTGGTTGCATGCATTTTTTTTAGGGCTATTTTGTGATTTATTCATTCAACACGACTTTTGGGGTTATTTTATACAACCGCAAATGTTAGATAATTAAACTTTTTTTTTAATTAAAAAAAAACGTAATTTTGGGTTGTGCAGAATGTAAACCCTAATTGGTATTTTTTTTTTTTTTTTGTGTGGGTTATCCATTTTGCCCCAGACTTTTGTGTAGTGGTGGGCCATCATAATCATAACTATAATAAAATTCAATTTCACTTTGTGAATGCAGATCCTCGTGAATTGCACCATGCATTTGACTCCATGATACATTAAATGTTTTGCTTGCTGGACTCTGGAACAAATAATTGAAAATTGTAAATGATCCCAATGGTAACGTAAAAAGTATCTTCCGTATATAACAAGCATGTCTTTTTAATCAATGTCATTGACTATCCCTCTTCAAACGTGTGTATTTCACGTCTCGAATGTCGGAATCCCAAAGAGTCCATCTGTATTCAACCCCAGCTGCAAAACATTTGTTCAGTCTCTCCAAGGCTGCAGAGGAATGTTTCACAATCAAGCAACTTCCCCTAGTTAATCTCATTTTATTTTCTTTGACCATGAATATGAGCGGTACTAGAAAAATAAGATGTCCCCGAAATGATTTCTTTGAAGTTAACACAGTTAGGTCTGGGGATACGTTTACAATGCTACGCAAATGGCCAGCAAATACTCAAAAACGCTTGAAGTATGGATGTTAAAACATGAGTCAATAGGTCACTGACGGGTATAGATGTGTGGAAAATATATTTTACCGGGATTGTGTTTAATTGCCCTTATTTTTGACCAGCACACAAAGTCCTGTTGTTGTTACTTACTCGCAAATGCCTACAGCAGACGTTTGTTGCTAGTTTTCGCAGATTGCCATTATTACTGTTCTCAGAAGGAAGGGAAAAAATGAACAGCGAATTCTCACACTTCAACGTTCTTATAAAAGGAAAAGCTGACCTTAATGCTGTTCGCTTGAACGTTTCTTTGCGAGCTTGCGCGTATAAATTCAGCAGTATGTGATGTGTGAAACTTTTAATTGTTATTCAATACTTCTGCTGGCACTCTTATTCTTGTTTTTTTTAATGACAGTCTTTACCTCGTCATTTTCCGTGTTATGATGAAATCAAAGTTTATAGTGGTCAAAATATTCTATTGGCATTTTTCTGCTATGTCATTGAAAAAATATAATATAAACAACCTGACATATTGTCAAAAAAAATTGGATACAGGACACACCAAAATAAATAGTCATTTATAGTTCAAAAAATTGCAAATGGATTGAGAGTACGGTGATATAGTCAAACAGATGAATGATTACAGATAAGAGTAAAACCACTACCGTATTTTCCACATATAAGGCGCACCGGATTATAAGGTGCACCCTCAATTAATGACGTTTTAAAACTTTTTCAATCACAATATAGTAATACTCAAAGTAATAACAATAATAACTCACATAATAATTGTAAACTCTCAATAGCATAATAACTCAATGTCAATATGACCAAACTTCTTCAACTGTAAACACACAAAAGAAACAGGTTTACTTTATCAGTTAAGTCCCAATCTACCAATCCCAATCTCAATATTGATCCATATATAAGGCGCATCTGATTATAAGGCACACCATCTGCTTTAAAAAAAAAAAAAAAAAATAAGGCTTTTAGGTGCGCCTTATAGTGCGGAAAATATGGTATTCTTGTAACTTCAACTTCACAGCAACATTTTCCCTGCATACAAAATGTTTACCATAAATTATTTGTGGAGCAGATTGTTTACATTTTTACAGTTTCATATGTAAAACATATTGACAAACTATATGCCTACCTGCATCTTGAGGAAAAGTTGTATAAAAAAAAAAAAAAAAATGGATCGACATTCACCGTTGAGTTATAGTCCTTTGATTCTTTCGTAAAAGAGAATTCCTCATTGACAATCATTAAGGCCCTATTGGGCAAAACGTCATGGAGAATTTGTGACTGAGGCACACAAGTCCATTTTTCCCCCTATCAGCCTCTTGAATGCAGAACATTTGTCATTCCACAAATACTGCAATGATTCATCGTTGCCATGAGCTGCGATGGGCTTTGTCTCTGTAATTAATTTTGCTCTCAGGACAGTACTTGAAATGAGTCGTGTCTTCAAGGGCTAATTAAAGGAAGGTTGTTGGACATATTGTAGGGCACACAGCTTGAAATCCTCAGCTATTGAGGACAGTTTTAGGGTTTGCCATCTCATCCTTCATAGAGCAATTTGCAGGCCGGGGAGAGAGGAGGGAATGAAAAACAAACAGATATATTTGATTTGTTGATTTCTTCAGGCACCGCATGAAATTGAAGACACTTGGCAGACGTACAATATCTTTGTCAACGTCTAGGGCTGTTTTTTTAGGCGGAAGATGCATCTGAAATGAAGACATTTTAAGTTGTTTAATTCGTGTGACTCAAAAGTACAATTAACTTCCTCTCTCGCTGATGAATGAGAAATGAGTTTGGAAGAACTTAAAAGCAAAATAGCAACAAAAACTCAAGGCGTCTACAGTGCTTTTCCTGAAATCGTATTTTCCGCACTATAAGGCGCACCTAAAAGCCTTATTTTTTTTTTTAAAGCTGATGGTGCGCCCTATAATCAGGTGCGCCTTATATATGGATCAATATTGAGATTGGACTGATAAAGTAAGCTTTACCTGTTTAACCCTAACCCTATTGACATTGAGTTATTATGCCATTGAGTTATTATTTGAGTTATTATTGTTATTACTTTGAGTATTACTATATTGTGATTGAAAAAGTTTGAAAATATGTCATTAATCGAGGGTGCGCCTTATAATCCGGTGCACCTTGTATATGGAAAACGTTTTAAAATGCGTCTTATATTCCGGTGCGCCTTATAGCGCGCAAAATATAGTACTTAGCATCTTTTTTGTTTATTTTGCAATATATACCTATATGTGCAGTATTACAATTTGGAATTAATATTCCAACCGGCGCTTATCTGTTCTGTCCTAAGAGTCAGCGCATTCAGTTCTCTGCACAGATGAGCTCTGACAGTACAGGCACACTGACACACACTCGTATGCACAATGTGAACAATTAAGTGTGAGCTTGTGGGCTTAGTGCTTGGGTCCTTTGTAAGTGCTCTAAACCTGTTAGACTGTGACAGACCATTAAAAGGCTGCCAAGGTTTTCTTAACATGTTTGAACAGCGCATACCAAGGCACAGTGACTGAGTGCCATGAGTTTGTCGTTTAATGAAGAGGCTTATTGCTGCTTATGACACTTTCTGGCACACACTTTATACGCCATCTCGACGCTATACTTAAAGAAATATCATTGCATCAATTCATTTCGTGAATGTGACTCACTGCCTAGAGCAAGGATGGGAAACTTAAAGGATGTAGGTGGGGGGGGGGGTCACAGCTTTTCATCAGAGCTACTGGTGGGAGTCACATATAGGACACTGCAGATGTAGGAGAAAAACACTATTTTACGGGTGAGCAAAATACATGCGTAAGATCCAAGTGCATGTTTTTATTACATTTAAAATTGCATAACATACATGTATAAAAGATCCGCTTTTCTGAGCATGTTAGCATTTTACCTCAAAGTAACTGATTGCTAATTTGGCTAATTATAGCCCTGTTCTGAGTCTCATGCTTTGAGCTCAACCACAATGTTTGTCAGTGTGCTCCCAAAACAACTGTTATCTGTACTCTCTCTCCTGTAAATCATTTTTCCGGACACTACAAATATCACCGGTCTACTAAGTCACAAAGCTCAGTGACATTTTGCCTCAGGAGTATTCCGAAGTACGTCAATGTCCCCAATCAGTGTCTAAGATTACATAGTTTTTTAAGATGGATGATTAATACCATAAAATAGCTTTCAAAGACATCTTTGTTAAAAAGAGTATGATTCAACATGTTAAGGACGAATTTTGAATTGTATTGAATGAGATTATGCCCACTTTTTAGTGCGAGTTTTGTTTTCTGATTATGGTCCTTAACTTTGTTTATGTAATCACGGTACAGCCTGTTTTTTTTTTTTAATTTTTTTTTTTAGTTATGATGACGGCAGAAGCAGGAGAAATCGTTCGCAAGCAAATTGGTTTGCACTTTTTAGGTGATCATTCAATGACAGGCCTGGACGGGCAACATAAATCACACATACTAAGATGAAGATGTGATATGAATTCAGAACATTTCACTCTGGTTACGCCCTGTGGTCTTGACTACACATACCATTATGCAGAACTGCACACTCTCAAACACACACACTCGTGCACACACATGAATACAAATACACTAATGGCGCGGTATCATATACAGTATGGCTGCCTGGGGTTGTGTTATTGGCTTAAAAAAACATCCATAACATCTGTCAGGCATTATGGCTGGCTGATTATACTGCCCCTGCAGTGCAATCAAGCACAATGAATATGAGTGTCAGCTGCTCAGAAAAAAAAAAAAAAAAACTATGGTAAGATTAATGCTGTACGAATATTCACTCCTGAAAACCAGTGGCGACCGGTCAAAGGTAATCGTCACCACAGTAAACTTTCTTAATATGATGCCACAAGCTTGACACATCTATCGTTTTGCACATTCTTCTTCGGAGTAAATCTCAAGCTCCAGCTGGTTGAATGTGAAACGTCTGTGCGCAGCCATTTTCAGTTCTCTCCGGAGATGCTCAATTGGATTCAAGTCTGGGCACTCCAGGATGTTAATAGAACATTTTTGAAGCCAACCCTTGGAGATCTTGGCTATGTGCTTTGGGTCGTTGTCCCATTGAAAAATGAACATTCACCCTAGTCTGAAATCAAGACTTCTCTGAAGCAAGGTTTCATACAGGATATTTTTGCATTTTTCTACATTCCATTTTTCCTTCTAACCTGACTAGGCTGCCAGTTCCTGATGCCGAAAAACATCCCCACAGCATGATGCTGCCACCACCCTGATTCACTGTAGGTATGGTATTAGCCTAGCGATTAACCCTTTTGTGCGTGAATTGTGACAAAGTAAATCTTTTTTTTTTTTTAAAGAAACATTTCAATACATGTCTCAGAAAGAGATAAAAGGTGTCTGTAAAATGAGCTCCAACTGGCCTTTATTCAACGCACTATTTGAATGGCAAATTTGAAAAATTGCATTGGCTCCACTATTTAGTTAAAATGACAAATTACGGTGGGCGGGCTTCAATGACCAGACTGACTTCTGGCATTTAGTACATCATTGTTTCATCAACTAAATGCTCGGCGATAAAAAGATGCGCATCGTGTTTTCGAGCACGCCGACACGTGACCGAAGCTATCAGGGTCGGTCTTGATGGGTTGTCCATTAACTGTCACTCACCAAAATGTCAACTTGTCTCCACAATCAGTAAGTGCCATGATTTTTTTCACACAATGTGAGCCATCACATTTAGGAACCGGAAGAGAATGTCAGCACAATTCTTTATGACTGGAGGGATGGTTGCCATGGTGAGTGTATTGTAATTCAACGGCGACTTATCCAGTGGGGGATCAGCCTGTATAGGTTCTCTTACCCTTTTCACAAAAGGACTATTAAGAGTAGCAATTAGAACTCAAGCACATTCTCTCCAATCGCTTTTTCTAACCGTGCGTTATGTCAAGTTTGCCTTTTACTGTGAACTTGCTCTGTTATTTGTCTTGTGGCGCTTGTGCTTTTCATGCATTGCATGAGGCACAGGAAGGTTAAGAGTGGAGTTAGAATTGAGTTCTGCTCCATTTAGCACCCTGAAATATTTTTCGGCTGAGAACGGCGCTCTCTCCTGCTTCTTATTTGGCACAAGAACCGACATTAGCCGGCATATGAAAGCTCTAGGGCAGCTTAGAACGCAATTGGCAGTCAAAACGCCCAAAAGAGAACTTTATTGCAGGTAAAATGTTGGAAAATAAGGGATACTCTCTTTACGTCGGTTTACTTCCAACTTTGGTTCGCAAGTTGATGTAAACAGAATCCGCCAGTAAATGAAAGAAGAAGTGTAAACAGAACGTAATAGTTATAAAGAACCGAACCAAACCTACAGCTAAATACGCAGCGGATAGCTTTTTCATTTCTTTGAGAATAAATATGACAAGCAACAATCAAGACTTCTTGCATATTGGTGTTTAGTGTATACCACATCCACATTGCAAAAACTAAATATTGCTTCATTTTTGTCAATCTTTTTAAGTTGGACATGACCCCATACTTGTAATATTCTGTAATTTTCAAGAGAGTCAATATCTGAAAGGTTTGTGTAAAACAAGTGCACAAACACGGTACCGGCGGAGCTCTGAAGCGGACGTTTTTAGTCGACTTATCTTCAAAGTTGAAATACCCCACTTGGTCGACTTTTTATCCAGACTTATTGAATACCAAAGTCAAGGTACATCAGTGTGAGATCGCACCAATAATTCTGTGGTTCCAAGAATTCTGCGCATGTGAGTATTTGGGTATGGACAAAGCAGGTCAACAATATTATACAATTATACAATATTGTGATATTCTGTATTTCAAGAGAGTCAATATCTGAAAGCTTTGTGCAAAACAGTTGCACAAACATGGTACCAGCGGAGCTTTGAATCAGATGTTTTTAATCAACATCTTCAAACTTGCCTTACCCCACTTGGTTGACTTTTCCCTCAGCCTTATTGAACACCAAAATCAATGTACATCAGTATGAGATCGCACTCAGAATTCTGTGGTTCCAACAAATCTGCGCATGTGACTATTTGGGAATGGATAAAGCAGTTCAACAATATTATACCCGTTACGATTTCAGCCTTGTGGTGATCAGACATTGTACTTCTACCATTACATGTCCACTTGGAGCATCGTGTAAAAACTGCAAACTGGATTTTGCATCAGATGGCATGCATTACCTTCACGGTGAAGTTCCACATTTTAAAGAACGTGAAAATGGTTTTCCAACTCAATTTTATCTTCTGTTGTTTCAAAAGCTCCTTATTTGAACATGACACTTGGAATTCATTGCTTTCTCCAAGTTTTTGGCAGACACTAAGTTCAGAGAGCATGCATATAAATATTCCCAAACTGTTTATGCTAAGTATTAGTTGAGATCAAAAGCAGACCCAAATATTTTGATATTCACAAGGATATTAACGAAGGCAGAAAAAGTAGCAAAATCTGACAGGAACGTAAAGGACTATCTAGGACAATAGCGCAATGAATAAAACAAAATGCGCATCATAGACTGTATGAGGGCTTTGATGAGGCCTTGCTGGAGCTCCTGTCAGCTAGATCTCTGAAGTGTTCTCAACAAGTCATGTTTGTTCTGTTAATATGGAGCCCGTGACTTTTTTTAATATCCCAAAATGTACCCCAGCAAGAACTGACACACACAATGGCTTGAAGTTTCACAAGAAACCATACATCACATTTAAACAGATGCATTTTCCTGTTACATCTGCGTCTCTTTTCCCTGCAGAAAATCTACTTTGAAACATGCTAATTAGGAAATTAGTCATTGGGGTGACACAGATCAACCTTCCAGTTTGTAATAGAGAACGAGTGTTAGCAATTTACTCTTTCCAGGTCTGTTGCTCACCCCTCATTGGGCAGTGATGGGCTCTATGAGTCATTTGTAGCCATGCATGTCTGGTTTCATATTTCCTCCCCCATTAGGCCCTGCATGGTTCTCCTCTGTGTTGTGATAGACCATAATAACTCACTGGAAATCTGCCTGGTGTTTATCAAACGTCTCCATGCAGGGCTGGTGGTCCATAATCTTTTTTTTTTTTTTTTTTAAATCCTATTGTGAACTGGTAAACAGTCAAGGAGGGCAAAGCACTAATCAAGAATGACAAGGGAAAAAATAGGTTAGGCTCCTGCCCATATCACAAATTACACTTACCGAGAATCAATGTGATGTGCTGCGTGTGATGTGAAGATTAAGAAAAGTCACTATCTCTCTATCTCTCTATCTATCTGTCTATCTAGCTAGCTAGCTAGCTAGCTAGCCCACAATCTAGTGCGCTATCTAGGGATCAAATTATCTTTTCAGCTAGCTAGCAATCTATCTAACTTGCTAGTGATCTACCGAGTATTCTATTTAACTGGAAATCTAGTTATATATCTTGGATTATGGAGCTATCTATCTAGCTTTCTAGTTATTTATCTATCTAGTTATAAATGTTTCTTGTGAGTCATCTATCTATCTATCTGTCTATCTGTCTGTCTGTCTGTCTGTCAATGGATGGATGTCGGCAGGTTGGGGGAGAAACGGTGAAAGGCAACCTTCTTACAACAGTCCTCACTTGGATAAAGAACATCCCAAGTAAGATGATCAGCAAATCATCTCAGAAGAAGAGAGTAACAGTGGCGTATGGGTAGAGTTATTATCTTGAGCTAAGCATTATTTTCTTAAGATGTCACACAATACATTATTCCCCCTAAAATAAGAATATATTTCCTATCATAAGCCTTTTTTTACTTTAAGATTGACTTTTTCACAATGTTATAGATTGTTTCAGACATTTATTAGGACAGAATGTAAATAAATTATACTGCAGTAACATATGAATTGTTTACCTTCTGTACCGTAGTAGTAATCTAAGATGTAACTGTGTCTAACTTTGCACTCATTGATCTTTTGTTCTATGGGACACACAAGAAGCACCTGTTAATCAATTGCCTCCTCATTGGAATGACCATTAACATTTACTAATGTGCTATAATCACTGTTTTCTATTCTAAACCTGCTTTAATTCAAAACCCAAGCTCAGTCTAATCTGCTTAATAAAGACGAAAATGTCAGTGTTCTAGCAGCATGTCCTCATCTAACTTGATAGAGGAGCCGAAGCAACAGAGGTAGTCTTTCATCTAATCACTTTTATCATTTCTCCGGACCCGTTTTCTTCTCCAAAACTTATTGGCAAAGGATTTGAGCTGTTTTTTTTTCCATGCGAGACCATCTCCTGGAATTTAGGCAGGATAAAAAATACACACCCCTTGAAAAATTTCAAATCCCGCAGTTTCCCAACACTTTGTAACCTCCCTCTACTCTATATTCTGCTTACATCCGTTCCTTGTTGCTTCTCCAGCCTTCTCTCAAATTCCATTCATCATTTGTTAATTTCTGGGAAACATTAGAGACAAAACAGACCAGCCAGTCAAATGAAACAATGGCGATTCACGACATTAACACAATAACTGTCGTTGTCTGCTTTGCGTATGATAATAAAGGCATTGTGTGTCTTGTAATGCTCAACCTGAATATCGCGTACTTAATATCAGTCAATCAATAATCATCACATTTACAAAGTGGTTTGAGGGCGCCCCCTGTTTCGGTTTGGTGGTAATTTCATTTGATGTAGGTTTTTCTTTCCCGTTATTTTGCTGTGTTTCATGTAAGAATGGATACAGAGCAACATGTCGGCTGTTTTTGTTGGATTTATTTTGAGTACTTTTTTCCGTGACAAATATTTCACGGCGACTTTATAAGTCATCCCTACACTGTCACGCTTTTGACTGATTTTCAACCGGTTTTGCGATGAGTGGCGCAGCAAAAATACTCAAGTTCTTCTGATTTGCTCTGGTTTTGTGGAACAAAATGAACACTATAATTCACCGAGGTTGACGTGTATCACTACTTTCAAGTCATTTCGAAAAAACGTGACTCGAAATAAAATTTAAGCTTTGCTTATGGTGAAGGATTTCTATTCAAGGCAACCGGTCCTCCTTCTAGTTTCTAGTCTTGTTTTGGGGCCACAGGTCAAGTTCTTCCATTTCATGAGTCAAGTCTCCATTCCCTGTCCTTAATTCTTAATGTTTCAACTTATTAATATTCATGATTGAACTGCCCAGCATCTGTATAATGAGACTCCCCTGAATTTCCATTCTTTATTACTGGATCTGAATGAAAATCAGGAAATCCTATAGGGAGTTTTTCGTTATCCTTAAAAAAAGACTGACCGTATTTCATTATAAATGCTTTATTCAAATCATCTATTGGTGCGTGATTACAGAAAACTGTCAAGTCAATTGTGCAATTTAATTTGAGAGAACATTTCTGACTTACATACTGTAACTGGACAATTAATTTAAATTTTGCTGTAATTTCTATGTCGGTTTCCCCATCTTATAATAATAATAATAACAGAGAATGCCTTAATATTTTTTATGACACCATCGTTGAAGTTGTAACAATCAAACATTATGAAGACACAGCTGAATATGAATTTGTCAAAAAGCCATGAAAGTTATCATCACTATCTGACATGCCAAATAGTCAGCCAATAGCTCGTCATTTACGCAAACATCCTCGCTACTCTTCCACGGGTGATCATATTCGGACACATCCAGAGTGTTTGAAATGGAGGTCTTCAGAAATGCTTTGCTGAAGACATCTTTACCCAAGTGATTTCACGCATACCAAACCACTGCTTTTGCATTTTTGCATCTTTGTCTTGAACAGACCAGTCAAGCCATCTTTTCCTTTTCATAATGGGTCAAAGTCCGCCAGAAAATGTATGCACTTAGCATCATTGTTGACAACAAAGAGCCAATAAGGCGGTGTTTGACAGAAGCACATTTGAAAGTGCTAGCATGTTAAAACAGATGCATACTATATCAAATAAGAAGTATATATAATACTTTTATGCCTTGTAAATAACGCATTACTTGTTTTGTATTTGAATTCATGTTATTCAAACATATGTGAAGAAAATTGAGTTTTGAGTTATGAGTTATGCAAGTATTAATCGACCCTCTTAATATGGGGGTTGAATACGAGAAAAAAACTTGTACACCGAGAAATACGGTATATTCCGTATATACGTATACACATAGGTGTTTGTGTGCGTGTGTGTGTTTATAATATGCATATTACTTGTAAAGTGAACTAACCAGAGAAAGACGGAATTTATAAATGAGTAAAAAAATCATCAAACGTGCTTCTGTCACGCGGCTTTTCAAGTTCAGTCTCAAAATAGATCTTGTGTTCTTGTCTCTTTGTCATATGGCTTTTGTGGTTGTTACCCTTTGTTCTACTCTTTCTGCCTTTCCCCAGATGCCGGGTTTATGTGTCTAGCTGATCCAGACATTGTTAATCTAGTAAACTAGAATCAATATCCGCCTTATCTCTTTTGTGTACGCATAAAAGTGGCCTGAATCTGATTTATATTTTCTTTTAAATAGCTGTAAAGGATGTCCCTCGCCCTAGAGATACCACAACAAACGCAGGGGATTTGGCTGACAAAAAAGTATGTGTACTATACATCAGTGAAAAAAGGCTGGTTCTCAACCTTTTTAGGGCATTGGAATTTTAATGGGAAAAAAAGGCAGACACAATTATGAAAATGATCTCAAGATACATTTATTCCAGGCAGTAGATTCACTTGTATCCAGCAGGGGGAATCGACTGCTCGCTCTGTTGCCATCTGCCTCTCAAACTGCAGCCCTCTCCTCCTCTCCCATGCATATTCCCAGGTTGTGGAAACGCTGCAGCCCAATGGTCTGCGTCTGCTTGGCTGCTTTAAGACCCTCCTACCAGCTGGGCTGAAAAAAAAAGAGGCGGCACTGTGTTTGTAAGCCTTGGACGAGCCCCCTTTTACCGCCCTGTCAGTGTCGAGGAGAAAGGAAGAAAGAGAGAGAGAGAGAGACGGAGGGGGGGTTAGTGATCGGCGGAGAGCGCATGCGAGAGAATGAGAGAACAACTGTGTGACAGAGGCAAAAGAACGAAGGAGGCTGCTTAGAAAAGTGAGAGAGCGGAAAGGAGGAAATAAGGAACGTACATTACCAGAGCCGGAGGACGGCGACGGGGGACTCTTTCTCTTCTAGCCACAAGGGGCACAGTCACTACTTTTACCCAGTTGACTTCTAGATGAAACCCAGTGGACCGGAATAACCAATTAGTGGGATTTTTGATTTGCGCTTCATCCTTAGGAAACTGGAACGATTGGGACTTTGTCTTGCTGCGCTTGCATCTTCGCGCGGTGGCTTCTGTGCGCAAAGTGCATCTGTGGGTGCTGAGGATATCACTCCCCTGTCATACAACAGACCGTTGGATCAGACCGAAGGGAGGAGAGAGAGCGCGCGTGTACGACAGAGTGAGGGAGAGCGTTCGAATCAGTGTGCGCATGAGAGGGAGCACCATTAAAGCCGAGGCAAAAGTGATCCAGCTTGACTAGAGAAGGGAAACCATCCCTCCTCTCCCTGTGTTCCTTTGCCATTCCTTTCCTCTTTTTCCTCCTATCCCTCTCCCATTCTCACAACATTCACAGGACCGCTCGCTCGTCTTTGCAACTTCTCTCCATCCTCTACCTCTCCCTTATCACACCTTATCCGCTACCGAGCGCACTACTCTTGGATCAGGAACTTGAGGAAATATTTACATTCATCCGGCAAGGAGAGACCGGGGGACAGTCTGTGATACGGCGGCTCTGGACCATATTGAGACATTTGCCATCAGAGGCGTCCTATTTGACACTGCCTTCCCTTTTGTGGACCCACGAGTGACAGCGGTGTGGACAGAAGAAAGGATTCCTACAAGCTACACACACCTCTGCTATCGTTTGCTACTGAGCAGCTCCCTCGCCCTGTGTAACCATTCCCTGCCTCAGTGCTAAGGATTCCAGCTACATGGGCAAGCGATTGGAGCAGCAGCCAATGTACCCTCAGTACACCTACTACTACCCCAATTATCTCCAGACTAAGGTAGGCCCTCCTCTCGCGTTCCTCAAGCATGCAAGTCCAACTCTCGCACTCCTACCTTGACTGACTCCCGCCCACCCTCGATGCCTCACCTCCTTCACTCCTCTGGCACCCCCAATTCATCCTCCTCTCATCCTTGAGTGGAGATGATACTTGATTGATAGCTGGCCTTGGTCCTGATGGTTTCATGGGACAGATACCTTGTCGGACTTTGGATGTCTATATCAGCGTCTTGGTGTGTGTCAGGGATCAGGGCTGATTGCTGTGATCTGTTTGGCCAGCCTTCAAATTTTTTTACTGGGGGCAACCCAGCAACCTTCACGCGTTGCTCATCTATACATCAACGAGCCTTCAAGATAACATCAGACAGGAAATGAACAGCTAGCGTTTGCACTCGGGATTAACGAAGCCGTTCGGACCCCCGTCTGATTTATTAGGATTGACCGTAATTAAAGGTACATACGGTAATTATTGTTAAGTCACTAAATAAGATAGATCTTTTGTTCTTCGGTCCAACAATAACACGTTTTCTGTGCCTGTGGGTTATACTGTTTGTGTGTATCAGTGACCTCGGTTCCGAGGACCAGGCCCGGACACTAGGTACTATGAATGCTAGTTTGTAGTTTAGTGATTGCACAAAGACCGTAGAAATGGACACAGTTGTGTTTCAGTGATCTTAGAATGTTGTCGTTTCTTCATCTTTCTTAAATTATTTTGGAGTTTTGATATTTTAGAATCAATCAACAAGTGCATAATGAATGTGGCTTTGAACATCCATATTCTTTGTTGAATGACCTAAATGTGTCCAAAACTGGAACGGGTGGAACAAATATAGCTTGCCAGACTCTTTTTCTTATTCGCTCGTTCTTGTGAACGAACACCTTTTATCTTTGGAAATTAGGATTACTCACAAAGGCGGGTGGACATTTGAAAGTACCCTTGATCGACTATTAAAATTAATGTTTAATTAACTTCTATTTTCTTGCCACTTTATTTCAGGACAATTCTGTCTGGAGTTAAGGTGTAGCAGAGGCCTGTGTGAATGTATTACTATACCGACACTAGTATTGCTCTTCTTTGACCTAAAACTAGTTGTGAGTACATGAATGACGTCGTCAATTCCTTTGTAGCCAAAGACGTGTATTCTTTTTCCCTGCACCGAGTATCCATGCACACATGAAGCATGTGGAACATGTCTCAATCATATCAAAGTTTGTCCTTGCACAAATTTACCCGAATGAGGATGTGGTTGGATGCCTCTTGGGTAAGGAAGCTCTGGGTAGGCCTCGGGCCATGCTGCAGTGTCTTTTTTTTTTCCCGCCTCCAAACTGGCCAAGATGCCCATGGAAGAACTGGACAAAGTGGCAGGGGAGAAAAGCCGAGATTGATGAATGGACAATTTAATCGATAATCATTTCCCGGTTTATCACCAGTCAGTTACAGGGCCCATATATACAACACCCCTTACTGAGTGAGAACTGAACCCAAGCCTTCATAAAAGTCAGGCAAGTGAACCTTTGCACTGTGATGGACGCCCATTTATTGTTTTTTTAGCATTATTTGCTTTTATTTTGTACGGTATATCAAATAATTTAGGAACGCTCAGGAGTCTAGAGGTCTGACATTTATAGCGATGCAGATTGAGTCTCCATGTTTATGTATAAAATGATTGATGGCTTAAGATGACTTACTGTTACTTTGTTCTCAGGCATATCTGTGGCTTGACTTTCATGTGGTTTTGTATGTATAAGTATACGTACTGTACATACAGTTTGTATTCATATAGCATTAGCTTAGTCATATTGCAAAGCCCTATCATTTGATGACGTAGCCTTTGAAATATTTTTTCAGGTAAATAACCCATCATCAGCGTAAAGCATTTTGGTGCGGGCTATACTTTAAACAAAGTGCCGCATTATCTGTGTCCGATTCAACAAATGGGAATTTAATCATCGAAAACTCCGATTGTATTCAAGGAAGCAATAGGAACACGTCGCTAAGCAAAATGCTATCGGTCCTCAGTGAGCATCCAGCAGGGTGGACCTGGCCGCAGCCCCACCTGGCAGTTCACCAGCACTCCCTTCTGATTTATAGTTTAATACATTTGTGCTGCTGCCATATGGCTTCCCTCTCCATCCCCTGCTCCTTCCATCATCCGCCTCTGCCTCCCTCCCCACTTCGCCTATCTCAGAGCTGCTCATCTCGGTGGCCTCTCAGTCAGGGTATGCCCCCTCCATCTCGCCCCCTCCCACTCTTCCTCTTGTTTCACCGCTCTCTTCCTCATCCACTCTGCCTCTCTACACTGTTGCAACAGGGCTCCAACCTCTTCCTCCTCCGCCTATGCAGCAGTTCACTCCCAAGGTCAGCGGCGATCCGATCTCGCCACCGTCAGCGATTGATTTATACTTGACTGAGCCGTCGGGTCGCGTGTCATGCAAACAGGACCTATGGCGACAAAAGCATACGTTTCTATTTAGAAACCACCAAACGGGCAGCTTGTATTGGACTAGGTTACCAAAGTCAGTGGTGCGCAACCTTTTTTTTTAGGCATGTACCGAGTATCCCTTAAACAGTGTAAAAAAAAAATCCATATATTAAATATTAAACATACAATGTCCTCTTTGGGATTATAGTAGAGATCTCTTCACAAAAATACATCCTAAACTTAATAAATATTTGTCCACAAAAAATAATCAGCATAAAGTGTCAGACCTGTTTTCAAAAAGAAATAATTATAAATTAATACCTAATTATAAATACATATCTAGAATCTGGGTTTTGAAAATCATGAATAATGAAAAACCTACCAAACATAACATTTGTTTTATAAACTTATATTTTCCCGAATCAGTTAATTCATTCCAAATTTATCTTTAAAGGATTTTTGAGTGTTTGTTTAATTTAAATTCTGAAGTACCCAGTTCTTAGTTTTTGGTTCTCCTACAGTTGAGTGATGTCACTGTTATAGAAAAAAAGAAAAGAGACGTGGCAATGCTTCAACCAACAGTTATATTTTTGGAAATTTCCATAAAAATCCCTTGAGGGAAATTATGACCCAACTTTGGCTTTTTGATGTGTGATATCAAATATAAAACACAGAAAAAAAACACTAAAGAGGCTAAAATATTGCACAGATTGTTAAATTATAACAACTTTCAATAAACCTAGCTGTCATCTCTTCTAAATGCTTGCAAACGGGAGGTGGAGAAGTACACCCCATAGGTCTCAAATTTAGCCCATATTGGGCTCATTTACTGCCATTCAAAATTGGAAATATTGTCAATTTTGGACATATTGAAAACCTGCTGTTTTATCATGCATTTCCCTTGATTTTTGCATTCATCCTTTCAACGGCAACTCGCGAACGGGGCGCAATAGAATTTGGTTGTAAAGATGTGTTGTCTGTGTCGTTCACACTGCCATCAAAAAATCATATATCGGATGGGAGCAAGACAATGAGAATTGGGTCACTTCAGCCTGCAGTGTGAACCTCGCCAAAGTGGCAACAGGAGCGCAAGAAGGTGTTTGCTTTCTGGCCACACTGTCATGCACACCAGCCTGTTCCTCCTGGAGCTCCGAGCAGACATCCAGAAGGACCGGGGGGACTTTTTATAATACCGAGGAGGCGTCTTATCTCAGTCTGCAATGCTGTGCTATATGAAGGGAGTTGGCAAAATTGGACTCTGGATCATGGAATCCATCCTTTTGTTAGCTTAGTGCTAAGCTAGCAGTACAATGGACTTGACTGGGTTTAAACGGTACCATCGATCTCTACAGGGTCATACATTAAAGGATCCTGTCGGCCATGAAAACTGTGTTAAAATGCTTGAAATCGTCTGGTATTCTAGGAGTTGCCTTTTGCAATAACGCTTGGCAGTGAAAGAGTTAAAAATGTTAAACAAAAATCCACAAGGTGGCTAAATTTGTGCGTTGGTCGGCAAAGTAACCATGACGACTTGGTAAAGCTTTTTAGACGACATATGGCGTAGATAAGGGGCACCCAATTTACCATTGTGATCCAATTGGGTTTTTCGTTTGCAGTCTTGCTGCTTTGAGCGAGTCTGCGTATTTCACATAACTTTCAGTCTGCATTATTTTTATCTCACGCTTTTATTCTTCCAACCTGATTGTTGTTTTAGCTTCTGTTGGAGAAAATGTTGGGAAATAAAAGCAGAAGAAATAATTCAAGAATTCGATGCTCATTCAACTCGCGGCCTTGATAGGTCTCGATCATTTTGTAGTCTTCCACAATTGAGGTTTGTATTTCATGCGTAGGTTTTTTTTCAACTTCCGGATGCCTTTTTTCTTTTCATCATTTGTGGGTGTTCAACTCCGTTTAGACTGAGCTTGCTTTCAACACTGCATTCCTGAGGTATAGCCTCATACACCCAAGAAGTGGGGGGGGGGGGGGGCAAACATATCCACAACGGGTAAAATAAAAGGTAATGGCTGACATAAATCTTTCTAAAGTACGGTCAGTTTCATTGGCTTGCATCCATTTGGTTGAAAATGCTTTGGATGTTTGTGCAAAATTATACAACAGTTTGCTGCAAATAGATGAGTACATGGTCAAGAAATGTGAAAACTAGCGTCTTAATGGCCTACGCGTTTGCGGTTACAGTGGATGTACTGTGCATCATATTCCCGTTTAATGGGATTCTCGGGTGCTGGCCGCAGAGTGCTTGTTAACCCACATTAGAATGTGAAAGTCAGGGAATGAGATAAAACAATAACATTTGTCTTTGTATTGATTAGTGCAGCGGGGCATAGCATGTGCTCCTCTTTAGCGGAATTATTGATTCCTGAAATAGTGTCTGTGTGCTTGTGTGTGCGTTACTGAATGTGTGTGTAGATCTATTATATAAATTTATGGTTATCTTATGACTTCTTTTGACTAGATTTTAGGATAGAACTTACGGATCATCTCATCTCAGGTCTGCACAGGCTGTATTTAGCACACTTTTTACACAGGATTCTTTAGATCGGTGGTGCCCAACCTTTATATTACCACGGATTAATTACAATTAGATATTTAGATGTAAATGAATTCTTATCAATGCAAAAATTTTGCATAGGCTAACATATACCAAAGGGAAATACCTAGCACAAATGAAAATGCTAACAAGCTTGTTTAAAACACACAAAATCTAGCTTATCCTCTCATATGATTCAAACAAATCAGAATTTTATAAAAGCCAAATTACTTTTTGTATAAGTGTGCGACGCTGTACGTGCGTGAAGGAGTGAGTAAGAAAGAGAATGCTTAGCTGGGATTGATTAGATGAAGCTCCTAAAAGCACCGTCTAATTTAGGTGTCCTTGAGAACTTGGCACAACTGCGCAAAAAGTACTAGTTGGCCCATTACAGGTTGCTGTGGTTAAATGTTTGAAATAAACAATCATGTGGGAGTCTTGCCTTGTGGAACGCTTGCCGGTGTTTTATTCTTCTAATCGGAACATTTGGAAATACAGAAAGCGATGGATTTATTCAGATGGTGGTGTAGCAAGAGGTTGACTAGATAACCTGAAGGTTAATTCTTAAAATCGCTTCCCCGAAGTATGTACTGAAACTTACCCGCATGAGGCCGTTTGAACTTTATTTTACAGGAAAGTGCTATATTTTGTAGAAATTGGTCAGATTTTCATGATTTTTTTTTTAAATTATTTAAGGGGGGAATTGTAGTTTACATGATCAGTATCGTTTCTACTTATTTCTACGTATTTCTAACCCATGGCTTTCCAATTAAAACACATGGTGTGTTTTTGTAACGATGAAAATATTTGTAGAGGCATTTCTACATTGTAACATCGCGTTAGCATTGTGTGACCGCTCCGTACGCATGGCAATTGCATCCGCTAATAAATGAATTAAAAACACATTAGCAGGAACGACTGTTAGCTTTAGTTTATGATAACAGTTCCAATAGCACAAATTATTCCGCTTTGATAAACCAGTAATGTCTGAAAAATATAGCTGTGTCCCCCAAATTAGGAGTTATAAAATTTTATTTGCACAGCTGAAATTCAGTGTGATTTATTGGTTCTATCAAAAAGCAATAGAAAACTAGAAAACGTTGGATGGGTTTTGTGTTTTCTAAACAAATTGACAAGCCTTTTGTTGTTTCCCTTTGTAAACAGAAGCTTTCAGCATGTCTTGCCTTTTCGGGGGCACGGTAAATGCCCAGGTTGTGTGGCAACAAGGTGGGATGACTTGGAAGCTCCTCTTAGCTGTGCTCGCTGACTCAGACTCAGCTGGGATAATTGCTCCTGAATTTTTAACGAGCGGCTGCGTTGTGCACTTTGTGGAGCAGCATGCCCGAAGATCCCCGCATGGCTGCGACTGCAATAGCATTGCCCTTTTTTTTTTCCACTCATATCAGGAATGAGAAGAACTCTGAATATTTAAGCATCTCATCATTGGAATAGGTGATACTGTGATTTTGGGATGATACCAAAATAAGCAAGGGCTCTACCGCTTGGCTGCACAGGTAATTATCCTCATCTGGTTTCATCTAATCACTACTTGTTGTCATGAGCATCCTTTGGCAGGATACGTCAGTCTTTATTGTCTTTCTGCTGGGTGGCTCTTAGCTGGCTCTGAAATCTGGAAATGAAATGACCTTAAACACAGAACAGTCTTTCCGCATACTGTGTCATATTGTGAAGAATTAAAAACTAAAACTACAAGTGCCTCATGGTACAAAAGAGAATAGTTCAGTCATTTTTAAATTCAACTTCCAAAGGACAAAAGGCAACGACACAGTGCATGCCACGATACAAGGAAGCCACAGGGTAACGTCAATTCTTGTACCGCAATGCCTTTGCTGACGTTTTTTCGTGTTTGGCGCGTTGAATAACTACAGTAGTTATCCTAACTCCCAAAGTGATTGTTGTGTACAATTGTGAAACTTGCCCCGCCCCCTTCTATTATGTATTCATTTATTTTAACCTTCAATTTCCCCTTTTCTTTTTTCATTATAGATAGGTATACAAACCAAAAACTTGCTCAGCTGCACGAAAGACACAAATCAACACGCAAAACAAGATCTGAATGACATTTTCCTCCTTTGCTATCCGTAGCTTAAAGAAACAATCTCTGCAGCGATCCCCGTGTCATGTAAATAGCGATTACTAGACCCACAATTTTAGTTTTTAAAACATGTTGATTTGATGGAAAGCATTTATTTATACCTTATTAACCCTTTAAAGCTGGAAAAGACAAACTCCAGTTCCTGAATGTTTTCCAAATCTCTCTTTGCAACACACCTGTTTCAAATGATCAGGATCGTTATGAGGTTCCTGTAGAGCTGGTTGATGAGCTGATCATTTGTTTGTTTTTGGGTTTTTTTGGGGCTTAAAATTTCTGGTGGCTTTTTAAAATGAATAACTGTCTAAATTCTACCCACCACCACTTTAACCCTCTTTTTTTTTTTACCTCTGTTACCTTTCAGTAGCAATTTTAGCAAAAGTGAAATTGACATTGGAGTCAATCAGAGACAAAGGCAACCAACTGAAACTATTTCCTCTCCAGATTTTTCGATACGGAGACTCCAGGGGTAACGTAAGCCGCAGACATGCAAATGTTAGCGCCGTCTGACTACTGCGAATACTGCAGCCAGGCAACCATGGTTACCGCCTCCCAGATAGCATATAGCGCCTGCAACATTTTACTCTCCACCGCTGCATTAGTTGTGGCAAGCGCAATGAAAACACGGTGTCACGCGTAGCTTGAAAAATGGTTCCGGAAAAAGCCAATTCTGCCATGAATGAGGATAAGCAAATAGGCATGAGCGCTTGAATGGCTGCCAGTCGTGTCACAGCCCCCCCCCCCCCCCCCCCCCCCCCCCACCTCCCTCCTCCTTCTCCCATCCAGTCACAATGAGCTTCTATACAAATAAGGATACGTGCACCAATTTAGTGCAGCAGATGAACCTTGTGAAGCCTTGTCGAGCAAGTGGGGGATTACCGTGAGCAAACAGGCTTTTCTCCTGGCTTTATTTGAGTTAACTGACTCACACCACCCTCTTAGATTTTGCCCCAGTGGTTTCTTTGGCAGAGGCTTCCACTTCTTCTGCTGCCTTCCAGGCCGGGCGCATTAGTCAGTGTATGGAAAAACACTGAGTGTGTCAGGTAGGCGATCGGAATTAGATTGCAAGGACACTTTAGCGGGGAGGAAGCCGAGCCGCGAAGCGGGCGTAATGGATGGAGGAGGAGCCAGCCCACGGCGTGACAAAGTCTCGTTGAAGGGAGCGGGGAGGGGGATAATTCTTCAAAAGTAATCAGTAGCACATAAGCAGACTATTGGCAACGCCGTGAAAAAATCTTGGCTTTATATGTGGGCTGCTTGCAGATGTCGGTTGTTGGCAGGAAACGGGAACGCAAGTTGAACAAAACTTTTGTCGATGTGCAAAGCACTGCGGGATTCTTTGCCAAGGCCTAAAATGTTTACATTTTCTTCTCTTGTATTGCAAAGGTTCTCTATATTCAAATTAACCCCTTAAAAGCACAAGATGAACGTATGACTAAAACACTGTAAGAAAAAGTCCACCTGATGGCACGTGTTGCATTTTTCCGCGTTAATTTTTAAGCGCGATCAAATGTGTATTCCTTTTAACATCCGCCCTCAAGTGATGCTTTATTTATTTAGTCATTTTCAGCTCTAAAAATGTCATATTTTTTCATATAATACATTTTAAAACTTTATCATTTCCAATTTCTCTCTTGAAAATGACATTTTGCGATTGTGTTGACTGAAAATGACACAGTTCTCAGTTGTCAATAACAACCAATCATGGCTCAGATTGCAAATGTTAAATCTAGAAAAAAAGATGAGCCTTGATTGAGCTGTGCTGTATCGTTCAGTCAACCGCAAGTGGCAAAATACATTTTTAAGGGTAGTAGTTGTACATGACAATCAATGAAAATTAACTGGCAGACAAAATCGAATTTTTACTGCTGAAAATGGCTGAAAAGTTTACGTAATCATTTAAATCAGTGCTTCTCATTATATTTTGTGAAGTCCCCACAAAGAAAGAAAAAGCTTTTCATGCCCCCAACACAATGTGCTGACTAAAAATATGATTATCTATAAATATTGTATAACTATACCTAAACTTGTAGCCTTTTCAACAGTAAAAAAAGAAAAAAAAAACAACTTTTGAACACTGTTAATTATTTTTACAGCATTTATATAGATTAAAGCTCAGTCTAACACTGAAAATAACATAAAACTAAAATAAAAATTGCATCAAATTGCGTCAAAGTTAAATACTGAACTTTTAAGTGTGTTACATGCTAGATTCAGCTCTGCTTTGCATAAATATGAAGGTCAAGTGCACAACAAAATGATTTGAAACAAGGATTGCTCCGAAATTGTGCTTTTCCTTCCTTTATCGCCATTCATTTAGATGTACTTAAATTTGTGCGAACAATCTTTGAATGAATGCCAATCTAGCATCTAACTACTTATGCTTCCCCGCTAATGTTTTTACGGTTGTGTTGATTTGTCTTTGGGCCCTTTGGAAAACATTAGGAAAGAGTGGCTATGAAAAAGCGTTAGTCACTAATTTCCTGTCTGTTATCTGCCTCTGATTAGCCATCTTGAGTACCCCCGCGGAAGCCTCGTATCCATTATTTATCCGTAGCCCACCTTAAACAACAGCTGCGAGCGTGTGTAGCTGCCATATGTTGTGTTATTCTCAACATATTGGGGCGGTTGGTTCCGTATAGGGAACGTTATATCAGCCCGCGGAGATGTATAACAAGCCCTCTGTGGACATGCTGCTCCGAAATTATTCTCTAAATGTTATTTTTCACTTCATCCTTGGAAAATCAAAGGGGCTCCTGAGGTCATACAAACTAGTATTCAAACACAATTTGGGGGGGGAAATATGTCTCTGAAGTGTAGTTTGATTTGTTGTTTTTTAATATTTTACAGCATTTGCCACACCTATTTCAAACCAAGGGACTAGTATTATTGAGAAAATAGAGAAATAAAAGAAAAGGCGTCCCAGCGGTTCGTTACGCGCCTATCTACGCATTCTAGTGGAATTGAACAACTTTTCCATACACAACAAGCCAGTGCTGGGCCCACTGTCAACAAGGTAGCTTGCCTTGTACGATTTCTTATAGTACTGCAGAAATATATTGATAATATGTGCTATATATGTGTGTTAGTATAGATTACACTCATTACTATATATTGTTGGCGTTTAGTGATCATTTTTACGTCTCTGGCACATTTTTTTGTAAAAGTATCGCGGTGCATGGGATATCCACTCCCTGTGGTATTGCTTGGTTGGAAATGCAAGTGGGAATTTGTATCTAAATTATCCTAGAACAAGTAATATCTGCCATTTGTTTTTTTTTGTTTTTTTTTTCGATAGAAACAAACAAAAATCTGTAGTGAAAGGGTTAAATCACAGTAATCACCAGTCAACGCTTGACTCTCAACTGAAGCCACCACACCGTTCTTCCTCACTACAAAATCTCACTACAAAATGTAATATCAGCAGTCACCAGAGGCGGCGCTAAAAAACTTCCCCGCATGTAAGTCCGGGCACAGCTCCTCACAGGCGCACTAACGCACAGCCTGAGAGTCGTGTAATTCTTCCCTAATTTCTCTCATATAGTGCCAGATGTAGAAGAGCGGTGGTTTAGTTTAAAGCAAAAATTCCCTCATTTGTATACGATTGTGTATTAGAGTTGTTAGATTGCTTCAGGCTCCACTTTAGAACTGAGTGTGGGAGTGCGTCATACGCTGCTGTGAAGTGATGGTACTTTGGAAAAAAAACAAAGCACTGAGGGTGCAAAAAAGGTGCAGGGCTCAAGGAAAAAAACTGGGACTTATAGTCCAAAATTTAAGGTAATTTTGCAGCAAATCCACTCTTGTATTGGCAAAGGTTCCCCATGAAGTTCTTCATGAAATGATGATGATTGCAAACGCCTGATGGTTGTCTGGCTGTGTGCTCCCAAACACACTTTTTTGCTCCATGTTCTACAGTAATTTTTTTAACAAATCAATAAAACGTTTACTTGGCCGACTCAGTGCAAAATCTCTCCTCCCCTAGTCCATAATGAAAACAAAATTAAAGGAGCTTCTTCCGATAATGTGAGGATGAATTTATGTACGGGCGGTGTGGAGGTAGTACGAGGACGTTCCTTCTCGTGAGAATGGAAGTCCCTTAGCAGAACAAGCAAGGAATTATCAGACATGGATCAACAAAGGATTGGGTGTTCAGAAATTTACATGGCCAAAAAATTACTTTTCCAAGATCGGATTCCTGATGGTTGCCTCACAACCGAGAGGTCCCAAGTTCAAATCTACGCTCTCATTAATTTGCATGCTCTCTTCATGCATCGGAAAACGATCGTAGATCAATCCGATTGAGTTCGCTTTTCACTATAAACGCTTCAAAACAGTCAGAAGTTAAACTACATCAGGCAATTAACCGGGTCGGCTGTGTTTTCCGACGCCGCCGAAATCGTCTGAGGGGCAGCCGGGAAAGAGGGTCACATTAGGATTCAGCCGATAAAGCAATAAACCCTTGTCGGAGATGCAGTTGGCCTCATTCGGAGCAGCTTCTGTGTGCGCAGCACTTTGTGGCCGCAATTAATCACCCGGCTGACATTAGCCTACCTTCCTGCAAACACTGAATAAACAGTGGCAACGTGAAGGCCATGTTCTCCGCCGCAAATCTGGTGTTAGCGTTAAGATGTCTGTTGACGTTCCTTCCCTTCGGAGAGAGAGAGAGGTCCCGAAAGTCCGCTTGACTTGGGGCGGACCCGTTCGCCAGACTGGAGTGAGAGATCTGTTGATCTATTCAGTTACAGGTTGCGCTTGAATTAGCGGGCTGGAGATACGGTTTAGCATCTTTGACGCCACTCTTTCCCATTTTGAATGGATGCGTAGATGTTGTGATTGATACTGTATGTATCAGCTGCACTAACTTCTTTTGTGCGCGCGGTGTTGTCCCTCCCGCTTGTGTGACAGCGCAGTAGTCGCCAGAGTAATTTGTAAAATGGAAAGCCTCTGAGGCTTTATTAGGAGGATGGCTGTCAGTGTGCGCCGTAATGTTACCATAGTGATGGTTGCCGGTAGCGTGTGCCAAGCGAGACTGGAGGCTAACCGCTGCGCAGTGGATTTCACTTAGCATTTGTTTTTAGAACGTCACAATGTTAGCATTTTATGAGTATTGGCCATATTCCAATGTGTCAGTAATCACGACGGCAGCTGATACAACAAAGTATTGACCACTTTCTTTTGGTATTTTTATGGTCAAAAGTAGAAATTACAAATTAGGATGGAAAGTTGTTACTTTGTGAAATTCCAAAATATTTAGGTAGGTATTTCTTTAAGATGATCTGTGGTTGTTTTGTGCGTCAAAAGTATGAGTAATGTTAGTAGGACCCTATATATATATATATATATATATATATATATATATATATATATATATATATATATATATATATATATATATATATATATAATTTTTTTTGACTTATTCTTCGTTCTTGCGGTGTAACCCAAATTTCAGTGTAAGTCGGAACGCCATGCAGATAATATCAAAAAAATAATAAATAAAATAGATTGCTCTATACGTTCTGTACTGTAAAGAATTGTCCTATTGTTCTGCCCATTTTTGCCCCCCCGTTTCGTCGGATAAACTTTGTCAACCAAACCAAAAACGGAACATAGCACTCCAATGGCCTCTTTTGCGCGCAACAACTTGTTCGTTGCTGTTTTACCGTTGAATTATAGTAGTAAAAGTAAAATAAATAGTTGCAACTACGACACTCGACTGCTGACTCAGGATCCGGTTCGAGAAAGTTCACAAGTTCAACATGCATTCTCATGAGCTAACGTATCAGCCCGGGAGGAAACACGATAGAGTAGTTGAGGAAAGAGGTGGGGGGCTAAAAGTGAGGAAGGGCGGGACTCCTGTTGAGTTCACTCGAGGGGACCCACACTTCTGCGCTCCGTGAAGTCCCGCTAAAACTGAATAATTTAAATGGCATAATTCATCTCCGTTCTTATCTCCAGCGTTCATCCTTCTGTAGTGTACGCTCACACTCGCACAAGTCTCCATAAAACATGAAGAAACACACGATGAAATTCTTCCCTACACATGCCAAGTCACACATAAAACAACATGCCTTGAGGAGTTTTGTCCCATGGCTGGTGTTCGGCCAGCAAAGTGGAATCTGCACACAGGGAAACCTGATAGGCATTCCCTCTGCCAAACACATGAGGTCACCCCGACGGACTGATCTTTCTGGCCTGCATGCCTCCTTCCACCACCCACTGCTGTCACATTGAAAGATTGTATCTCGGCGAGATCATCCTCTGTTGGCTTCAGGATGCTAGAGTGGACTTTTTGAAACTGTGGTTTACACTATTTTGGGTAATCTTAGGTCATTGTTGATTTTGATTTGAATCTTCATGCAGGCACTCGTGTAGATTTTTTTTTTCTGAGTATTTCCGCTTTTGCCAACATCCCAAAGATTTTTTTATATACTTGAAAACTGAGCATATGTGTTAACGGTTGTGTATAGAGGTACAAAATTTAATCAACAGATAATGAGCTCACAAATCAAAATATAATCATGTTGGTAATTTATTACGTAATTTTTTAGAATGGAACTGAAAATATTCTTGGATTTGCAGTATAATATCGTGTTCAATCAAAATAAAACATTTACAAACATCTGTTTTTACTTTGAAAAACAATGAAGAAAAATTATTTGTCTTAAGCTCGTCTCCTTAATTCGGACTCGCCAGACCACTGCATATTTTTTTTACTTTTCGTCACAGATGAATTTTGGCTCCAAAAAAGCTGTCGTGGTTCCGAGTGTGTTAAATCCGTGACCTTTCCCTGACCCTTTTTTGATTTGCATGCCTTAAATTTAAAGTAAGGCAATGTTTGCATCAATCCTTTCTAAATTCTTTTGAATACGCCTTAAAAAGCGTGCATCACCTTACGGTATTTTGCTCTTATTCCCGTTTTACGCAAGGTCCCAACTCCATTGAAATGGTGTTTTTTATTTGAAGTCATGACACGAGAACAAATGTACGAGCTCCGCCGACTCGACTCGTACTCTGAGTCACCCCTTGAGCGACAAACCAAAACAACGCTCACTGCACAGCGCTGTTTTCAAAAGCGATCCAAACATAATGTGTGTTAGATCTCTCTTCGTGTTCGCTCGCACCGCAAATATGCAACACGGACACCCACGTTCGGTCGGTCTTACAGACACACATGCATATGCATGCAAAGGCAAATACGTATTCCCAAATGTCCCACCCCCACTCGTCATAACACTCTAAGCGCTCCCACGCATCTCATGTTCTCCCCCATATTATGTTAAAAGGAGCAAGCATTATTTCGCCGGCGAGGTTTGTTGTTGTCTTTGGCAATTGTCAATAGGCCGCCTGACATCTTAGACAAAAAGCGTCCTTTGCCGAACAGAACCACAATCCGGTCACATTGCCGTTATTTAGTTTTGCTGTGAGGTCTCACTGTGAAGATGAAACGGTTTGTTTTTTGGCATGTAATTTGAGTAATTATATAATTACAATAATATGCTACGGTTTTGAGATCAAAGGCTCGGCGGCAGCTGTCATTGTTTCAAACTTGATGTTGGTCAACCTCCAAATTTTGAGAGAGAGAGAGAAAAAAAGTGACTCAGTCGCTTGACTTCCATGTACGCGGCCTTGACAGAGGGAAAACTCGGGTGGAAGGACTCATAAATACATTCAAAATGATTAAGAAGTACTTTTGAATGTAGTTAGTATTTATGAGTACTTTTGAATATGTGACACTTGCGCGTATGTTCAAAAATTCTTGGAAAAATGTCCAGTTGAAAGTTTTGAACAGAAGTGGGCGGTATGTGGATCCGTTTTTCTGATGGGCAAGCGAATGGAAGTATAAACACAGTCTAAATAGGCAGCAAGCATACAGGCATGCAATTTGCAAAATTCAGCCGGCCTGCTTTGGCTCTGTTAAATTCTCCTTAGCAGCTAAGGTTTGTGTTGTGGGTGAAAAGGATTGAGTTAGTGGACAAAGCTTTACAGCAGCTTGTTGCGCCGCCTTGGCTCTGACCCGTGCAGATTGTCAAGTGACCTCGGTAGCGCTGCCCTGAGCCCGCTGTGAGGAATCCAATCTCCTCGCCAGGATACGCCGCATGTTTTAGGAGTCCGATTTGATAACTTTGCCCTCACGCCTCTTTCGATGTGCCTATCAGTCCTCTAATAAAGGCTGACATGTTTTCTCCTGTGATGACCTATGATGGGAGGAGCTTTTGCCACACAATCAACTGTGGGATATTTGTTTAATCATTTTAGACCTCATCTGCTCCCTTTTTTGAATTCTTACCTTTAAAAATGACAAGGATAATTTTTTCAATGAACTTTGATGCATTATGAAAAGGAAAAGACGGCTTGACTTGTCTCCTTCAGTCCTTGGATTTTTCTTTGAACAACCCGGTATGGAAGTCAGGAAGTGGGGGGAGAAACGGCGAAAGGCAACATTCCACGCTGTGATCTTATAACAGTCGTCACTTGGGGAAAGAATATCCCAAATAAGATGATCATCAAATAATCTCTGGAGACCTTCATTTCAAACTAACTGGATGGGTTCAAAGATGACTACCCGTGAAAGAGTGTTTGAAGAAGTGACGAGGAGATAGGAGAGGACATCCGGGAGTTAAATGGGAGGAACTTCAAATCATTTTACCGTTGCAACATTAGTCCCAGAATTTGCGTCTACTCAAACATTGCCTCGCACTTGTCTCATTTCCATATATGATGAAGAGATGTCTAAAAGTAGCATCATTTCGTCATTTTAATAACATTTATATAATGTTTGTTTTAAAATTGAATTTTAAAAAAAGTGTGTGTCGGGGTTGGGTGTCAACTTATAAGCGAGGTCGACTTGAACTCTGAGAAATATGGTAGTTATGAAATCAATAATAGCCAAAATAATAATACTTACGACTAAATATAGCATCCCTTGAACACAAATGTTTTCACAGAGGGAAAACACGTTTAAAGTAATGAAAGTAAAACATATCTCCCAACATTGCTGATAGCGAATCATTGCCACAGTAATCAAAAAATAAACAAATAAAATAAGCCTTGGTTTTACACGTTGCAGTACATAATCAAGCGACAACGCAAGCCATATCTTTTCATTAAAGTCCCCCGAGAGGATAATTGCGCATCGCAGCCGTAGCTCAATGGCCATACAAATCCAATTCAATTGTTCCATATCAATATTCATGTCGCAAGACATTTTATGAATTGGAGATTTTGCCATTATGCTTGCTTGACAATAAACGGAGTGTCTGTTAAAGGATACCTTCCAGAAACGCAGCGACCTTTCCAATACGGGGAATAGATAAGCTGTTGAAAATCGAGAGCAGCAAAATGAACTAAGCCCTTTTTCACAAGGCCGTCCGTATTTTTATATCTTTTCAAGATGTGACCCTCGAGCCTGATACGCAGCGCGCGATTGACGAATAGGGACCGGAACATCGAATTTATACTCCGGACTCCTCTCTCCGATAATAAACCCGACAATAAAACGGGCCTTCGTTTCAGTTTGAAATCTTTTCGCGCCGAAAATATTTTTATTAAATTCAGAAAAATGCTCTTATGGGTGACCCCTGAGGTAATGTAGCAAGTATTTAAAAAATCCTCGCCCGGGGCAGCGGCCGCGTCACAAGTCACAAGATCGATGAAAATCGGCGGCGGTCGGGCCGTTATTCGCCGTTCAACGGAGACTTTTCATGAGACGACAGCGACCGACTGTTATTGCGGCGCCGCGCATCCTTCCATTCTCCGGTTGAATACGCGCGGCTCGGCTTTGGGAGAAGCGTCCCCGTCCCCATTGTGCCGTCGCCCAGATTTCCACATGAACAAGAAGCTTCTCAGCCCGGTCGCCCACCAGTCCACTAGCAAGCCGCCTCTTGAATAGCCGAGACAGCGGCGTCATTGTCGGGATGAATATGAAGCGGTCTACTCACTTCCACGGAGGCAGCATTATCATCACAATGAACCCCAAGCTGTTCTTTTATGCGACTATTTTCGAAATCCGCAAGTTGACTGGGAGGTGAAGCTATGCGCAGGAAGCAGCCGCGGAGCCGGCGCCGCGTTCCTTCACCGTTGGAGTTGCAAATGCATAATTAATCAGTTACAGGATACTTCGCATCCCAAAGGCGCGGCAACCTTGCTTGTTGCAATTTCATCAGACACACGATCCTGTCAAGCGTATTTTCAGACTCCTTTACTTCTAATGAGTGACATTTACCAAGGAACAACAAAGTCATTTGATAACGTAGGACCTTTGAATGCAATTAAATTCATCTTAAATCGGGACGAAGCGGACAGGAACCGACGAATAAATTAAGTTGCTTTTTACGTCAATAAATAGGGCGGCTGATGTGCTCGTTGTTTTTATATTAATTGCTAGTCGTGGATGGAATCCTTCAAAACGTGGAACACAGTACACGCTGTCACGTGAGAGAGTGCTTCATTCGTTCCATTTCGTAAGGTGAATCCTTCATAAGCTTTTTACATGTAAATAGCCCAAAAATCAGTTCCAAGCCCCCAAAATGACCCTAAACCTTTTAAATGCATTTTATTAAATTATACAAATGCATCAAAAACAATAAAAAAAAATACATATTAGAATCACATTAGTGCATAATAATCGAAATATGCCATGTAAAGAATGGAAAAATAAAAAACACTCCTAAACCCTTTACATTAACCACATTAACTAAATGAAAGCAGGAGCAATAATATTTTGGGGGGATTATTTTGTGCATGTAAGTATAGTTCAGTTGAGTTTGGGGTCATGCGAAGTGCTTCCTGTGTGATGTCATTGCTAAAGTGCTAACAATGTGCTAACATTCCTAACGCTAAACGTGACAGCCCTATATGTAAACAGTAAACATCAATGCAAAAATCTATTGTCTCATTCGTGGGCAAGTCAGCACATAAATAAATAATAACAATGCATCATAAACTGTAACAAATATCAGGAGACATCACGGGTTGTGATAACATTACATTAGAACCAACTTGGTGCGAGAGCTGGTGTTTATTGTCTCATATTTGGTTGTAATCTTCAGATATATTTATGCTGAAGTATTTTTTTTAAGCAACATCATGCCTCCCACAGAACATGACTATGTTTAGAAATAAAGATGGCACCAACATATTTCAAAACCAATACTCTCGGATTATTAGAATATAACAGCAACAGAACAGTAACATGCCTGATTGCATTTACTAGTGTAGTGTGCACCCTGTGAAATGGATAAATGTTTTTCTTTCTTTTGTTAATGTTAAATGATACAATTTTAGGCTCACTTATAACATTTTTGTAGAAAATAATCTAGGTTATCGACTGCATGTAAACAATTTTTTTTCAGCGACACATTTGGCAACTGTAGAAAAAGTGCAATTACAGCCGGGGCACTCAAAAGAGATGGACCCTCCCACAAAAGTGTCAATCACGGTTTGACAGGCACCTAGTTTACAGAGTTGCTGTCATTCCTCATGAATAACAGTCCATAGGCCTCGTAGATTTACGGTGTTTACGATGGGGCCGACGGTCGCATGGAACATTAACTCAGGGGTCTCCAAAAAAAAAACCCGGCAACATGAGCGGGCCTTGGCCGCCAACGCTATCATGTTTCAAGCGACGGAGTTGGCTCAAGCTCAGAATAGAGAGTTAACAAGCGGTAGACAACGCCCACCCCCCCCCACCCAAGCTCCCCCCTCCCCCACGGTATATGGCCGCGAAGACCTTCTATATAGACATGAGCTCAAGGATCACAGCACCTCATTGCCTTAGCTACTACTGGGCAATAAATTCTCCTGCAGAAATGAATTGGTTGACCTTGAGGTGAGCCGGTGTTGCGAGTTGCAATCTAATACCATACATTATCCTAAATGCTTGACTGGATTTCCTATTTTTCCGCCGCCTGTTGTTGTTGAATAAACGCCGCATTTATTCAGTTGGTAGAGTGAGAATAATTAGTCACCGAGGGTGCGTGAAGCTTATTTGGACTTAAATGAGAGCAGGATCGGTGTTATCACAGGCGCTGTATGCTTTAAACAAATAAAACCTCCCTCTCCGTCGCCTCTATCACCGCTTCCAGTCGATGGCTGACACTTAATAATTTATGGACTGTAAGAATTGGTGTGGCCTAATTGGTGGCCGAGCTCCTACTGTCAACACTGCTTGGACCATAATAAAAATAGCTGTGCATTTATTTTTTTTGTTTACTTCTTTCTTTAGGCCTGAATGACAAACACGAGATTTGCCTGTTAGCTTTCCAAATAGAGAGACTAGACGTAAGGTTCAGAACACAAATGAATAGAAGTCGCGAAGGACAACGAGGAATTGGTAAAATGACGTTATCAACAACAGGGACACTTTGACGGCACAGTTAGAGAATTTAGCAACAAGCAACTGAATGCAAAATGGGAACTAAATACACTCAACACTAATGAGACAACATGAAACAGCAGGACAGGCAACATTTGGAAGAGGGAGATTATTGTTGGGGGGGGCAGGTAAACACACACTTGCACACAATCACACAATGAAGAAGTGGGCGGCCATTTTGCCACTAGCAGAAGACTGAAAATGACATCAAAGTTGCGAGGATACAATAAAAGACTTCAAGCTGTAATTGCCATCACTTAAGTATGAAGCAAAGGCTGTGAATAGCTATATAAATATGATCTCTTCGTTTGCTATATTTAATCAATTCTTTAAAAAAAAATCCATGTTTTTACATCATCATAATGGTGTATCGTATGTCGAATTTTGAAGTATGAGATGAATTTTATACAGTTTGGATTGAGGCTGTAACATGTCCGTGGAAAATGGACATTCAGATGGATTTTCCTTCATTTTCAGATGGATTACACACACGGGTAAGAACTAAATACACTGTAGGCTTATTTGACATAGATTTTGAGCATAGCCCGACGTGCAGAAGAAGATACGGCGCAATAAAATAGTTCATACAGAGATTTTATGATGTGTTCTGACAATTTCTGCCGCTACGAGAACCTTGCACTTTTCTAGTAAAACTATAATCCACAACATTGATTGGATGCAAAACTACACATGAAGGGGCCATAACGCGTCCGTATATTCTCCTATTAGCGCCCATTGAGGGAAATTATAGTTTGTAGAAATAAAAAGGAGCAGGAGCAGATGGTATAGAAATGTAATATTCCAGGTGTTACATTGAACGAGTTAACCTAATTCCTTAGACATCGCTCATATGATTAGTACACCGGGCTCAGTTCAAATCCCACCGTTGACTAAAAATATCAATGCTATAGAATTACAAAGCATGTAATCCATACCGCGCGGCCCTCTTGTACATATGTGCCATTTCCTTGGCAGTGCATAAATGCAGTAGTGAAGTAAAAACACAAATTAACAAGGAAGTAACAGTCCAGAAACAGTGATTTCATTTCCCCCAGTAGAGTAGTCATTGCCAATAAAATGACCATTCTGTTCTCATTAGGATTAAGGGCTGTTTACGCAAAACAGTTTTCATGGTGGGGCGTTTGCTGCAATGGGAACTGGGCTATACGTGTGTCAAAGAAGATAAAAATATTAAACTACAGTTACAGTCCCCATGGAAACACTGAAAAACGCATCGCATGTGTGCGCGCTCGTCCGCAAGAGCAAAATGAACTTGAGAACGCTTCGTTAGAGAAGTGTACAGAATTTTCCGCACACCTAAAAGCCTTATTTTTTTTTTTTGAAAAGCCGATGGTGCGCCTTGTAATCAGGTGCGCCTTATATATGGATCAATATTGAGATTGGGAATGAAGTAATAAAGTAAGCTTTACCTGTTTCTTTTTTGTGTTTACACTTGAACAAGGTTGCTCATATTGACATTGAGTTATTATGCTATTGAGACTTTAGAGTTATTCTTTGAGTTATTATTGTTATTGCTTTGAGTATTACTACATTCTGATTGAAAAAGTTTTCAAATATTTCATTAATTGAAGGCGCGCCTTATCTGGTGCGGAAAATACGATACATATATTGTGAATCCAGAGACTAAAATTCAAACTACAAATATGTCACTTAGTCTTAAAATTATAGTTTTGGAAGAGACTATAAGTTACAGTACGATATGTTAATGAATTCATACTGCTCCAAGCATTTTATGACTGTTCCACGTGGGCGGAGTCTTTGAGGGATAAAGTTACCTTGAAAACGTTGGTTGAATTACGAATTATACGACCTCAAGGGTGTTGAACTTTTGAGACTCCATTTTAAGTCCATCCCTTGGCAGATGCTGAACCTACAGTGGTCCAGTGTGAAACTGTGGCACATTTAAATTTCCACCACAGTAATTTATCTCATTGTAAGCCGAGGTTGCTGTGTCACCGCCAGTGTGTTCTAGACAATTACCAGCACAGTGGAAGGCAAAATGCCCAACAAGGAAACAAATAGCTGTGGAGAGGCCCTCTTTTGGATGACTCATTAAACAAGCAGTCTATCAGGCCCCATGGGGTTTTAATGGCCCTCAAAATGCCTTAACAATCCCACTTCCCCGTGTCAATCACTTGCTCCTGAGATTTAAAAAATACAATTGGAAAGTGTAATTTCAAATAAAAACGTGAGGGCTGATGCATGCAGTAAAAGTCATCAAATACGAAACCTGCGTGTGCAAAAAAATCCACCAAATAAACTTCATGCATTGAAGCCCTGTCTTTCTTATTTCCCCCTACAAGGGAAAATGAAATGTTCATCTCTGAATTTGCCTAGCATTGAAATTCAGTATACCGTAAACAAGCCTGCAGCAAAAGCTTATGCTTGACTCGTCGACACGCATTTTGCGGCGCATTACACTCAGTGTGTCAGATGATATTCTCCCATACTCTAGGTGGCAGTAAATGGAGTCTACAGCGTGCAAACAACACCACTCTATAACAGAGGTAGAGAATCCCAAGTAGTTTTGATTGCAATGAAATACTACACTTAATCAAATCATTAGTTTTACAGAAGCTTGGTAACAATTTATTTGAATCACATGCCTTGGAGGAGGGTTACATCGAAAAGAGGCTATAGTGGACTAGACTCAGGCACCCCTGCCGTCTTCTGTACCAAACTGAAATAAATTGGAACATATTATACTGTTTTGTAATACCAAAACCTAACTCGAGCTTTGCGGCTCTACCGCAATGGCTTTTCAGTCACCTTTGACGCATTACCAGATGAAATACCCTGCACACGCCAATCATCATAGCACCAAGGTCTCGATGTCACTCAGTGTTGGGAAATAGTGCAAATAACACCACGCAAGTATTTTTCTACAGCTGTCATTAAACACTACTGAATTTTAACTTCCCCAGCATTGCCTTTGATTGCGTGATAATATCTGCAAGGGACCTGTTTCTAAAACGCTTTTCCGAAATCTTGGTGTTTTGCCTTATCAAAATTTTGCCAGCCGTGAACTCCCCCAGACAAGAACACATCAGGCTGGAGTCACTGAGGCAGGAAAGAAACATTACACCACTACACTCACCTGTTCCATAATCACGGTGACTTATCTCATGAATAAATCAGGCTACCAAGGTCTGAACAACTCGACACCGAGTTCTCTCCTTTGGCAGATGTCTTTCACTCCCCGTTACCTTCTTACCGCTAACTTTTTTCAGCGTTCTTTCACCTTCCTCCCCGTAATACTCTGCTGCTCGACAGAGCTCGTTTTATTTATTACACAACTGTGACACTTTTGGATAAAGCTCCACACCTACGGTGATTGAACTCTCCTCGTGGAAGCGCCGACATTCCCCTTTGCTTTCCCGTAAGTCATACGATTGACAAGTTGAGGTGGTCTGCCAACGAGTGGCTGACTCTCTTTCTTTAAATCACTCACAGAGGCGCCTCTGAAGCGCCGCTAATGCAACGTTGATGCCAATATGTCATACCAATAGAAATACCGTCAAATTTAAGTATGGAGTAAACCACTGTTCTCGTGAGAATTCGGTTGGAAGTGGTATGCAAGCTTGAGCGCTTTATTAAGAGACGTTTACAGTACTCGGTCAAAAGTTCGGAAACGCATTCGAATTCAATGGTCTGTCTCACAAAAATATCAGGAGGTCAAGAAAATCAAGCGGTTTGGAAAATGCCGTTGTGAACTGGTCCTTCCGGGTCATAAAGCATCATCCATATCACCTTATCAACCTTCTGAAGGTTTCTGATTTCCCCCAAATTGTGGTTTTTGAGTTTTTCCTTCTGGGAGCTTTGACAGGGGATGCTTTAGTGTACCTTACACCGAAAAGGTGTCTCTGTATGTCGACGTGACCTTTTTTCACCCGTGGAGCCCTTTGAGACTTTGGTGATTCAGGGCTCGACAAATAATATTAGTTTGATTGATTGATCATAAAGCCGACTACGAAAATAGCAAGCTAGTATCTGGAGAAAGGCGCTTTCTATGAAAAATCCGATTCATAAAACATTCATTTTTTTCCATCCATCCGTTAGCTACCGCTTTATCGGGTTGGGTCGCGGAGGCAGCAGCTTGAGCAGGGTTGGACACAGAGTTCCTCCCTGATGACATCCTCTCCAGTAGCGCCAGATGTACGTCGAAAAGCAGCGGTTTAGTCTTCAGCAAAAGTGCCCTCATTCAAACAAGATTGTGTATTAGGGCTGTTAGATTGCTTCACACTCCACCTTAGGATTGAGCGTGGGAGTCAAGTTCATTATGCGCTGCTGTGAGGTGAAAGTCTGAAAAAAAAATCCGCCATGCACCGAGGGCGCGATAGGAAAGGTGCAAGGTAGCGAGGGATCACTACGTACTCTCATGTTCATCCCTACCTGCCCCGCTCCCAAAATCGTATTTAATGCAGTGCATGGGTGTCCTTACACGATCCAAATAGATTCACTGAGGACAAGATTCAATACGCTGATCGACAGCGTAATTGGGGCAATCGTAACCTAATTGTTATCTTAAGTACCGCAGTAAATGACAATACTACAATAGTGCGCATGTTAAGCAATCCTCTGCATATCTTTGCATTCTGCTGGTGACAGCAGATTTGCAGCTAAGAGGCTGGAAGACTTTTCTGTTGAGTAATGCTGCTGTTGCTTCAAGGGGGGTAGTTGCTTAACACGGCGTGCAGAATCTGGCACGCCGTCTTCCTTGGCCTACTAAACTCTGCAGAACACTATGCAAAAAGTCCCCGACGGCTTGTAGAGAGGGGGTGGAAAAAAGGTGGAGTGAGACTCGGAAATAAGGCAGGAGGTGCGGGAAGGAGAAATGGAGGACGAGCAGCCAGATGAGGATTGGAGTGGATTTAGAGATAGATGAGAGCTGACTGAGGGGATTGGGATGGTAAAGCGAGGGTGGTTGGAGGACTAGCCGAGGATGAATTTAGTTATGGGAGGTTAGGCTGAGACAAACATAGAGGGAGAAATGTCCACGGTACACTTGCAATCTGATCAAACGTGCTTTTAACGAATCACGGAGGTAATACGTTTTGGACATAGTCAGTTAGTGCCTTCTAAAAGATTCAGCCCTTATAATCAGCGGATAAAGCTGGAAATTAGGCAAATGAGCAAATTCGGTTTCATCCGGAGTTGCCTAGCATTACAAAAAAGTCCCTACTCTGCACTTCTCCAAGGTCATAGGTGAGCTCCTGGCACTCAGATTCTCTCAATGTTGCACTCAGGCTCTCCTAATTAAAGGCAACACATTTAGCCGTTTGCAATTGCCCTCAAGTGAAGATAAAATAGTAGCAGTAAAACTGTTTTATGATACCCGCATTTACAGTACGAACACTATTCGGCACAATGGAATAATGATGTGCGGGTTATGATAATGGTCTTGTGTGCCCCGTGATTAAGATTGTGCTAAAATAAGAGGGGTTTGCACCAGGGTGCCATTACATGCATCTTGCAGTGACTTTTTAATTTGGCTAATATACTGTGTGTGTCTTTTTGCTGACCTCTTGAATGTCAGTGCCTTATGCAGAAGGTGAAACCGATAAGTGAAGATTTACACCACATTGTTTTTGCCGGCAGACATGCATTGATGTTACCATAGTAAAATAGGACAGTAAAATGTTTTAATATTTTGGTATGCATGTTGTGTTTTTTAAACGTTAACTGTAAGGTCGAAAAGTAGGAAGCTCGGACGAATTAGTAAATCTTAGTCTGCTTTAGGATCCTTTGGTTGCTGCATTTATTTCACCTGATTTGTACAGTACTCCAGATACGGTATACAGTAAACCACTAATATTTTTTACATATATACCGTCTTTCCCCAAATATAATATACACATTTTTTCCCCCAAAATGAAGGCTAAAAGTATGGCTGTTAGCAACAAGTGCCCATTTCAGCTAACAGTAGCTCGTGTTAGCTGAGGTTGTTACGGCATTATTACCATTAAAAGAAGCAAGCAGACCGAACCAATGTCTGAGTCCGTCCTTGTTCAAACACAGAACTATTACGAAAAATGGAGAGGAGCATATAAAAATGATGACATCTCCAGCTCGTTCAATGAAGAGAGCTCCGGTTGGAAAATACGGAAAGGGATTCCATTTGACTCATTGATTAATGGCGGTCTTTTGAGATATACACAGTCATAAACTTGGTGAAACACGGGTGTTCCTCATCTTTAGTTTTTAATGATAAATTGAACTCGAACCGCTTCACGAAGAAAAGGAACGACAACTCCTACGAGTGCACTCAACACTGGTGGGGCCTCCACTGACCACTCCCACTATGGGAATCCTGAAACACGCTAACAATGCGCAAAAAAAAAAAAAAAAAAAAAAAAACTATATAACTAACGGATATGAACACAAAAACAGGTGAATTTGAACCGGGGCCCTTGAATTATGAGGCGGACATGTACATTATACAATATTATATGAATTTATGGATATTAAAGACGCAGTACATCACTACAGTGCTACATAGGGGGGCATCTGAAACACATTTTGCAAAAAACAAACAATTGTGGAATCAAATAACCAGTGAGATGAAGCATTATGATGTGGGTCTTTGTAGTTTGTTTGTGGGCAAACTCAAAATATCGTTGCCATTTTCACTGGTGTGGCATTTGCAGTGAACTGGATTAACAATATTAATTCCACTCAATTGCAATTATTACTATGACACTCTTGTGTGTAAAGCCACCACCACATCAAATGGCCTCCTAGTACTAAAACAGTTTAAGTAATATCTATAAACGAGTGTGTATTTTTCGTGCAAAATATATAATCGGACTGCTTGTCAAAAAATAAAAAAGTTGTCACGCTATCACTCGTGCATTTAAGTGTATAAATTGTATTGACATGATGACAAACATGCAGTCTTGAAATTTGGGATTGGCAGTAACTTACGCACTCTTTGGCTGTCTCTTCCCAATTACGTTCTTATTTATGAATGTGAGCACTGCTGACCTTCTTGGAAGAGGAGACATAAATTAGTTTGTCTGGCAAACGCTGTAACAAATAGCATTCTGCCACAGCTCCAACTTCCTCTTTATATCAATCTGTCCCTTGTCCCTCTTGGCCCCCTTCCCGACAGGCATCACATTCCAGCAATAACTCTCCTCACCTGGTCAGCTGGAGCGACAAGACGAGAACAGAAATTCGAGCCGTTCAAATTGGCCGAAGGTGTGACTGTTCATTCTAAAATTTCATAGTAAGATGACTGTCAATGAACATAAGTGGTTATGAAGGAATAGTCAGTAAAAAACAAAATGTAAGTTACAAGTGACAGTTTGAATGATGATACCGGATTTTGACTTCGTGAATGTTAGTCCTGTGTGTGCATGCAAACATGAACATGCAAACTCCACACAAGGAAGCCCAAGCTAATATTTTTGATTTTTTTTATGGTGTTGTGCTATTTAACATGTATGTCAAGCTATTAATTCAGTTATACTTTACACATCTTAAATTAGCCAAATTGAATCTGGCGTATCCCGGAAGCTGAAAACCGCATTGTTGTCTTTCCCTCCAAGCCGAATCTGTTTTGAGGACAATGGAAAGAGTGAAATGCATCAACCTCCCCTTGAGTACGTGTGTAGGTGGGCAGCATCGCAGGCGCATCTCATATGACATCAAATCTCCATTTTAAATAAAGGTATCGCTCCCTTGACGATCGCATTATTTCAATTACATGCACAGTTGTAGGATGGGATAATAAATGCCAAGCCACTGAAAACGGGAACCACAATAACATAGTCATGATTCAATTATACTGCAAATAGTGTCGAAGGCAACAGTACATTATCTTTTATTTGAAGACGGAACGCTCGGAAAATTGAGCAGATACGTTTCTACGGTATATCTTTCACATTCGCCGGATTATGACCTCAGTCTTTAAACTTCATCTTCAAAAGTCTGGGGGTGACTTCATAAACATGTTACGCAATTTATCCGACTGCTCACAAAACAACAAAACAAACCAGGAAAAAAAAACAAAACACAGATGGTGGATAAGTACCATTATGCCATGGAATCTGAGATTTCAGGGTGTCTGAAGAGACCCACGTTTAGAACATGGCCTCTCTATAAAGTAAATGATGTGTTCCCCCATTATCTCACTCCATCTATCCCGCACTCTCCGCTCACACACCGGCTAGCACACAAACGGAACCAGCTGGCTGTAATGATGACAAATCAACCCAAATATTTACGTCCGTCGAGTTTCAATTTGGCTCGGCTCGCGGCTCACTCTGCATGCAGTTCCATATGGCTGCCATGGCCTTTGCAGCCAAAGTGTTGGAATGGCTCCCCGCAAGTACACTTCAGGTTCTTTTATGTCACCTAAACACCAGCTGACTGATTGTTAACGTCTGCCGATAACCCATGTTTACTGCTATCAAAGGTCTGCTATAAACATGGCTGCCGGTGTGCTTATATGGAATTTTATTTCGGAACCATCTTCGGTTGAGGTTCCTGTTTGTCCCAGGTGTTAACGTCTTTAGAGGAAGCACATTCTACACATTAAGGTTCCATGTTTGTATTGGGACTGGGCCGTAAATCGAAATTATTCGATTGCCGTATTTTCCGCCCTGTAAGGCGCACCTAAAATCCTTATTTTTTTTTTAAAAGCTGACAGTGCACCTTATAATATGTTATATATGGATCATATCATGTGGGAAATTTAAAAAGATGGCGGCGCCGCGCCTACACGAGCGCATGGCTTGATCTGGATCTATTCTGCGCTCTGCGGCTCCTGTATAGTTAAATAAAAGAGCTATTTATTCCTTTTGACAGTTGTGAAAACGCTTATATTGTCTTCATAAAGTTTATATTGTATGAATAAAGTTCGATAATTTTGCTGATTGTTTAGAATACATTCCCTTGAGTGTAGCACCATCTAGTGGGCGCATGATGTAACTCCATCAAGTGGATGCGTAATGCAATGCTCATTATTCATAATACTAAGTGCAGCACCATCTAGTGGATGCATAATGCAACAACAGCCAGTACTGTAGTTTCAACTCTATGTGCGCCTTATAATCCAGTGCGCCTTATATATGATTAATTTTTCTCTTTAGAAATCGTCCGTTCATTGATGGTGCGCCCTATAGTGTGGAAAATACGGTAATCGGTATTTTCGAAAATTGCCGATTTTGCAGAAATGGAAGAATTCGTGATGGGTGGTTTACAAGAGATGTTCACAAAAGATACCGTGATACTTCTGCTTACGAAATAGCTAGGTGGAAAAATATTGTCTTTAGCAACGACAGAATATTCTAGATAATAAAATTGTTGGCTTATGAAACACGAGACACCAGCGCTCACGCCAACATGACTGTAATGTGTCTTGACACAGAACACGGTGTCTTATCTCGCCAAAAGCTGGAAGAAGAAGACCAAAGTGAGAGAAAAACAATAGCAGAGAGAAAAAATTGGAGGTTTGGAATCTGTATGTCTCAGCAGTTTTATAATTGGCCTCAAGAACTATTGTCTCGTGTTTTGTTGGTCTCAAACCCATTTGTGGGGTTGTGTATTGTTTTTTTGCTTAAAGACTACATGACTGTTATTTTTAATCTCTACCCACCTTTCGTTCTCTATCTTAGCGCGTTATTTTTTTCTTCACCTTCTGCTTCTTCTTTTTTCATTGTCTGATTCTCATTTTTCCATGCTCCGCGTCTCTTCCTGATGGAGAACATTTGGCCGTAGAAGCCGGAGCATAGCGTTCCCCAGCGACTCGGGAATGATTTACCATTCGCGCCTCGAGCAATGGCTTTACCTCAACAATCGTATAAAAACCGGAGACAAAAGGATAAGACAATAGCGGCGGTTTCGCCTGTCTTTCGCCGCCCCGCCCTCGTCTTACGCTTTTGAGATGCGGCTGGGATTCTCAAAACACGTGTTTAAGGGCTAAAGGTTTGCAAGCAGCTATCCAGGATGGATGAGGGATTTGTGTTATTCCTGTGTTTCGAAGCTGCTGTGAATGCAGCGGAGCGCAGTGCAAGCTGTTAGTTCTGGCAGTTTGGAAGGGATGCCTTTGGGAATACGCTTGTCTTTTAAGAGTCTTTGCACACACTTTGCCAGAATGAATTAATTTAGCATGCGCGACAGCCATTTTTTTTCCTTTCCATTTAAGAATACTGCCTGTTTTTTTTTTTTACTTCTACGTGTCTGAACGCAGAAGAAAAGGAGATATCATTTAACCAGCAAATGCGAAAGAATATAGTAGCGGTTTTGTGTGCTGGATTAGGGGAGGGATGTGGTTGGTTTTGCGATATTGACTGTGTAGACCCAGCTGACCTGATGCTAGCGCTGTGCGAGGTCTTGCAGGCTTTCTATGGCCACCTATAAATCACGGCCAATTACCAGACTGATGCTCACTCCACTCTCCCCGAGCTATAACTGTACAGGGAGGAAGGGAGAAATGGAAGCTATATCTCCCATCTTTTATACCGCTCAATGCAATGATGCCTTTTGTATACCAAACAAGTCTTAGTTCCACATTTAATGATGATTAGAACAGAGAAGAGGTGATGTTAATTCAAGAGTTTATCTCATGCCCGTCCTCATTAGGATCTGCCACTGGGGTGGCTGGCTCAGGGGGCGGGGTACACCCTTGTTATAAGAGTGGAATTTGAAAACGACTCCACGAGGAAACCAAAAACCAAGTTCATGGAATGAATCGCACCTTGAGCGTGGCACCTTGGACCGCTCGGTCATCTTGATACTTTGTGCGGGAAGCGCTGCACCGGCGGGTGAAAAATGCACTATGAGAAAAACTTGCTCAAGGACATATATCGTATACATTTTGGCCTTGTGACTGTGGTCCATAGCTGGTCTTATTCCAGCAGCTGAGTAATCTTTCGGAAAATATCTTAACAGCAAAGCAAGACTCAACACATTTAAAAAGTCTTCATATTTGCACATTGGCCTTTCAAGTTCTTATTCCATGACTTACTTTTGTGGTTCTAGGGCCTATCAAGAAGGACTGGATGTGCCATTACGAGCTTAAATTTTTTTTAAGACGCTATATAAATGTGGCACAAAAATAATGCCGAATTGCGAATATGATGTTGTGATCTCCCCAACCATACATTCAAACCATTTCTTTGAATGCAGTTTCATCTTGAGGAAAACTAAGCAAACTCTAAAGTTCTCGCAGTCGGACACACACATTTTTGCCTTCGTGCACATTTTTCGTGCACATTTTTGCTGTTTAATAGGCAGACTTGGTGCAACGTTTGCAATAATGAAAATCAAATTGCACTGCTGACTGGTCAGCGAATGTGAGTGTGTTGTTAGTCTGCATGGGTGTTAGGGGGCGGTGATCAATTTGTGACATCACAATGTGTGGATCCAGTCATTTTCTTGGATTCGGTGGGGTTGGTTTTGAGAACAGAAGTGTGCAGGAATGAAAAAATTCATTTTAGGATGATTTTGTCGAGCACACAGCCTGTTGACAAATATATATATATATATATATATATATATATATATATATATATATATATATATATATATGCACTTGTATGTCCTTTAAAATGCTGAGGACAGACTGAGTTCTACATTGCTTACATTTCTACCTCATTTGTAACGGTTAAAGATCTTAAACCAGTGAGAATAACTGAATAAATAAATGACTCGCACGTAAGAATGATGTTGAATTAATACAGCACTTTAAAACGGTAATTCCTGCAAGAGTGGAGATGGATTTGGAGACAGAAGAGGGGGGGGGGGGGGGAGAGAAAGAAATAAAAGAATAAGAGATTTTGCCTGAGCGCGAGAAGTCGCTAGTGTGGGAGAATTGCTAGTTATGACACTTCAAAACTCTCCAGGAGGTAAATGAGAAAAACCTCCATTCTTTCTTCTCCCTACCCAGCTGTGACATGCTGCGACAGAGGCTTACTGGGGATCCAATTTGCCGCACTGTATTTTAGAAGATCGGAATGCTTTACACAGCCCTAATTTAGTGAGCCAACATTGGAGGGGCGGTCCAGCGCTGGAGTCAAATACTCAGAAATATTTAGTATCAATATGATAAATCTAGCAAATGGTATGTATTGACGGTTTTACATTCACATGACCACTCGAGGAAGACGCATTGTGTATTTTTGTAGATTTTATATGTTTTTATCACATATATCTCCTGTATAAAAAGTACTAAAAAGAGGACAGACGAGCATCTTGTGACCTATTTTTATGCCAAGCTTTTTATGCACAAACAAGGTGTTATTATTTATTTTGACATTTTCCTCAATGTGCACGAGTAGAAAGGAGTGTTTGCGATCTTTGTGGGAATGAAGACCGCTTTGCAAATCGAAGCAGACATCTAGCCACTTTTTGGCATTTAAATTGCAAATAAATAATCCTTCTAGAGAGAAAAACGTTTTTTTTTTTAATTTAATTGCCTTTCATCGGGGAACATACACCCCCAAAATTTAAAGCAATATTGCACTTTGCATATATATATTGGTCATTGGTCGATGATCAGGTGCCAAACGCGTGTCTTGTAGGAGTGCCCGTGACGTGAGCTGATTTATTGGTTGATCGTCCGGTCAGGGTTGTCCAAGTTGTTGTACCTCCAGCAGATGTCTCCGAGTGAACCTCTCACGCGGGTGGAATACGATGAAGAAGAAACGAGAGCGTTGGGAAGATGCTATAAAGAGCGCTGTTGTAATCAATTGACATTTTGAGTTTCTGTTATCACGTTCATGTGCGAGGGCTGGCTGTTACTTCGAGGGCAATACCGAACCCCGGCGTTCTCTGACTACAGCCAATGAAAAAAAAAAACGGGAAGGGATGACAGCACAGTTAATGTACACGGTTTAATAATTAAAGATTTCAGTAGATATGTGCACCACAGTAATCTTTGCTTGAAGTATTAATACTTTTCACATTTTTAAATTTCACATGACACTGACACAAATGTCTAATTACAAAATCAATGTCTCGACACTAAAACGTGTAAAATGGTCAACCGAAGTCGAAGCAATGAAAAAAAATTGCTCTTCCTGCATGCATGTCTCATGAGATCATGTCGCACCTGCATGCATTCCTAATCCTACGGGACGTGTTTTTCCCCCCCCTTTAACCTTCGTTAACCTTGGTCTTTGCCTCGCACCAAGCAATGTAAGTAATGGGCTGGACTTGACCCTCACTGCCTCATTGTGTAAGATTTCAGCTCCTGACCTTAAAAAAATGAAAGCAAATCGATAGGGCGGGACACATGAATTCCAAAGCCCAGGATGCAAGCCAAGACTGGAGCCTAGGGAGGAAGAGGAGGAGGAGGAAGGCCTTTGCGTATTAGTGGGGCTAAAACAAAGAAAGCGTGAGAACGAGGCAAAAGCTTTCAATTAACCTTCAGCGCCAACAGCAACTTTGTGCGGAGTCCGCGCTTTGTTTGCTATTATGTTTGTGTCACGCATCGTGCTGTACCGTATAATATAGTGCGTTTAATAGAAGCTAGTGGACACGCTTTGCTCGGGAACATAAGGTGGAAGCAACAGGGAACAGCAGGTACACTTTATGCATGCTAACGTAATGACATGCACCTTTCGGACCCGTTTACACTGCCTGTTAAAAGCCAGTACTTTAAGCTAATTTTTTCCTGGTTGGCGATCTGTATAAATGAAAGCAACCGCGCAACACGGTATCTGAATCTACTGGGTTTTATGGAAAAAGACCGAAGCCGTATAAAGCGATAGCTTTGATGTGTCATTTTGTGGGATCAGTAAGAGATGCTGCATCCTGTATTCATTCAAAGTAATTATATAACTCTGATATTAGCCAGCAAAGTGATTATAACCGATTAAACACATAATTGATTATTAGTGACTGAATGGTTATAAGAGGACATTTGGGCCAATTTATGTTAAATCTGAAATCAATGAGAGGAATCCAGTGAACTGCATACCCTGTGGTGGCTGGTGGAATGTGTGTAATTTGAGGTGTGTATGTGTGTGTGGAAGGGGGGCACCGTCCTTCCATCCATCTTGACAACCACCCATCCATCTACAAACAGTACAATGAGTCCTGAGTCCAAAAAAAAAACATTACCGCCCTTATTGCCTACTTTATTATTTGCTCGATAATGGAATGTAGTCCGCTCCAGTGAACGGAATAAGAATTTCATTGTGTGGTATTACTATGCATATGACAATAAAACTCTTGAATCTTGAATTCAAAAGAGCTCTTCAAAACACTGTCTCTTATTTTTAGTTCGTTTAAAAACATCAGCATTAAATAAATGAACACCGGGATTGCAATGAACGTCAAACTTAATGTGTTTAAGTGCTGGAACATTAAATATTGTTTTCAATATTATAATTAAAAAGTAATTAGGCTCGTTGGAAATTGTGCTTCAATTTGACGTATGGAAAAGTCTAAGAAAATAAGCATTCAATAACTCCTTGTTCTCTTTAAAACATAATTACTGTATTTCCTAGGTTACGGGTGCCATTTCTGTATTTAGCGCATACACAAAGCACAACTATTATTATTACTGGGCGCTAGCTTAAATATTATGCAATATTATTACAATTTTAAACACAAAACTGTGTCTGGTTGTACCTAATTGAAATATTTACAATATGTACTTACCGTGTTTTACCAAGTACAAGTCGACCTTGCTTTTAATTAACCCCCCTCCTTATTCCTATTTGTTATTATTTTTGCAATTGAATTCATGTTATTTAAACAGATATGTAGAAAAAAATGGTCTATTATAAGTTATGTGGTTATAAATTGACCCCCCTAATATGGGGGTTGAAAATAGGAAAAGAAATTTGACTTCTACTCTGAAAAATACTGTAGACTTGTTTTCCCGTGCGTTGTTTTTGCAATTTCTGCAATGTGTTATTTGTGTAAGTTGATTTATTTTCACATGGCGTTTATGTTTGTGCGGCATTAATGTGATGGAGTTGCAGTGGCGGAGGCATAGCTGTTGCGATGAGGCGTATGTGTACGCGTTAACGCTTGAAAAATGAGGCTGTCGTACAAAAAGTTGACTGGAGCTTTTCCCTCACTGTGTACTGTTGTTGGAATTATAACACATTTACATTAGCATTATTATTATTATTGACAGATAAGCTGTTGTTTTTTTTAATAAATATAATCATTTTAACTACCGTATTTTCTGCACTATAAGGTGCACGTAAAAGCCTTTTTAAAAAAAAAAAAAAAGCCTTATAATCAGGTGCGCCTTATATATGGATCAATATTGAGATTGGACTGATAAAGTAAGCTTTACCTGTTTCTTTTGTGTGTTTATTATACTATTGAGAGTTTAGAGTTATTATTTGAGTTATTATTGTTATTAATTTGAGTATTACTATATTGTGATTGAAAGTTTTAAAAGATGTCATTAATTGAGGGTGCGCCTTATAATCCAGTGCGCCTTATATATGGAAAAGGTTTTAATATATGTCATTATTGAGAGTGCGCCTTATAATCCGGTGCGCCTTATACATGGAAAAAGTTTTAATATATGTCATTAATTGGGGGTGCGCCCTATAATCCAGTGCGCCTTATATTACAGGAAATACAGTATATTTATAGGACGCAGGTCACAAGCAGATTGCAAAATGTTCGAGGCATTGAACCCAAACCTCCAAAGCTTTAAAGTTCACCGTCTCTCGTCTAGTTCTCTCTTATCACTTGACATGAAATTGCGGTCCAGTGTGTGTATGTGTGTTTGTGCCCTGTGAGTAGCCGACTATTAGTTCCACTTAGCTCAGCATGGTAATTGGCCGTCCATTGATGGACGTGGCTCCCTCTTCACGCTCAGTGGACCCCGGCACTTTGTCTGAGGACTTGGAGGCGACACGCTGGCATGGTGCACACGCTTAAAATAGCGCATCAAATCAGCCATGCTCCAGCGAACGCTGCTAACATGTGGGGAAGAATGGAGAGCTAATGGTGTGTGAGTTGATGTGCGTGTTAAACTGCGCGCGCATCTGCGTGTGTGTGTGTGTGTGTGTGTGTAAGAAACTGCGGGTTACTAGGGTTCTCTCTGGGGAGGGCAACGGGTTAACTTGGTTAACCAGAGGTGATGTTTAGTCACATGCACTCCCCTCCTTTTTCTGTCCTCTTGCCATCCATCATTCCAGAGCGGGGTTTCTTTCTTACGATCGTCTTACCCCTTGTTGTTTTTTAATCGCTCTTTTGATCTTTTACGCTTGTGCCCACCAAGATGCGATTCCCCCTGGGTGTCGGTATGTGCAACGCTGCTGCTCAGATATAAATAGCAATGAGCTGGAAAATTCACTCACGTACCATACATCAACTGCACAACAAGCCTGCGTAATCTACCGTGTTTCTGACACGCCGAATAGCTCCTCCCATTTAAATCCTGATTGTCTTTCGGAAAACATTCTCGTTACTCTCCCACGGGGAGTCATTTTCCGTCCAATCCAATTTATTTTAAATGGAGGTGATTTGCTCATCATCTTACTTGGGATGTTCTTTATCAACGTGAGCATGGAAGTTTGCCTTTTGCTGTTCCTCCCCCCACCCGCCGACATTCGTGCCGGCTTTTTCGAGCACACGCCCAAACGCTGAAGGAGACGAGTCAAGCCGTCTTTTCCTTTTCATAAACTGTCAAAAATGATCCACTTGCATGATATGGCAAAAGTTTCCATGCCATATCAAACATAATAATTAATGTGTGATACAAAAAATAAATAAACAAAAATGGGGTGATCTTTTTTTTATGCATTACAATAAATGGTCCATTATGTTTCCAGTACCCTCATCAAATAACTAAACCTCTGAAGTAAGGTTGTTAGGTATAAATACTATAATATTTACTACAATACAAAATTATTGACCTATTAAACAAGTGTTAAAGACTGAAGAAGAATGATATTCAGAGCCATAGTATGCAGTTTTATTTCATTTTCATCTATTATTTACAGATATGTGCTATGACCCCGCTTGTGAGGCCGCAGTCGATTGGCTACGGCAAGGCTGTGTGAAATATGCATATAAGGTATTATTTTCCAGTGTTTGGTTTATTATTTGATGTCACAGAGCCGGAGCTTTGTTGTCTGATGGACGGAATGACTTGGATGCTGATTTGAGCCTTCTTTTCTATTGCTGTAATTTAAATGTGAGGTGTCAGTTGAAAAGACATTTTTACGTTGAGGGGAGACAAAATGTCAGCCATCATTTACATTTCATCCGCCAAACTAATTTAATAGACGTGTTTGAAATTCCCGCATGGTTAACGAGATCCTTGAGGGACTAGCCAAAATGTATTCAAGTGATTAAGATATAACAAAAGGCTCAAGTAGACGTTCTAAAGCGGAGGTAGTCAAATACTCCAATAGAAATATTCAGGCCACATGCATACAGTAATATTCAAGTAATATGTCGTTTCTGTTAAATATGAAGGGTTGAATATACAGTCAAGCCAAACTACTTTTGTATTTTTCTCATATGTTTACAGTTCATTTACTCAGTCTACTCTGTAATATGCTCATGTATTCATGTATTACTTCTTCATTATTACTGTCCTTGTTGTTCTATTACTGTTTTTGTTTTATTGCCTACCTTATTATTTGCTCATTTATGGAATGCATTCTGCTTGGGAAGTGAACAGAATAAGAATGTCATTGTGTGGAATTATTATGCATATGACAATAAAAACTCTTGAATCTTGAGTGTGTCATCCGGAAAACCACTTGAGGCCAGACTCAGCAGAAGCGCGGTAATAAATTCACGAAGACAGACATTATATGTGGGCTTTTCAGCGTTACTCTAGTTCTTATGATTAATTTCTTCCTTATTTGTGCATGTGTGTGGTTTTCTTACAGAGAGTAAACACAGATTAGCAAGCGAACCCAAACACGGGATGGATGATAACAATAACATTCAAGAACACTTTGGTCGAATTAAAAAAATAAAAAAAAACTACAATCGGCATGCTGATTTCAAAATGGCTGTCATTTGTTTTTCAAACACTTTATTTCCCCTAAGCTTACCATTTAGAAACATTTGTTTTCACCTGAATAAGTAAGATTATTATTTACAATGGATCTTTTCCTTCCGTGTGTTCCCAGCAGCCCTATGCTCCACCCCCTCATCCCATGGCTCCTCCCAGCCCCAGCACCAACAGCTGCAGCCAGGGAGCGGCAGAGCAGCTGAGTAAGACCAACCTGTACATCCGAGGCCTGCCACCTGGGACCACGGACCAGGACCTCATCAAGCTCTGTCAACCGTAAGCACCTGGAATATTCATAATTCTATATCAAAATACCAGCTGGATATACTCTGTGTATTATCTTGACCGTTAGGTGTTTCTTGCTGTTGTTTTGAAGTGAATAAATCACAAGTCAATTCAAATTAATTCATTTCTTTAACTTGTATGTTGTAGCACTACTTGGTAGAGAGACGGAAATATGACATGAATAATAAAACTTGCCGCCATCATTTGAACTCAGGCTTGTTAGGAAGGTCCACCTGGGAATTTGGATTGTGTTTTTCGTCTCTTTTTCTGTGGAATTGATTTAGTTTTGTGGCCCAATTTTCCACCTTTGCCTTGTCAAGTGTATTTTCTTTTAGGTTGTGTGAATTATTAATAATTAAAAGCAGCCTGTGAGACCTAAATAGATTTCAAGCTGAGTAATGGAGTAAAAATGAAAGGCACACTAAGCTTTAATGAAGCAAAGAGCAGCAGTATGTTGGATCCTAACTGGCTTTAAATCAAATGCAATAATCGATACCTTTGACACTTTTTTTTTTCATTACACCCTATTTTTTTTTTTTTACCAATAAGCAGTTATATCCACGGTCATACACTTAGTGGAGAAAACTACCATAATTCCCCGAATATAAAATGCACCCTTGTAAAGAGCTTTGCTACGACTTTCCTGCATTAGCATCTTTGTTTTTTGCTATCGTTAGCCGTATGGCAGTGGGTGTTGGGTGCTTCGCATTTATGCGGTAGGCCAAACCTAAATTGCTTCTGTGGAAAGTACACTGAACCAAAAGAATGCTTGCTACCTTTATCAAAGGGGCCATTGGGGCATTTTTTTAGAAGTTAAACTCCCAAATGCACGTCCATCTTCACCTTCTCATTGCCCTGCTACCCAGGTTATGACAAACACATAGGCAGCCAATCAGAGTCCACTTCAGGGTGTGATTGACCTACATTCAACTCCCAACAACTCACGCATAAGAAATCAGATACATAAAAACAGAAGTAATTGGCATACAGAGAGAAACAGAGATTACATTTTAGACCACAACGATTAAAAATAATCCTGCTTTAACTGTGATGGAATAAATTAAATTAAATACCAACATCACGACATGTAACATTAGGAGACCACACGACCGTCTTTTTGCTCTGCCCCTTACAGTTGTCATCATAGTAGAAACCAGTTGCTGTTTCCAACACACGATGTAATTAAGCACTCAAAATGCCAATTTGATCAAACTAAAACGCAATTACCAACCAACACAATTGCAAAAGGTCGTGCACAATATAGAATTACGTACAAAAGGTCATGTTCAATCCTGTGTGCACCCAATTACACCGCCATCAACTATTTGTAGGGAATTTTAGAGACCCACAGAGCTACTCTTACAGTTCTGCAAAACGTTCTTGATAGAGAAACCGCACGGGCCTGCCTGCACAAAGCTCAATAAAGCCTAATAAATCCTAGATTGGACCACCTCCCCCAGGAATCGCAGACCAAGACCTCATCAAGCGCAAACACACAGTCAGAGTGGTTTTGGCTCTCTATGAAATTCTCTCTCGTTCGCATAGACACATAAAAGTGAACACACACACGCAACTAGCTTTCTTTAGCTCCATAAAGCTTGTTCACATTTAAAACAGTGAAAAAAGGTCACGGTCGTTAATGGGAGGCGAGGCCTGCGGATTGGGAAATGCCGGCCTCAAAATGACGGTCTACTTACATAATCCTTTGTTGGATATGTTTTGATAAGGGCCCAAACATGATTCGACTGTTCTTCTGAGATGGGAACGTCTTGTCTACTGTGATAATTCTCCCGGCAAGTATTTTAAAAGTCAAGCAATATATATACAGTGGACCCCCGCTTTACGAATTTAATCCGTTCCGCAGTAAGGATCATAAGGCGGAATGGTCCATGGCGGGCAATAGAAACCAATGGTAACTAGCTAATGCGTGTAAAAGTGCTATTTGTATATAATATATATGTAGGTATTTAAATAACTTCATAAATAAAACATATCTTAAGGATTTATTTACCTTTGCAGTGATGTGACGAGCTTGTTACGGCCATATTCCTTAGCAACGGTAGCTTAGCCTAGCCTTCTTCGTATTTCTTGATTATCTCCATCTTCGTTTCTACACTAATCATCTTCTTACTTCGACCTTTAACATCACAAGTAATCTTGGGAGCCATGGCTCACCAATTCATGTTTGAATTAAGCACTAAATTGCTCAATCAATAACATATTGTAAGCACTCACATGAGAACAAATCTTTAACAAGCCGCCATTTTGAAACCGTGACTCCGACCAATAGCGGACCAATATCTTAGGGAGACATGACGCTGACCAATAGCAAACCAGCATTGTAGTAACGTATGTATGCCGCGCTTGAGAAAATAAGTTGTTGTTTTTGATGTTGTGAGGCAAAAAAAAAATCATTAAGACAGAAAGAAAAAACATTGCAGTCCACAACATAAAATGAAAAAAAGGTAAGGCAGGGATGTCGTAAACTGGGGGTCCACTGTATATATTTTTTTTCCATACGGCCCCTTACAAATTCCATAGAGGCCTGAAAGGCTTTGAAAATTACACGAAAAGTAAAAGCAATGAATAAAAACATACCTTAGATACAAACTGCATCAAAAATGATTAAGTATATGACCGTTTACGTTCTAATTCATCGTCCACGTCTGACACGAAACTGTCTAACCGCCCTCCAATGGACCCCCCATCTTTTCCCAACCCCATCACTTCCTGTCTATGTGCGTTTTGTATCAAAGTGCCCCCAAGGTTGCTCCAGGTGTACTGTGCCGGTAAAAATTCAATGCCGCCGAATCTAATTATCCACGCGATGCTCCAATGGCAGACGTACGGTAGCGTTCGACTAAAGGTCAAAATCCGGAGTCAGTGGCAACCCCTCTCATGCCCACTCCAACAGCCGACATATCCAGACTGTCAGCTGGACCATGTTAAACATTAATGCTGACTAAAAATGGCACTGGGGTTTTCGGATATTAAAAAACTTTCTATTACATTAGCTGGCTAAGCTGTTTTTCCTCTTATCAGTATCATGGGCTTGTCTGCCGTTTCAAAAATGTGCGCGTGCGTGCATATGTGTGTGCGAGGGAGAGACTGAAGCCAAATTGTCGAATCACATACTTGCAATGAAAAGAAAAGCCTGCCACTATCTCCATTGCAGGCATACCACAGCTGAAGTGATGCATTTTTGACAGCAGGCCGTGTTTTTTGCTCCCAAAGGCTTTGAAAGATGCCAAGAAAAGCATTTGAACTGCGGTTGGACCCCCTCTGTTATGAACTGTAATTTTTCACTGCCACAATCTTGGCACATTTTCATTAACCTCCTAAAGTTCACACTCCCTTCACGGAAGAAAAGACCTTTCGAATTCTGAATTATGTATTAAAACCACCGCACATAATTAAAGTATGTGTTGTTTACTTACCACAATCACAGTGTGATCGTTTCATATTTTCCCCAGAGCCATCATTTTGAAGAAAAGTTTCATAGAATAATTCCTCCTGTCCCGGAATCGGAATCAAAATGTTATTATGTGGTCTGACAAGCAAGCCACAAATAGAGTGCTCCACATTTTTGGGAGGGAATTTTGTCAACCTTGACCCGGTCCTACTCTATTAAGTGCTCATGTAAGTGTAGTTTAAACTGAGGTGTAACGGTTAATTGGAACTAAGGGCAGGAATTGTAATTGAAATTGGACCCAAATGGTCATGACCACTCCTTGATGCGATGCAAAAAGTACCTGATACCAAAAAGCAACTGATATGAACAGAAAAACTAAAGAATCTAAAAGAAGGGAAGCAGCATGACTGGAGCGCCATTTTTATCATATGAATTTATATGCACAGATATACTGTTCAGATTTTGCTCACAGCATCATAACACAAATAGGTACAGACAAAGTAAAATACGGCTTTTGATTTGTAATGAATGAACACCTTGTTGTTATATGATTTGAACGAATGAACCATTGATATCGCTACGCAAAATGCCATTGGACATTGATGACAAATGATCACTGTAATTGGCTGTTAACTGTGGGCAGACATTTTGTCAAACGGCCATTTTGACGACAAACATATACCTACCAAGCACTGGAGGAAACCTAGGCGGGCACGGGGAGAACATGCAAACTTCATAAAAAATATAAATCTCAGTTCTAAAGATTCGTCTTAAGTTAATGTGATATTCACACTGAATTTAGTGTGAACTACATCCACAGCCTTCTCATAATATTTGGAACGATTAACCAATCGTGGTCGGACGAGTAATGAAATGGATCGGGCGCATGCTTATTCATTGTTCTATTCAACCGGATCGGTTTTTAATTCTTCACAGCCATCGGCCTGAAATATCGGTGCGCGGACAAGCCAAAGGAATGGAAAGCGGCTTTGTTGGGTGTACGGCCAAATAGCAAGAGGCCTCTTAGTTGCCTGGCTGTGATTGAACGCGGATGAACAGAACAACCGCTCCTGTGAGAAAAAAAATCTCTTGGCCGCAAGCAGCCAGGTTGGGGCACGGAGCCAAACCAAAGCTCAACATTAGTTCCATCCAAACCAATGATTTTTGATGCCAAAATGTACAAGTCGGCCTGCAGACCCCAAAACTCTGCAGGGTAAAGCAGACTTTACAAGCCATTAAACCCTCCGATGATTAAAGGGACTCGCAGTCTCGCTTGTGGAATCTCAACATGGTTCTCATCACATTTTTTGGACTTAACGGTCCAACCTTAGAAAGTGAGGGATTTGGTTCGCTCTCATCTGGATTAACACAGACGGGGCGCATTTGACATTCTTTTCCCCCCCAAACGTGCTCATTACTTCTCATTTGGCTCCTCCCACCTATCCATCTGCTTCTCCTCGCCTAATTTGCGACTCAGGGCTGTACTTTTGATCACAATGGCTCCCCGCGCCCCGGCAGCGCCCGATCAAACGGAGCAGCCGAACCAAAGTAAGGGCTTATCACCATCAATTGCCCAGATAACCTCTCCCGCGTGCGTTGGCGCGATGACGCTTGGACGACAAATGCATAAGGTATGCTAAGTAGGAAAGTAAGAGGTGACCCTGGGACCACCTGCTTTAGGGAGCTGAAAGCTGCATGCTCAACGGCGTTGGATTATTTCGAATGACTCTCCGAGGTCTACTGTTGACACTTGCTGCCTGGTAATCAGAGATGCCCCGTGCGGGTTCTGTTTGAAAACAAACCATCTGAGGAAAGATGTGTGTGCTAAGGTGTTCTGGAGAAGATTCAAAGACTCGGACCGGACCACACACACTCATGCTACACACACACTTGGCTCACGAGTCAATCGCGCTTCAAAATAGTCAAATATGACCTTGAGTATTGTATATAATTGTTGCTTGATTTAGATTTAATAACAGAAGGAACAGACATCTAAACACTCCTGCATACATGGTGGGACTTTTTCGATGATTTTTTTGTGAAATCAAAGGAGAAAGCGTTGAACAACAAAACACCAGGGAGTTGAAATTTAATGCTAATTATACAATCATGTTAAAGTTCCAAATGCAACCATGCTGCAAATTCTAAAATGTTGCAGCTTGGCGTACTAAATAATTACCATGCATATGTTCATGGGTACCATATATGTATATGTATTTATATATACTTTTTTTTTGCTGCGGGTAACTAGTAAATTTAGTTTTACTGGGATGTTTTTGTGTAAACATACAAGAGATAGCGACAGGAATGCGCTGATTGCCACATGCTGAGCAGAAGCATCTGCTGTCTTTGGAAGCGAGACCATTTTTATGTGTAAAATGTGTTTGTTTTTTTTTCCCTCACAACCTCCCTTTCTGTTTTCACTCTCTCACAACATAGCACTCTTTGTCACTTCCATCCTCACTTATTTTCCTTCCCACCTTCTCCCTCACCTTCCATCATCTATTTTCTCTCCTTTATGATGTTTATCTCTCCATTTATCTGCACCAACATTTTATTGGACAGACCAAATCGCAAACGCTGAGCCTTCTTTCCAAAAGTCGATTGTAGACTGCGGGTGAGCAGAAAAATGGATTTGGCTTTGGGCTGATATTTGAAATCTATCCACCGTAACTTTATCCATGGCTTACACATGCTTTGATTAGTTAAAGTTTTGGTGCAGAACTCAAACACTTTGAATGCACGTTGAGCTTAATGGCTTCCATCTAGCATATCATTCATAGCACCTGGTGATGTTTTGTTGCGCGCAAAAAACGTACGACTTAAATGAGTGATTGATCGTGGAGCATTTCTTTGTATACACAGAAATGAGAAACAATGAAACTTCAAAAACTGTATAGCAGTTCATGAAAAAAGTTCAATATAAGTCGTCAATGTATATGTTTAAAAAATAAAATACAAAGACACCTTCAGTTAAGATTCAAGACCATGAGTTTCCTTCAACGGTGGCCCATTGTCGTGGTACGTTGGATAATTTTATTCCACAACCTAAAAATAATAACAACAAAAAAACGACAACATGATAAAAAGATCTGATGCTGGGTTATGCTTGGGGATGAATAACAGCTTCAAGGCTATGTGAAGTTCTCAGTGGTGTCCTCATGACGTCAGCTCCGTGCTGGTGGAGCCAACAGCTGCTCAGCCTTCTGCCAGGTGTCCGACATCTCAACTTATTTGTCTTTGTGCCATTGTGTCCAGCTGCCTCTCTGTTTGCACTTGAAACTTTACTTTGCATGACTCCTCTTGTAGCTTTTTCTCGTTATTATAGTCATGTTTAAATACAATAATAATAGAAAACAAGAACGTGGAAAGATGTTTTTGATTATATTGTATTGTATTGTATTGTATTGTATTGTATTGTATTGTATTAATCAACTCTAATACATGTAAATCAACAGTTATATTTTGGTTAGTTCGTCAAGGGATGATTCAAGGTTATATCTCTACGCATACCAAAATAGTAGCTTTGCTGAAATTTTATATTTCGGCTGTAGTTTATTATTTTGCATGCTGGATAGAAAATGCACTGATGAAGGATTGCAGTAGTTATTGTCTATACGAACAATAATAATCAAGCACCATTATCAGCGCAGTATTGGATTCTGCTGGTGTGATAAACATGAGCAAAAATATCTCCGTGTCACAGTATTAAAATTACTATTTTTTCTTTTAATGAACACAATCTATTATAATTTTATACAAAATATTGGATATTCAGCATGTTAAAAACAGTGTAGCATGTTTATTACAAATGAATAAAAAGGTATGTTTACATTCTTCCTGATTTTTAAATCTACACGGCATTAGATCTACACAGCAAGTCACAGTGTCTGTCCCATTACTGGTAAGCTATTTTTCAGACAAAAATCCATGCATGCGCTGATTTTAAAAAAAACAGCAATTGCCATCTAATTATTTTCACAGAGGCAGCATGTTGAGTCAACTCTGCTGGCACTAATGATACCATATCAGGGCTAGTCATATTATTAAGGAACTGCTTGTAAGATCCAAAAAAAGCAAGGAGGGTGATTTGAACACTCATTTTTGCTCATATATTATTAGGCAAACTATGGTTTATTTGAAATTGATCATTGGTCATTGTCACCAAGTTTCTGAAGGATTTTACTGTCATGCGCAGCACTAATAATGCTGCGTGTTTTCTGACGTGTACACTGATAAGCGGGTATCTAGGTCAAGAAAAAAATGCTTTGACAATTTTTTTTTGGGGGGGGGGGACCCGAGATACTCGCTTACTTTGTGACTCATTTCAGCCGAAAAATACTATCTGAATCGGTGGTCCTCTACGGGTTTTGTCTCAGTCTGGCTGGCCACCACCATGTACAGTTTAGTTTCTTGTTACTTTCTGTTTACCGCTTATTCTTTCCTTCACAGGCAGATTCTGTTTACTTCAACTTGCAAACCAAAGTTAGATGGGAAAGCTGGACTCTAATTGCCTGCAGTCACGCACATTTCCGCCGTCTCTGATTGAGTAAATCTGCTCACAGCTTGCAGCTGATCACATATCACAATCCTTGATCGTATTATACAATTCAAGCGTGTTGGTGAGGCGTTTTTAATTTTTTTTCCTGCATTGGTCGGCCGGGTCCCAAATGGGCCAGTACCGGTCCGCTAACCAGTGATCGGGGTCCATTGACCTGAAACCTATTATTTCTATATCTCAGTGCATTACCCTTAAAACAGCATGATATAGCATGTAAAATGAAATGTATGATTATAATTGTGAGATTGGATGGATGGATGGACAAATAGAAAACTAGCTAGGTGGCTAGCTTAGCTCAGGAATTTTCCATTTGGGGTTTTGGCGGTGCGTCCACATAGAGAAGATCCTAGTACTCCACTCTTACCAGCCGTCCTAATTTGGACTTTTACGCACGCAGCGACGCCCTCGTAACAAGTTGGGATTCTAGCCAACTCTCTCTCTACCCACGGACAGCAAAAAAAAAAAGCCACTATTTTCACCCTGATGCTGGAAACGGAATAGGATTGTACCATTTCTTCTCCATTTAGCAACGGTGTGTGGCATCCCGGCTGGCCTCCGCATAACACACTGAACTCCCGCTGAACTATTTTGAAACATTCAGACAGCTGTCAAATAATGTTTCACATCATCCAAACGCTGGCATCTTGAGCTTGATCCATAATTGCGTCATTAGGATGAGTACGGGATTGCCCCCGGACAAAAGAAAAATGAAGGATACGGAACAGGAAGAAGCAACGCTCGATGTCACTGAGATAATAAGAAAGCCAGGGTAGAGGAGTAGACGTTGGAGATAGGAGAAGATGGATGAGGAGGGGGAGGGCCGAGGGCTAGCGGAGTCAGAGATAAGAGGCCGCGAGAGTGATTGAAATAGGATTAGCCGAGACAGGCCCCGCATCCCGGCCTCAGCATCACAGTGTTAAACCTGCGCTTCACAGGGACCGCTTCTGTCACATCAAAGCTTCCCTCAGGCCCGCCTGCCATCGGGGCCACCGAGTCGCCGGCAGGGTTGTCCGCAGCCGCACACCACCACATCCATGCATATCACGCTCTTACCTGTATGTCTCCTTTATGGGCAGGAGGCTGCTGCTGACTTCCACTCGCCTTTTCATCTCGTAGCTGCACTCTTGTCAGGGCTATTTGGACCAAATTGATGGGCCATCTCTTAAAATTCAGCGAGGCAAGGAGGAATGAGTTGGCATTTGAAATACTGTGTAATACTTCCCCCAAATGTGTGACGACCGAATCCCCATACTGAGACATATAGTTGTGCCCGGAATTCTTCATATCCTGGCCAAAACCGATTGAAAATGACATTTGTTTGATGGATATATTCAGATTAAAAATGATGCAAAGAAGCGGCTGTGTTGCTTCGTAAATATTGTTGAAAAATATTCTGCATTTTAAACATGTTTGATCATTCAGGAATTTTAATATTCTTCTGGGCTGCCTCTGGATTTCGGGTCCGTTGCACACTAACCTAATGAAGAGCTGTCGGTCTCAGAAAATTCACTATGAACACACTGCAGCGACGCCATTTTCTACGTACCTTCTGCGCAGGTGTTTAATGTAGTACTCCTCCGTGCCATAGGTGGCGATACTCACCGTTTCTACCGTGTGATGTGCATTTTTTGCAATGCATTGTGAGGCACCCGATGTCACATCCGTAGCTTAATTTCTACATAAACAAACAGAATTCTTTCATTTTCACTTACACTGGATCTCCTTGTGCTTTATTGTCCTGGTAGCCATTTTGTTGAACAACAAAGTTGGGATGTCGAAAAAAAATGAGGCAAATTATGCTGTTCTTGATAAAGGGGAACATTATAAAGGTTTCAACTTTGTCCCCGGCTTTTTTTGCTCACTTCTGGTTCTTGTCTAGTCTCGGATGCTAATTCGTTAGCTAAACAGCCACTCAAAGTGGTGGTTTTTCCAACGATCCTTTCCTGATGCTGCACGACGAGTTCCGACCACCGACATCAGCTTGGTGCATAGCGGCCCTAACAAAAAAATTTAAGACATGGAATTTGTCTGTAATTTTGTAAATTTATATCATTTATATCACTGTCTGTCTGATGTGAAATTCTACTCAAAACTGAAGGGGAATCCCAGCATGCTTAAAAAATTGAATCAATACTTTCACAAGTAAATAGCTTTCTTCCATCCATCTTCAAGAGACACGTATGCTCACAAGAGTCACAGGCTTGCTGTTGCCTATCCTGCTAACTTGAGGCAGTAGGCAGGGAACACCCTGAAATGGTTGCAAGCAAATTGCAGGGCAGAACGTTACGGTTACGCCATGACCAGTAGAATCTCTTGAATAAACAAAATAACTGAATAAATTAGAGATTTAAACTGTTAATCCCTCATACAGTATTTAAAAAACAAAACAAATGCTGATATCCAGTAAATGCAGAATAAACTCCCTAGTTTATTCCATTGCTAACTTACCAGATAATTCTTTTACCTTTTCATGTCTTACTGCAACATCTATCTGACAAACCAAATGTTTGTCCTATCTAACAAAGAGAGATATTAGAGATATTAGAGATATCAATTTCTATACCTGTAAATGAGTAATTTACATGCTCCACTGTAACACTAGTAATTGGGGTCTAATATTAGCGTCGCAGCAAAGCAGGTGTCTGAGCGAGGGAACATGTAACACCCCTATTTCCTGTTGTGTTGCTGCGGAGAATACAGCTGCCTATTACCAATATGGCCTGTTTATCTACTGAAGAGTAACAATCCACTGATTGTGTGTATGTGTGTGTGCGTGTACTTAAGCAGTATCTGAATTTGGAGGAAGTGGTAGTTTTCTCTCTCGGAGCTCATCAGTTCAGAGACACCACCCACCCCACCGCAGCATGCAGTAAATAGAGTCCCCGCCACTCGATGAGAAATGGCACAATTATCCCCCACTGGTGAAATATGGGCCGGGATGCACCACTGCTCATTCCCCACAGAATGTGTGTGTGTGTGTGTGTGTGTGTGTGTGTGTGTGTGTGTGTGTGCGCGCCCGAGTGCTTGCACGCATGGGATTGTGTATTTATCACATTTCGGGGGTAGAGATGTGTTTACACAATCACGTCATGAGGACCTCTTGCAGTATGTGGACAAAAATTGGGAGACTAGTTTACATTAATCTATCAAATTCCCGGAATCCGCCTGTACTCGCGGTCCTTCCAAATGCGGTATTTGGGATCCCTAGACGGGGCCCCCAGGGGAGAGGCCCTTGAGTCTCGTCAGGGAAAAATATCCACGGTATTTCTGGTTGGATAAAAATTCCTGACTTTTCCTCTTTGTCGCCTCCTTGTCGCTATTGTTTACTTCTCTCGACAGTATAATACCATGTCGGATGCGCCCGCCATTTTACTGAGACACCAAAAGAGAAATGCTTGAATCACTTATCAGGGTCGCGACAATACCGTTCCATTTGAGCCGATAAGTAGTATCGCTTTTCTGATTTAGTAGCTCTTGCGTGAAAAAGCTGATGGAAAAGTAAAACAAACGTGTCATTTAATACAGTAGTTTAAATGTTTAGCGATATAAAAGCTTATTTTATTTATACTTTTCAATAGGGGTGAGAATCTTTGACGGATACGATTTAATTTGATTTTTATTGAGTCTATGTTTCAATTCGGAATCGATTTTCGATGCAAAATGATTAAGATTAACAATGATTTCTGCTTCAATCTATCGCTGTGCGAATAATGACTCCAGTCTGCTTTGCAAGACAAAATGACAACTGGAGATTAAAGAGCCCATGTTATATTTTAAATTTGAGTTCATTTTATTAATTTTTTTTGACCAAATCGATTATATATTTATATTTATTTATTTACATTGGTTCCAATCTCCACCTTGATCATCATGGCGGTTATCATGATAGGATCTCCTCCTGAAAAAAAGTCTAATTTAGGTGACATATACTACCTGCATGTTTTTTATGGAAAAAAAGTCTAAAAAATCCCCCCCAAAAACCATAATATATCTCCTTAAAACAATTAATATGGAAATATGTATTTATTAAATTCACCCCAAACAACTGTGTTGGTTGTGCAGCCAACGTCTATTTATCCCACATAAATTACATGGGAATAATTGTCATTCATTTACCTTGGATTCGCATTAAACTTCGACTGCCTGGAAAAACTAAACGTGCGCCTTGGCAAAGCTTGGATACATTTCGAGCATGAATGGAACAACGAGTTTCTGACATCTCAGAATCAGAGTCTCCTAATTGCTACGCATACTTTTGCAAGGGTGGCCAACCTAAGTGAGGCAAGAGCAAATAAAAACGCTGCGTATTAAAGACCAATCATGGCGTTTTTCCATTGCAGCTGCAGGCTCCTCGAGGAGTCCTATTGCTCTCTGAAAAGAGACACGTGAAATATCAAAAATCAAGAAATAAATGACCGCGATCTTCCAGAATTGAAAATATGTTATGATCAGAATGCCACGTGCTAATATAAGCACTTAACTTCAACATGACCTGTATGGTAGAAGACCTTTGGGAAAATGTTCAGTGACTCTCACAAATGTCATTGAGCAGCGTGCGCAATTGAAGTCATCCATACTTGAGCTTATTAACCTCAAGTAGCCTCTCTCAGTGGCCTTTAACTGTCGTGCCACTCTTCTATTCCTAGCACTAAATAAATAACTGTAAACAGAATGGTAGTAAGTACGGCGGCGTTTTGTTCAAACACATGCAGTAAGCAGCTTCTTCAATTAGCAGCATCCGCTTTGAGGCTGTAGATAACACCGATTGATCTTTATTCCGTAGCTACAAACAAGCTTATCAACACGTCGTTTTTTTTAATGGAAGTTGCTTGGATACCAACCGTCCCCAAATTTTTGGCAAGCAAGTGGAAGATGTCTGACTTGAGTGAAGTCCAGATTCTCTGTAGCTTTCTTCGATATCAAACATGGACGGGCAGTGTGTTTTTTTATTTTTGGGGGACACTGAATTGACTCAATTGTTCTGTCTTTGCAGGTATGGGAAGATCGTGTCAACAAAGGCCATTCTGGATAAGAACACAAACCAGTGCAAAGGTAGGTCATTTAGCTTTGCGCATATAACCATGAAATATGAGGAGCAACTATTGCGCAATACTTTGCTGTAATGCAGATGAATGTACATCTTCTCTTTGAACATCTTATTCTGGCATATGATTTAGCTGGCAGTCTTCGTCTGTGTTTGCACATTTAATGGTGTGCACACATAGTCCTGATATTAGCGTCTCGTTGCTAATTGTTTCCTAGACCAGACACTGAACACACAGACATGCTTGAACATACTTGAGTACAAGACCAATTAATGAGAAAACAAACCCACTAGTAGTGGATGAAATTTAATTACTGTAATTGTCACACTCATGGTGGTCTACAGATTCCTTTCTGTTGTATTTTTTTCTGGTAAATTGTGCTTATGTTTTTGATCAAAATACGCACAATATCACCGTGTTAATGTTGGTCACCGTCGGTTGGATTAGCTTTAAGATTAGGTAGTGTTTCGGAAAAGGTTGTATGTTTGAACATGCTTGTGAGAACCAAATGCAGTAGGCCCCTGTGTTACGAGATTAATCCGTTCTGCGGTTTGGCTCTTAAGGCGGGCAATCCAAACCTGCGTTAAATAGCTAATGCGTTTAGAACCCCAGGTAAAAACATTTTTTATACATATATGTTAAAAATTAGAACCCAAATAGTATAGCAAGTGCTACATATATATATAATATATATGTATACAATCAGAAAACATCATAAATAAATAATATATAAAGGATTTATTTACCTTTGAGTGGCGGTTTGTTAGGCCCACATTCCCTAGTAAGGGTAGCCTAGGCTAGGCTAGCTTCGTATTTCTTGATTATCTCCAGCATCGTTTCCATATAAATCATCTTCTTCTCTCTTTAACATTCATGGGAGCCATGGCTAACCCAGTCAACTTTGAATTAAGCAGTAAAATGCACTATAAATATGTTTTTGTAACCACTCACGATAGAACAAAGCTTCATCCTTCCGCCATTTTGAAACTAGCGAGGCCGACCAATAGCAGACCACCATCTCCGTCATGTGACAGCGACTGAAAATAAGTGCAATTACCTCAAAACGCCTGTAGATGGAGACAAAACAACACAAACACAGCCAAGCCCCTAGGGTCATGACAGTTTCTTTTTTGTCCCAAAACGGGGAAAATAAAAACTCAGTATTCCACATCGCAAGACGAAAAAAACGTAAGCTAGGGACACTGTAACCCGGGGGTCCACTGTAACGAGACAAAAGAATTGATCTTGTTGTTAGCGTCACTCTCACATTTTACGGGTTATTTTCATCCACAACAACCTTGTTTCTGTAAATAGGACACATTTGCTTTTTATTCTTTTATGTTTTGCTGCTAGCAAGTCTGGTTGGTCTTAAGGAGTGGGAAAAAAGTGACAAAGACTAGAATGATTGGGGTGAGTGTGCTGCTTGGCTACTTGCCCTGAGGTATCAAGCTGCACTGTTTAAGAGCGACTGACGTTCAATCATTCTATAATTGCTTTATGTGCGTCTCAAAAGGGTGGTCTTCCAAAGTGAATTTGGCTTCTTAACCCACACTTGAGTTTATCTTACAATGTACGCTTCAGGGTCAAAATGCAGTTGAAAAGAGCACGTGCCTTTTAGTAGACGAAAAATGGAAACAAATGCATCGGAGAAAATAATTCTCCGCATGGGCCGATAACCGTATTTGTAATATATAGCAGTTTTGAAAGCGATGGTTATTTAAAAGCGTCCAAATCTATCAAAACTGTTCATTTTTTTTCTTTCCCTGTCATCTGCCCGAACGGGCAACTGCAGCGTGCAGCGGGAGCTTCCTCTCATTGTGTACCATACGTAAGCCAATCACATTGTCCACTTCCTGGTTTGTCGGTTTCAGTTCCACTGTAATTTTGCTACTGCAGCTATCTACGGCGGGTAAAGCGGCTAACATGTTTATGCTACTTTCACTTAGCATTTTTTTGTGATATCGCGGGGGATGCAACCCAAAACTTGCAATAACGAGATTTACTCTTCTCAACATAGAAAATCTTAAAAGGAGAGGTGAAACTTATTTCAATGATGAACAAATAGCTTGGCTTGATCACATGTTACCTAAGTTTTAGTCCTCTCCACTTCACACTGTGGTTTCCAGTGAGGTAACATCCCAGAATGCAGCGCTGCTGAGTTGACAGGAAGCGAAAATATAAGCACGCATATTTTATGAGCGGAAAGGATGGATTGCGTCTACTGAGAGCGGTGCTGGATAGAGGTGAGATATCTAAAAGGAGACAGTTAGAGAGCTGTGTAACCTTGGAAGGGGGAAAAAAAAAAGTTCTTTTGCATCTGAAAGAGGAGCTTAGGAGAAATGAGCTGAATAGAAAGAGAACTTAGAATTGCAATACACGGAAATTGCTTTTAAATGCTGAGAAATAATATGGAAGAAATGAAATGATTTTTGGATTATACACCTGGGTGTTACAGCACAGGAATTCCCAGATAGAGTATGCAAATATTGCCTACTGCAGGGCTATGAAGCCATGTCTCCAGTATTTTAAAAAATGTATCCAATGTGTGTTTTGACCTTTTGTCCACACGTAAACACTTTTGGAAAACTGAGAGCAAAACTTTTCTTTAGCTCTGACCTGGGTAATGACTTTTAAAAAGTCACTTTTCCGTGTTTGTGAGTATCTGGAGGAACAACATTTTACTGTATACACGAGTATATTTTAGCTGTTGTGTTATTATCTCAACTATAAACTCTGCTATCTACATTACAGCGTGTGGCTGATAATTCGTCACACAGATCAGACAGCAGCCTAACTGTAAACCTTGATTTTATATAAACTCTCAATGAATGAATGAATTGATTAATTAATCGAAGGAAGACGTGGAAGAAATCGTGGAAAAGGTCCCACATTGGTAACTTGTATGCACGAGGGCTAAGTTGTCACTGACGGAGTAGCAGTTCACCTACCTGACCTCGGTACTGTCAACATTGTTTCAGTTCCCACTCAAGTACGGCGTGAAGGCATTGTTAACCCGTCCGTCTCTTTATGCCTTTCGCCCGAAGCCAGTTGATATATCGTATAATGGATAGGCTATTCAGGTAAAGAACAAATGTCAACACTGCTGGTTGATAAAAGCCACCATAAAGTATAGCGGATAAAACTACACAGCGTTAGCGCTCTCTCACCGAGAATCCAAATTCAATCGGCGCTCTCCTAAACAAAACGCTTCTCCACCCACCCATCAAAAATGCTGCGTTTAAATCAGCCGTAAGAGAATAGCACACAAATAGTTTGAACTTTTCACTTGATATAATAACATGCCCCGAATCAGTCATCACTGCACTATGTGATGGCAGTTAAAAATCAGCTAATAAACAGTACGTATATTTGCAAAAGGCTCTGCAGAAAATTGCATGAAAATATGAATAAAAGGCACAAAGTCACGAAGCTGCAGTCACACCTGTCAAACCAAAAACACCATAAATCTCGTTTTGTGGACGAATACAAACAAATCACAAGAACATCATTGTTTTTCTTCTGTTTTGTCCATGCAGCTGTCCGTCAACAGCCTCACACACACTCAGACACACACACACCTCTGTTCGCATCGAGTAGATGTTTGATGTCCATACCTTAGAGACAGATTTGGGTCAAATCACAGAAAAATCCCTTTCAAAGAGCCCTTCCTTTCTGAGTTGTCTGGTTCACTTGTTAGGGCTTGTTGCAGATCTGGTTGAGAATTGTTAGTGTCTGTCTAGGGTACGAGGGGAACGTGAAGCAATTGGCCCTCCTGACTGCTGGGAAGACCATTGGATGAATTTATGATGTGTCAGATATTTCATGGCCCTTGACAGTCATCTTGAACGACTGAGGCGGTTACAAGTACATTTCCTCAATGCTCTGCCGTTTTCCCTCACAGAGCAAAGAGGATGAGCGGTGCGCGAAAATGACATTATGAATCATGTTGTTGCGTGTCGTGTCCTTTGCAAATGTTTTGTTCGGATGGAGAACACTTTTTGAGAAAACGTACTGAATGGAATGATTTCACAAAAATCATTCCTTGCTTTTTCAGGTGACGTGAGCTCACTCGCAAGTGTGATGGAGCGGAACTGCTGCGTGTTGTCACTCAAACATGAGTCTTAGCAGAATAACCACTTCATATGGGCGGCAGAGTGGACGTTACTGACAGTTGTTACTATCTTCACTTTTTTGTCAGAAGAACAGAGTAGCCAGTTTATTGACTCATTTTTGACACACAATGCCCCCCCCTGTTACAACGTCCCTGATTTACGTTATTTTCATGTTGCGACGTGGAATACTGAGTTTTTTCATCCCCTCTTAATGACATTTTCCCAGTTATGTGACCATAACAACTGTCATGACCCTAGGGGCTTGGCTGTATTTGTGTTTTTTTGCCCCCATCTGTTGGAGTTTTTAAGTAATTGCACTTTTTTACTATTGCTGTCTAACTGCTTCTATGCAACGCGTGACTACATTGCTGGTCTGCTATTGGTCGGTCTCACTTGTTTAAAATGGCGGAACTGTAAAGCTTTGTTTGATTGTAAGTGGTTACAAACCCGTATTTATATCGCATTTTACTTCACACAGAGAATTCGCCTTATGAGCCCAACCGCGTAACGGATTTTTGTCATAACACGGGGTCCCATTGTATCTGGTACTACAATCCAAAGGTTAATATTCGACAAGCGTAGTATTTCAGCTACCATTATAACTCAAGCTTACCAACATAACTACCTTCATGTCTTCTTTCGCTACATCTATAAACCACTTCTTTGGTCTTCCTTTAGGCTTCCTGCCTGGCAGTTTAAAACTCAGCATCCTTCTACCTCTATTTTCACTATCTCCCCCAGACATGCCCGAACCATCTCGGTCTGGCCTCTCTGACTTTATCTCCAAAACCTCTTAACATGTACTGTCTCCCTGATGTATTCATTCCGGACCCTATCTATCCCAGTCACTCCCAAAGAGAACCTCGGCAGCCTCATCTCGGCTACCTCCAGCTCTGCCTCTTGTCTTTTTCTCAGTGACACTGTCTCGAGGCCAAACAGCTTCACCGCTCCCACCAAAGACTTGCAGACCTTTCATGATAGCTGAAACTCTTGCGTGGATGTTTTAATGCCAGAGTGGGGACATAGAGTTGAGCACTTGGTAGATGTGGAATTGTCCAGGAGAAATGGAATGATACTTCAATATTGTCAAGTATGTGGATGCCAAACCTCACTTTTTCAATTGACATCAAACTTAACAAACGTATAAACTCCTCAATTAGGATCAGAATAGCTCAGGTGGCCAATATGGTGGCCGCAGAGTGACAAGAGTTGGCCCTGGTCACCATGTAGATCCGTCCTGGTGACCGAGATCTTCAGTCAGAAGGATCTTTACTACCGTTTACACTTTTACACATATAAGAAGAAATGAACTTAAGTTAGCTGACCTCCTCACGCACAAAGACACATTTTACCTGGCAGTTTCTATCAATACGTTTCCTAACCGTGCACCAGAGTTTTAAGATAGATATAAAGCCCACTTTGAAGTACCACATCACAAAAACTGCACATCAAGACCATGTAATACACTTCTCCCACGCACTCCAACACAAAGAGCGCACACACATGCACACATCGAGAGAGACTAATCATACCCCCGCACCGCCTGAGGTGTACCGCGCTCTGGCAGGAGTAGTGGCCATGCAACAGATCTATCAATCCCCCTGCTAACATCACAGCTTGTCTACCTCTTCTGGCCTCTCTCCTCCTCCATTACCCCATGTTTCCATGAACCTCTCCTTCTTTCTTTTGACAGCGCTGACACACTACCTCGCTCCCTACCTTTGCCATTACACACACAGACACGTACGCAACACAAAAGATTTGTTTGTTCTCTTTCAAGGGTACATTTCAGAAGTGATTTAGCGTGGGGGTAAGAAGGCCGGGCGAGCGAGATGTTCACCCTGGGAGCAGAGTTTCAAAAGAAACAACGGCAGAGAAGCTGCGGTAAGAATAGAAGTGTCTATTGTGTCAACTATTTTCCTATATTCTCACACCCAAAGCGGCGGTGAGTGGTTAGCACGTCCGCCTCACAGTTAAGGGACCTGAGTTTGATACCAGCTGGCTCCGGACTTGCAGTGTGGCGGCTGCATGTTCCCCCCAAGCCTACGTGGGTTCTTCCCACGCTCTCAGGTGTATTGGACACTGGAAATTGTCCTTAGGGTGCGTGAATGGTTGGTTGTCACTGTATGCCCTGCGATTGGCTGGCAGAAAGTTGAGGATGTCCCCCGCCTACTTCGCAAAGTCAGTTGTGAGGATAAGCTAGTACCCAAGGTTTTGACATTTTGATTTGTTCTACAACCATAGAAAACTACAATACTGCAAGTTGTTCCTGTTGTGATTTTGTTGGCAACTACAAGGCTGCATGGACAGATTTTGACCTATTATGAAAAGGAAAAGATGGCTTGACTTGTCTATTCAAGAAACACGGCAAAGAGCAACTGATCTGTGCTCTGATCTCGCCACAGTCCACACTTGGGTAAAGAAACCTTCTGCAAAACATTTCAAACAAAATGGACGCGCCTTAAGATTACTACCCACGGAAGAGTAAAGAGCATCTTTCCGCATATGACGAGCAAGAAGGAGAGGACCGAGCTATTTGGTGTGTCAGATAGTGAAAGTGATGTTTAGGGCTTTAATTAATATTCAGCTGTGTGAAAAAAATAAAGCCATGATACTTCCAATTTTTGTATTGTTGCAACAATAGTTTCAGCATTTTCGTTTACGCGCTCGTTTCCACCACCCCCCATAATTGCAAGTTTTTATTTGATATACGATGAAGAAATATGTTTAAAAGTACCGTAATTTCATCATTTTAGTAACATACACCATGTGTTATAATTGGAGGGCTATGGGATGTGTAACCACTAAAGTTAGGGGTAGACTTATATTCAGATTGTTGTATTTTTTTAAATTCACCCAAATTAAGTAAAAAGCGTCGTCGACTTACACAAGGTTGTCTTGTACACGGAGAAATACGTTATCTTCCAAAGACGTTTTGGACAATCTTCCGTCTTTGTGGGAACACAATGTACCTCAAAGCATGGTTGAGTGGCCTGAGCGTAACCCTACCAAGCATCTGGGATTCTTCCGGTCCGTCACTAATGACACACGGAACCCTTGATTAAACATATAATATTAAAGATATTATTGATGCAGTCGTAGGAAAAATGGCATATTTCATATCCTTTCAGCATAATGGACATATGTTCTTGCAGTTTTCCCCGTATCTGCTCCACACATTCTGGAAGAAACAAAACAGAGAATTGGGCTTAGAGGCTGAATAAGGGAGAGAAAAAGGAGTCCATTGTAAGACGCCTCAATCACGCTTTTGCCATAAGCAGCATCTCGAAAAGGCGGCATGTTTGAAATAAACCAGAAGCGATCAAATAGAGACATTTTATTTTCCACGCCAGGGCCTGGAGACTGAGGAAATGACCTCAACCCTTTAAAGGACTTCCACTTTCATCCCCGCACTGGGAGATAAAGCTCTGAGAAAATTCAACGGTCTGACTGATGCTCGGCGACGTTGGTCCGCTGCACCGAATTGCGCGAAACAGATGAGATGTCTCTAGAGGCTCTTTTGACAGTAGTCTGTTGTTCCTTTTTTTTTTTTTGTCTTGTCGTTCTTTTCCAGTCGGCAGAAGAAGACAATGGAATGGAAAGTGTCGTACCTTGAGAATCTGCTCGAATATCAATTCACGGTCATTTTGTTGCTGATTTGTGTTGTGGTGATGAATTTATGGCAGATGTTCTTTATTGTTGCTGTGCTGGGCTCCACATGGAACATTTTTATGACACAATTTAAACGCATGTCAGATGCTTGACCACTAGAGTCCCAAACATCACTTCCCCTTACCACAGACGCATCTAATGGAGAAATATAGGGAATGGACATTCTATTAAAAAAAAAAAAAAAAAAAAAAGATTTATTGCTGCATCAGTGGTCGAGTGGAGACTGTGAGCGTAGGTCTATTGATAAATGAGGTGGAGCTCTCTAGAAGAGCCTGCTTGGTGTGGGCTTTTTGGGGACGCGGGAGAGGAGAGCGCATGGCAAAGAAAGCTTTTTGCATGCATTATTGGTTTCTCATTAGAAGGCCGAGAATTACAGACTCACTTTGCTCACCGAGCTCGCCTTTGAAACTGAATTATGTATACGTGTGAATCTTGTTTGAATTAAGGACGGAAACGTTTTTTCAAAATCATCTGGCGATGGAAAATATTTGAAGGAATGTAAGTGCGGGCAGCGGTGTTTTGAATATTCAGTGTACAGCAAGAAGATGGCTGACTGCATCAAATATGCATAAATATGTGCATCAAATAGCATCAAACTCAAATTTAGATCTGCAATGGAAGTCATTTTAAACATAGGTTTGGACATCCTGCAAATCAGTTTCTGCTTCCGCCATGTCAAGGAGTCTGCATTCTTATTTTAAAAGAAATAAGAGGATTTGATTGGCTGATTATCGATTGCAACCACAGTTTCAAAAATAAGACTGGCAAACGAATATTGGAAAACTAAACTGTGGACTTAGACTTGGAAACTAGATTGAAACTCAAAACGTTGAAAAACAGAAGAAAAAAGAGAGAGCTTGATCTGAATACTTGAGAGAATTGATTAATGGAAAGCATACATGGTTTAGATATGAATGATTATTAACATTTGATCCATAAGATTGACCTTGTTTTTCGGTGAATTTGAAATGACAGGTTGCATTTGAATGCAACACTTTGTTAGCGGAGAACTAACAATGGAGACTCGTGCCTTATTATCGTGCCTTATGATTGACTAGGGGTTTCTTAGCGTCCTTAATCGTGATGAATATGATTTTTAGAGAGATGATATGATGTTAATAAAACAGAATAGCGAAGAAGCGCTAAGCTAGCTGGTAAAAATCCCTGCTGAGAATGAAAACATCAAAATAAGAGGCTTTGATGACTTTTCAGATAATATGAAATTATTTCTAAAATTGATTCTGGGACATTTTATGGTGATTCTGAATGAGTAATTTGAATTGAAAGACATTCCAGCTTCCTTCCTCATTTTAAATTCGAAACCGTGGTATCCGTACTACAGTACAGTCATCTGATACTATGTACTTCTGATATAAATCATTTCACCTCAAATGATTAAAAATAAACATACCGGTATTTGTGCTTGGGTAATACTCCCATTGTTTTGTTTGTGCGTGCTAGGCTAGTCGGAGGAAGCGAGAGGGGCATTTAATGCTCGCGCGCCTGATTACGTTGCATATTAACAATTGTAATTAGCAATTGCTCAGGGATAATCACATTGATTTGGACAGATTCCGTATGCAAAACCTCAGTGGATAACACCCGCAGCCTTTGTTAGCACCCTCTAATTACACACATACGATCCCTTTTCTCAGCTTTATTCCCTCGCACACAAGTTCCTTGCCCCGCTTCGTTTCTCCACTCCACTAACTTGGCCTCTCACCAAGTAGGCGTCTGATTGTGTAAGTTTATCATAAATAGAAACGAATTAGGCCCTTGGGTCCGCATTCCTTTAGCACTGACCTTCCGCTTCCTGTGCTATTTTGCGTGCTATGTGGGGGGGTTCCCGTATATAATCGTGTGTGTATAAAGGTCACGGTGAGGTCACATAGATCCGTCAGAGAATTTCTGCTCAAAATAGACCATGGTTTCCCAAGCTATTTTCTCAAACAGATCCGTTATTCTTTGGGTATTTTGTCATTGAACTAAACCAAAAATATTGAATCATATTATACTGTGAATAAGTCATTTCCTGTCCCTGTCGGGATCCTGGCCCACACCCAAACCCCGACTAATCACCGTTTTGTTGATTGGCCGAGGAAAGCATAAATCAGAACAGAAGAAAATAGGGCATGAGGACTGAAGTCGGCCGTGACGTCTGGATCCGAATTGCAAACAGACGCTTACCTCGAGACAGGCGGCGTCGCTTTTCCGAAGAACGGGGCACTCTTTATTCATCCACATTTGAATGTTTGCTCTGTCTAGAGATTTTATCCTTGTTCCCAGGGCCCTTGAATTCCATTGATCCGTCTTTGTTCAAATATTTAGCCTGCCCCCTCACCTTGCTGTGAAGCTTTCCGGCCTGGAGCCCGGTGTGATTACATTGCTTATTCCAAATCTAGTATGTATAATGTGGTGACATTGAAAATGGCGGAATGAATTTTAATGTTATTTGTAGAGTTATACTCACGGGTGCACGGAACTGGTTCGCAGATTCGCATGTGCGGGAGAAATCACTGATGCGTAATGTTGAGTACCTACTTAACTTTTAACCCTTTCCCAGTCCCATGTCTTCCTATTTGTTTATGAGGCGGCTCGGACTGGCTGTCGGGGCTGCGTTAAATTCTCGTGTAGGTGCGAAGGGGATTGTTTATTTCTTCACTATCGGTGACAGAAAAATTTACCATTGATTTCCTTGGTCTAACTGTCCCGAACAAACTGCGCAAATCATAACTTTTTAAGAGCGCAACATTGAATATTGTACGCCGTTAATGTGGGAGCGACAAAGACAGACAGTTTTTAATTACCGTAAGTCTCCAAGTACAAGTCGATCTCACTTATGAGTCAACCCCCCGTTTTTGCTTCCATTTGGGTGAATTTTACAAAATCGCACTTATGAGTGTACCACATGACGACACAAATTGTTATTAAAATAATGAAAGTACGGTACTTTTAAACGCATTTCTTCATTGTACATCGAATAACATACACTTACGGTTATGGAGGTGAAGGGGTGGGGTGGAAACGAGACAAGTGCAAAGCAATGTACACGTGCACATAGACGCGGAAACTAATGTCGCACCAGTAAAAGTATTTGAAGTTTCAATCCGTTTTTTTTTGACAGCTGAATATTAATTTCTCGAAAAGCCCTACACGTCATCATCACAATCACGCCAAATAGCCCCTCCCATTTTACTCCCGGACGTTTTCCCCTTACTGCTCCTCATTTGCGCAAACATCCTCTTTACTCTTCCACGAGTAGTCATCTTCGGGCCAGTCCAATATGTTTGAAATTGAGGTATTCGGAGATGATTTGCTGATCATCTTACTTGGGATATTAATCCATTCTTTACTCAATTGACAACCTTCGCTATTTCATCAACATCCAAGGACTGAAGGAGACAAGTTTAGCCGTCTTTTCCTTTGTCGGAACTCCGGCTTATCAATAATGACACGATTGGTGAAGTGAAAAAATAACACAGATTTAATGCCACTCTTACACAGTATAAGTTAGCAAAGGGTTAATTGACAATTGAATGCCTCAATTCCAGAATCTCGCATGTGAAATTTGAATATTAGACACCAATTTTCGATATTTTAGAAATCATTATAACAGAACCAGAAAGTTCGCCTCTAACCTATGAGTAGTGGAAATCTCAAATTACCCATTTAATATTCACCCCAACCACAAAAAGCGCACTTATCAAACTTTCAGGAGTGTTTTAGAGAACGCTGACCTAAATTTAAGCAAAACCTAAATGGAGGAAGGATGCAGCGAGGAAGTGTTTGCGCACGTGCAAACGAGACACAGCCCAAGAGGAAGTTTTCTTGGGGTCAGCTGAATCAACTGAGGATTGACAGAAAACTGCCTCTAGGAATAAAAGCCTTTTCCTCCTCCAGTGTGCAGTTATCGCAAGTGATATGCATACAAACTGCGGAAGGTGTGATCTTCGGGCTCAAACTATTTATGGAATACGTCGGAAGGAAAACACAGCAGGTGTCTACTCTTGGTGTTTTTAGTAAAACGGCTGGGAAGAGAATGAAATCTGAAACCACTTCCAATACTGTACATTTCAATATTTTCGGAGAAATATATTTTTAGATTAAAGGATAGTAGGACTGCAAGGCTTGTGGGAGTTATTCGCAGCGATCAGGCAATTAGTTGTGGAATATCCTGACCTTTTTAAAGGAAATGAAAAGTCCCTTTGAGAGCTGCACACACAAAGGTAACCATTTCATATTTTTAATAGATTTGATATTTACGTTCACCGTCACAATTGAATAGTTAAACATCATGACGGCGTGGCTATTTTGTGACAGCTAACCAATGTGCTGTATTATTTATTCTTATTTTTGTATTTATATTTCGCTGTGCGTTATTACAGCGTTTCCTCCAAATTTGGTTGACCTCTGTTCTCCATAAAATAAAAATTTATGGAAGGGTTATTAATATGCAGGGTATTAATTAGAGCTTATGTAAACGCAACTTAAAATGACCAGATAATTATTTAAAGATGTAGATGAGAAATGATTAAGTTCAGCATTCTCAATAGCAAATATCTAATATGTGTCATCCGCCATGGAACTGGATGGATCATTTTTGTGTTTAATCAAAGTACCAAAAACGGTAGTGGTTATTTTACACCCTGAATTGACTGTCGGCCAATCGCAAGACACATCAAACTGAATAAACAAACTCACAAGCAAGCTAAGGACAATTTGTAACATTTTTGATACGTGGGATAGAGTCAGAATACCCCGAGAAAAGCCACACAGGCATGGGGAAGATATGCAAACTCTTCACAGGAAACTCTGAGCTATTTTTTTTTAAACCTGTTTAATCAACAAAATTAACCATTATAAAGATACTGGCAATTGTTAGCTTTAGCCCTTCAATACATGCTAATATAAGAGCAGCCTTGGAGGCTAATTTTGCAGATGCTGGTCCAATGAAAGCAAAACATCATTTTACCCCCATACAAAAAAAAAAAAAAAAAAGCACTCTGATGTTGTAGGCGCAGAATCCCCTTGAAGAATAATAAAACGAGGGGGGGAAAAAAAGCCAAGCACAATCTGTTCTGTGGCTGCGTTCACTGCAGGTCTTCTAAAGTTACAAGCACAAGGGGAATGCAGAGGGAAATGTGTTGCTGTGAACTCAGCTTCTGTACTAGCGCAGGCATCAACTTTGTACCTGTCACTTAAAAGCTGACTGACTGCATGCTTGTTTTCTGGTAAGACGAGCACGCAAAGGAATGAATAAAGCTCCTAAAATGTATTGACACAAGGTACGCGCACGCGCATAGACATTCTTTTTGAAGGAGTAAGGGGAACATGAGCTGTCATATCATATTTCCTGGTCTGGCTCCAAGACGGAGGCTGTCAAGATAAAAGGGCTATCGTCAATCAGTTACTAGTGCCGGCCGGGCTTCCTCAAAGCAGCGCCGTTCCGCCGCGGCCGCGTTTTGTGCGAATGTGTGGGGCTGACACGCTGCACTTTTTGACATGGCCTCCTGCAGGGGTCTACGCTGATAGAAGACCGCAAACTCGGGCCGCGTAATGCGCCAACGCCCTCCTCGGAGAGCCGAGATAAGAGCCGTGGTTAGAACGCACGTATCGATGAATCAATCATCCGTCCATGCATCATTCATGCAGTCACCGTCAAATTATGCAAATCCTAATTTCCCCCGGAGAAAATTACCATTCTTTATCTGCTAATAGTCCGGGTTGTTTGGAAATCCCACGTAGCGTTATTCCACGGCGTTTTTCCACCGATATTTCCATTTTTCACATTCTCATATTCAGAACTAATGACCTCATTTTACACGGCACACAATAGAATGATAACAGCCTAAGTATGAATAATGAATCGAGTAAAAGGCGTATAGCCTTACAGTGGTACGCGGGCAATTGTTTACGTCCTTCAGGAAGACTTGTACAGCTAACGCACGAGTGATTCATTACGGCTAATAATTTATTTGACATCTTTTAATACTAATTTGATTAATAAGTAAGATGAATGGGATAATCCACGCCCAAATATGCATAACAATAATGAAATATGAGTCCTTTGGTTCAAGCTGTCTAACTGTAGAAGTGACTTTGAGCTAAATAAGGCCTCCGTTTGAATGAGTGGTGCTGCTGTGCCACGATGCTGTTTAATCGGGTGGTCTTTGAAGTAAGCTTTCAAAGGGAAGCGTGTTAAACTGATTTCTTTTTTTTTTTTTTTTTAGCCTTATGCATTTGTTGGATAAAATAAATAAAAATACAATAGTAACAGTTCCATCATAACTCGAGGAGCAGGAAAATGTCACCCATGCTTAAAAAAAAAAGTAGGAAGGCTGTCACTGTTTTTACTATTTTAATTTTGCTCATCATATTGATTATTCCATCAAACCGTCAAGTAATCAATCATTATCTCCCATCAAAATGTGCGTATGCTAACTGGTTAATAGTCACAATTAGCATCAGTGCGCTAGTCATTATCATTTAAGGTAAACAAACACTAACTGCCGTTTAGTTCACACACACATATATATATATATATATATATATATATATATATATATATATATATATATATATATATATATATATATATATATATATATATATATATATATATATATATATTAGTGTCCTAGTCGAAGCTTATTGCTAGCTAAGTAGCATGGCGTGAGTGGTTTGTAGCTTTTTTCGACCTCCTACTTCCTGTGCATTGGTGACGTAAGCATGATCTGACATATTATGGTGTTGACATTTGGCATAGCAACATTTCTGGCACAATTTCTGCTGTTTTTTTTCACGAAAAACCTAAAAAAATCGGTGATAACTTTTGCTATTCACAAAACCATTAGGAACATTGAAAGAAAGCCTAGATGAGGAATATTTTTTTGGGATTGTATTACGATACAATATTTTCTAGGCAAACATTTCTTGTTTACTTGTTTAGAATGACCACCTGATCCATCTTGTAAATGGAGTCGATAACAATTAGCGGCAAAATAAGACTCACAAATACTTGCTTTGTATATGACAATGAAATAGCAGTTTGAGCAATTAACTCATCAAGCGCGCAACACAGATTTATGATGAAGGCATTAATCTCTGAGGCAGGAAACCTATTGGCTCGAATGTTTTTCTTGTCATCTTTTCTGGCGGGCGTAGGAGTGTCCTTGTCCAAGAGCTGCACTCGACATCTGCAGAGGGCAAAGTGCCATGGATGGGGGACAAGTGGGACAGGGGCAATTCATTGTGCTGCACATGATTTTGTTTTTTTAAATCTGTTGAGCTTATATATTGATGACAGCATTTTTTTTCTTGACATATACAAGGTCCCATTATTGTGTGAAATCTGATTTTTATATACTACACCCCCCCCCCCCCCCCCCCCCCCCCCATCCCACCACCACCTCACACGTAGTGTTTGGCCATAATGCAAAAACTATAGCAAAACTGAATAAATTCTTCATAATGTCTAGTGTTCATATCCGTAAGTTAAATATTTGTTGCGGGTTAATTAAGTGTTTTGCAGAAATCCCACATTGTGAGCTGTCAGTGAATGCTGCACCTGTGTAATGTTGAATGTGGTCACAGCAGTTGTTTTTCTTTTTCCTCACGATGCAGCTCGAGTTCATTTTTGCCATAAATATCCAAAATTGTGAGCCATCCGTGTTGCACCAAGTTTATGATTGTTACAATATATAAATAGACACTCTGCTGCATACGCTTGAAACTCGTAATTTAATAAGCTGGTGACAATATATAAAATGTTCATCAAAATGTGCATCAAAACCCAGCCTATGTTACTGACGGATCAGTCTTTCTCAAATGGTCTAAAAAAAAAAAACAAAAAACAAAAAAAAAAAACAATTCTAATCTTTAAAGGGATAGTGCGTAAGATTTAGAGAGTTTTTCATTACGGCCAGCAGGAGGTGCTGCAGGTGCTACCTTTACTATTGTCCGTCGCTCTAACAAACATGGCCGCCTCTGGAGAAGGGTTAGGGTGCCACCCCCTATGTAATATAACTTAATGATGAGTAGAACTATGATTATATATAAAACATACTGGTGGTCATTAAGCACACATTCATTTGCAAGTTTTTGAAATTTACAATCATTTAATTGATTCCTTTTTAATGAAAAATGGTCTAAATCTAACACACTGTCCCTTTAAGTTACCATTTATAGGACACATCTATACTTTTGGCCTTTTTTTTTCTTAAAATGGGATTTTTTGGGGGGGAGGGGATTACGGTATTTTTACCCTTTTTAGATCTTCACTATGTTTCCATTTTCTTGCAGACAATCAGGAATTGAAAAGAAGCCGCCTTGTTTCATGTTTTTTCTATGAATAGGACAGTTAGGTACTTCAACAATTTCCATGTTGCTTGTGACGAATTTGCAGTGAGGACACAAAAAACAAAATGTCAACAACCGACACACACACGGAGGGGTGGCAGGAAAACAGACGACAGGTGGAATAGATCACACTAAGGAAGACATGCGCGAGGGAAACAAAACAGGACCATAGAACAAGAACCCAAAAGAGAAATTAGAAGAAACCCCAACGTTAACACATAACCAAAAAAACAATAACAAAAACACCCAACACAACGCCTGCTGGCTTTAAAGTTCTACTTTGAATCAAAACAACCAAGACTACCTTGATAAAAAAAAAAGGTACCAGTAATTCACTATAGGGTCTTTTTTGTAGTAGTGCATGAATTGAAAAAAGGGCCACTTTAAGCGCCCACTTCTACACGCGGTGACTAGACAGTCCATCCTCCAGAGCATCACTAAATCATTTTCACCGTTCAGTCATTCAGGCTTTTGATTTTTCAGGGAGCGTGAATCTGGCTGGCCCACATCATGCTGCTCAACACACAGCATATTAACACAACCCCATTTCACAGCCTCCATAATCCTCTCCACAGTAACAAATCTCTCAAAGGTTGACAGCATACCAGAGCTGCTGCCATTTTTCCTCTATCCCAACTCTATTTTTCTTCCGCGCGCACATAAACTCACATTTATATTTCTCGCAAATATAGCAATTCTGTCCGTCCGCACCTCGACCCCCCCCCCACCCCAACCCCTCCCCCAAGCTGCCTTCTTTCTCACTCTGTATTTCTTCTCTTTCCCTCTCTCACTCATATTTTCCCTGACATTAACAGCCACAGCCCATCTGGAAATTCATCACACAGAGGAAAGCTGAGGGAATGAAACCCACGGCTGTGATTTATGAGTTATTGCGATCGCGACGTTCTCAGGGATGTATCGGAGACGAGGGGGGGGTCACGTCCGTGTTAATTAAAATTTGGTGGCGGATTAAAAGCAGTCAATGGTGCCCTCTGATCCCCTTTTTCAAAAAGAAAATGTAATTACAAAAGGATAATGGGTGTGAGATGGGGGGGGGGGGGGGGGGGGGGGCATCGTGGTTACCCCGGTGTTGCAAATGTTCACACAGTCACGCATGTAAGCACAAACATCTTGGGTTTCTCACCCTGCAATGGCCTCCCTTTTTTTTAGTAGCGGACATCTTGTTTACGATCTAACAAGGTATGGGCGGTTGATTCTCTTCCCCTATTTTATTAAATATCAATACTTGAATAAAACTACTTAGTCATTCCCCCAAATCATTTTTTTTTTCTTTTTCCTTGCAGGGATGTATTCATTTATATAGACTTATAGAAGCGAGCCATAGTTTGCCAGATAACGTCGAAAAAGAATTCCGCAATGTTCCGGAATCACATTCTTTGGACACATGGAGAAAATGAACTTAAAACGTCCTCATCCAAAGCATACCACATCGTGTCGAGCGTAGTGGAGGTATTGTTATGACATGGGCGTTTCTGGCAGCTAATTAAACGGGCTTACTGCCTTTTATTGATGATGTGACTGCTGACAGAAATAACAGGATGAATTGTGAGGTGTAGTGCTCGACCAGCAACCTTAAATACTAAGAGTCACAAAAACCTTCCGACCCCTAAAGTCAATAAATAACACATGAAAATGCATAATTTTCATAAAAACATAGTTTGTTGCACTCTTCAAACGGCTGAGCTGCTACATAGCCCAGCTATGTTTTTTAGTTGAGTTAGTCTTAGTTTTTTGGCGCCGCCTCTGGCAGCTGTTGGTATTACATTTTGTAGTGAGGAAGGACGGTGCCGCTTCAGTTGGGAGCAGTCACTGCCACCCCCCGCAGTAAAAATCACAAGTGTTGACCGGTCAGTGGTGACAAAAGGTCAAAGGGCATTCACACATTTTTTATGAGTTAACTTGATCAATCGGCCATTGATTCTGGCGCCCTTATTACAAGCATGTACTTGATTATACTGAAAAAGATCATATTTGCATTCATGTGCTGTGTGTATGAGAGAACGCCCGCGCGTGTGTTTTGTGCGGAGGTTGAGGTGAGCAAGGTTCCGCAGTTTGTTATTAGAAACCCGCTCATCCGTGCCTCTAATTAAGATGCATAGCATCCCCCTGAACGTCAGTGCCGCTAATTATCAAACAATGTAGTGCTCACCAGATATAAGAACTGGCAGCCTCTGTAGTCATGTTACTAACCTATTACTGCTACAATTACCAAGCGTCTGTCATTCTCCTTGTTAGCCGTGTTTTTTTTTTTTTTTTTTTTTTAATTTACTAATGCCTGTCTTTATTTATTTTCTCCCCCTTTGCATTTCTTTCTTTTCCCCCTCTTCAGGCTATGGCTTTGTTGATTTTGACAGCCCGGCTGCAGCACAGAAAGCCGTGTCGTCTCTCAAAGCCACTGGGGTGCAGGCGCAAATGGCCAAGGTAGGTGCTCTTTGAACTTCCTAGCGTGTGGCACGTTGTCACACGCGCTCTATAGATGCATTATTGTACTTTTTTTTTTTTTTAAAAAAAGCATGAACTTGACACGTGTTGATGCGCCACAGAATGTAAACTGGCTATGGGAGTTTCAAAATGGAATACAGTGGACCCCCGTGTTACAACGTCCCTGATGTTATTTTCATGTTGCCACGTGGAATACTGAGTTTTTTCATCCCCTCTTTATGATATGTTCCCGGTTTTGCGCCCAAAACAACTGTCATGACCCCAGGGGCTTGGCTGTATTTGTGTTGTTTTTTCTATCTGCAGGCGTTTTTAGGTAATTGCACTTATTTACTATTGCTATTGGTCGGCGTCTCCTCGCGGAGATGGTGGTCTGCTATTGGTCGGCCTCACTCATTTCAAAATGGCGGAACGGAAAAGCTTTGTTAGACTTTGAGTGGTTACAAAACCACTATATAGTGCATTTTACTGCTTAATTCAAAGTTGAAAGGGTTAACCATGGATCGCTAGTGATGTTAAAGAGAGAAGAAGATGATTTATATTGAAAAGAAGCTGGAGATAATCAAGCTAAGATAGCTAAACTAGCCTAGGCTAGGCTACCCTTGCTAGGGAATATGGGCATAACAAGCGCCACTCAAAGGTAAATAAATTCTTTCTATACTTTTTATTTATGATGTTTTCCAATTGTATACATGTATATTATATATAAGTAGCACTTACTATAAAATTTTGGTACCAATTTTTAATATGAATGTACAAGTTCTTACCTGGGGTTGTAAACGAATTAGCCATTTGGATTGCCCTTCATACGGCGAATTCGCTTTAAGAGCCCAACTGCGGATGTATAAAATATATATAAAATATGTTGAAATGAGTTTGCCAGTCAAAAAGATTTGCTCATCAAAAAAAATCCGCTAAACTTTTAAATCAAACCTCTGAGGTTCAACTGTGTTTTAAATATACCAGAGTGTTACATTACAAAGCCCCGCCAAGCCTCATAAGCAATCATCGCCTTTCAAAATTTGAATCATCAAAAAGTTCATGTCTTCTACCTTTTAAGACTGAAAGAAAAATCAACGGAGGCAAACGCTCACCAGGGCCGCCTCTCATCTTTGAGGAGCCGGCGCGAGCTAAATCAAGCTATTTTTGTGTCTGAGAGTCTCCACGTCGGTCACACTAAAGCAATGAATATGGTGATAGCCGCGAGTGATTTTTCTTACTCGAGATCCCGTGTATTTTATCCGATCCCGAAATCCTCAGCCGCCTCCTTACGGAAGGCAAAGAAGCACTGATGAGATGGAGAATGGCAACGGCGCCCCTGCAGATGACAGACTTGATGATAACGATGAGGGTGGCAATTATTTTGATCAAATGGGATGAGATCTGACAGCAGGAGATGATATTCTCTGGTGGTGCTCAGGTGTGCCATTTCTCAAATGCACCATTTGGCTCTTCCCCTCTCCCCACCGGTGTCCTTCTTCCAATATTTATAAGAGGCCATCCTCCCAGAATACTGATAAGATGTCTTGCTCTTTACCTGTCTCATTTTTAAGACCGTACTTTGCATTGCTGCCCTTTCCTCAGTCAATATTGCCAGGCTGGAGGTCCTGGTCCGACACGACAACGTTGACCGTTTTAAGAATGTTAGCATGTGCGTTATGTTCATACAAACCATCCGGCAAATGATCTGTGCTACAGCACTCTGCTTTTATCACACTTGTGAGAGGCATTAAGGAGTAGTTTGCTTTTATAGACTCCCCCTGCATCTCTCTAATGCCTGTACCGGCAATCTCAGTCGTCGTTCGTCAGCCACTCGAATTCCATTTCCTCTTCTGTGCCAACCCGACGTTTTTAAGGATATTTTCCGCGACAAACAAAATGTGCTTTGTATTCAAAGCGACCGTTCGCTCGGCTTCTGCATATTAGCGAAGTACAGTTTTTTTACATCAACAGGTAAGAGCAGGCTAACTTTTTGCTAGCCTACCCGCTCTCTGTTCCACGGCGGCAGAAACAACCGGACCTTGAAAAGTAATTAAATCTTTACTTCATAGGTGTCGAACTGCAGTCCTCGCTATCCTGCGTGTTTTCTGGTTTTCTCTCCCCGGCACTCCTGGCGATTAGCTCATTAGCAAGCTCTGCGTTAGCTTGAAAATGATCCCCATCCTTTGAATCAGATTTGTTCATTGTTAAAATAATTGCCGTCATGGGACGAGCGAGAGGGACGTCAAGTTGCCTGTTGCAGCTAACAGCAGGTCAAGTTAGCTGAAGCGATGGCATTATTTTCCATAAAAGAAGCAAGCAGACTGAACCTACGTCCGGGTCCATCCTTGTTCACACTCAGAAATATACGAAAACTGAAAGGATCATGTAAAAGTTATGATGTCTGCACCAGTTAGAGAACACGGAAAGGTAATCCATTTGAGTCGTTTATTATTTGCGGTCTTTTGGCGTATACACCAATCATAAACTTGGTGAAACACGAATGCTGCTCAGCTTCAGCTATTTAGGGTAAAATGAACTCGAACCACGTCACGAGGAAAAGGAATCACCAACGGCTTTGAGAGCATTCAACATTAAAGCGGTGAGGCGTTCACTGACCGCTCACAATACGGGAAATCTGACTCAACAAGTGTATTTTATGGATATGAACAAGAAAATATGAAGCGTAGTACACGGTAACATTGAAAACACCAGAATTTGACCCCCAAATTAAGGATGCGTCTTACACGCACATGTCTAATATTTGGTGAATCATGGTAAAATACAATAAAATAAATAACAACAGAAACAAGACTGATGCTTCATCTGTACTCACAAATAATGACAAAAATAGATAATAACAACAGTCCGGTGATATAAAGTCTTGCTAAAAGTCACATCAAACTGTAAGAAGAATCGTTTTTCTTGTCGGTAGCTAACCTAAACGCTTTTTGGCTCACGGTTAGTTTCCAATTGCTTTCTAACACACTCGCCTTCCATTTAGTCACCTATATCTCTCTCCTGCAAAGTAATAGCTTAAGAACAAATAAGAGCCACCGGCTTTGAGCTCATTAAGCCAAACCATCACCGTAATCAATTTGGGGCCTTTTTCCGCTGCCCTAAAGTTGTAAAACCGCATTTACTATGAAAAAGCCTTATTTTAAACACAGATCTGAACGGAAAAGAGACACAAAGGGGAAAGCTGATTGCGTCTTGATATGCGGTAGAACAGCCGGATGTCACTTTTTTTTTTTTTTTTTTTTTACTCCCCTCGGAATGTGAAATTCCAATGCACCAGAGATGAAACATTGGCCCGCTTTTGTCTTGCCCTCCCCTGGGGATGGTGACAGCGAGAGGGAGGAGAAGAGCCATAATTAAGACACCAAAAGGACACTTCCCCCTGTGCCCCCCTCGACTGTCACTCACCTCGCAGATAAGATCTCGAAGCATTGCTGGGGAGTGTTTGTGCCTCTTTTTCTGTGGCGGGAATACACAAAACCAAATAAAATGATTCTGATCATGAATGCTGTGATATGCGTAATGTGCACAAGTGGGATGTTTTTATTATTCTTCATTTATTTGGTATTTATTTACCGCTAATCGCACAAAACAATTTCCCTTATTTTTCTCTGTGAGAATACTGGTTAATATGTAGATGCGTATTTTATTTCCAGGTCTGTGCGCGATTTTCTGAAAATGTTCCAATACTAATTTCAGAGGATTAAGATGAAAAGATTTAAGTTCATAACCGGTAATTTCTAATCATTAATGTCCCTTTTAAATCAAGCCTTTGGGCATGAAGAATAAATGAATAGCGTCAGACTTCCCCCCCCCCCAATCCTCCCATCCACTTTAACTGTAAATTTTCACACTGCATCAAATGTCACAAAAAGAGATTGTCAAAAATACATAACGGAATTCTTGAAAACAAAAGCGATGTCTATTTCCCGTTTCAATTTGTCCGGATGGCCCGAAAGAGGAAAAAAAAAAAAAAAAGGAAAACGATGAACAGAGTCAATGATAACAGGTAAATGCAGCATCCCGCATTTTCAGATTCCAACCTGTCAAGCCGCCACTCACCTTGCTCTCCACAGGCTGCCATTTTCCCCTTGAGCCAATCAGACTGAATTACAGGAAGGGCACCCTCAATTGTGGTGTCTGTGTCAGAGAAGTAATTCCGTCTGACAGCTGCTTGCTTTCAGACAACAGCCAGTCTTTATGGAAATCATCCCGATTCTGGCTGCCGCTGACTTCTGCTGATGGCACTTGGAATTAGACCAAAGCTTCTATTATGAACATTTCTTACCCTCTCTTTGTGCAGCTGCAATTAAGAAAAAAAATATCTCATACAGTGGCATATTTATTTTTTATCGCAGTTTGAAAACACTGTTGGCTTTCTTTCCAATGGAAATGTCGCTAGAGTATGAAGTATCTTAGTAAAAAAAACAAGAACTGCAATTCTAATGTGGTCTCAAAAATACTTTTGAGACTACTGCCTCAAAATGTGCAAAAATGTACCCAAATATGCATTTATTGAATCAATCATATAATTGAATTATAAATGCCATTCATTTCAATACAAAACACTAATTAGATGCAAATGAGTACTTATCAATGCAAAATTTTGCACATGCTAACATATATCAAAGGGAAATACCTGGCACAAATGAAAATGCTAACGAGCTAACACATACAAGGCAGCACTATATAACAACATCCTGAAAATAAGAATCAATATTAGCTAGCATGTTATCCACAGTCACAAGTTGTGGGATCAGCAAACTAATTTTGATGCATATTATCATAAATAACAACATTCTTACGTAAAACTTACAGACTGCTCTCGATTGAAGCCACACCGTCCTTCCTCGTGATAAAATGTAATTTCAACAGCGGCCAGAGGTAAAGCCAGAGGTCAAGCTAAACAAAGCCCAAATAGATGAACTGTTAAAGGTAAAAAAGAGAAGTTTTAATCCTTCACACTAATACTCTACTTGAAGCTATTAGTCTAATCATAGTTTTGTGAGTAATATTGCATTTATGGAATAGGATTTAAACAGCAAAATCCACCATTTTTTAATCCATCAGTGAGTGGCCACTTTAGCACTTGCTGTCAAATGAAAATGATGTCACATTTGCACAAGATTCAAGAGTTTTATTGTCATATGCTTAGAAATACACCGGTCACTTCCTGGGGTGGAATGTGTTCCATAATCGAGCAAAGAGTAAGGTTGGCAATAAAACAAAAAAAAAAAAAAACAGTAATAGAGCTTTAAGGGCAGTAATAATGAACCACTAATAAAGGAATAGACTTACATTCTGAGGATTATATGGAGTAGATTGAAAAGATTTATCCATATGAGGAAGATGATGCAAGATAATGCAAATCATTATCCCGTGGTATTATCTAGAAGAAAAAAGCCCAAGCCCAGTCTTTCCTCCAGTAGTGGACGCTCATTTTTTCCAGTATCAATTCAGTCGATTCAAAGATCAAACATTGTCAAGGATCCTGGTAACTTTGCGAGTCATGAACATGACCCGCTTTGAACATTTTATGTTCTCCTTTACCCATCTCAAAGTTTCGCAACGTCGCCAATGGTTTCGTTCTTCACTATATTTTGGTAGCGGAGCTGGTTTTATACATTTTAAGAGGAAGGACGTGCGACGTTTTCGCCAGCCTCATTAAAGTCGCCGATACATAATCGCGGCGCCGGAGCTACAGGAAACAACATAAAGGCTCGGCCTGCCCTTCATTTCACATTACTGTGGGAAAATTATGCAAAAAGCATCATTAAAGCGCCTCAGTAAAGCGAACTGCAAATGTTTATGGTAACACAGTGCTTGCGCCGGCCCATCAACTCTGAGTCACATGCATCGCGGGGTTTAACTCCTCCCGTCTTTGTTTATCCTCGCGTCCTTCCACTTCTTGTCCGTCCCTTTTGTCTCAAGGGGCATCCCGGCTGTCAATATCACATTTATATTGGCGGCAAAAGAATCTCCCCGCGGGTGGGCTTCAGTCGGTCAGCAGTCTTCGCATTATCTTTTAAAGGTGACTTCTCTGATGATTTAGCAGCATTAAGAGAGTCGAGCCCGCAGTTTGACTCAACGCCGGGTGACCTCCGGCTCAAAGTGCTGTTACAGATGGTTGCTGACAACGTCGGCGGAGACGAGGCCCGCTTCCCACCCTCAGGGCGCGGCCTAATTATGTGGATAATTCGGGGAATATATTCTATCGTAAATACGGCTCGGTAATTGGACAGATTTTTGGGAATGCCAGCGCTCGCTCAGCAGTATGGCTCAATTCTCATTTCTTGCCGTGTTTCCTCTGTCCGCTATTGCAGTGGCGGTGTGTGTGGAATGCCCTTGGCTCCTTTCCCGCCTTCCATACCTCGCTGAAATGCAAAACAGTGCTGCGGTGGCTTGGAAGCCTTTAAAAAAAAAAAGAAATCGGTTTGCTTTAATGGAAAGAAGACGAATGGCCGCGCCGCTTTGCAACGGAACGGAGGATTCGGACCAACCGGCGGCGGTATAAAAAAAAAATATTGGGATGATTCTGATTTATTCTCAAACATCTGATTACAGTGTAAAAATTATAAGCAAAATAATAAGATGAATAAAATAGTTAAGTAAATTAAAGAAGTGTTTGATTCAGGATTTGGACTTCCTCTGTGGAGTTTTAATATTCTCCCATGCCTGCATGTTTTTACCTGGTTTTCAAACCATGTTTCCCAAAATCATGCCCGATAGGTATATTGGACACTCCAAATTTCCCTTAGATACGTTTTTGAATCTGAATGTTATTGTGTGCCCTGCGATTGGCTGGTCAATCAGTTCAGGGTGCCCCCTCTACTGCCTGACGATAGCTGAGTAAGGTTCCATGTGACCTCACAAACCCCGTGAGGATAAGAGGTCAAGATAATGGATGGATTAAATAAGATAAAAATGATAAATAACAAAATTTGCACCAAATGTTTTTTTATGTACAGTAGCTAACACTCTTGACTAATATTTACCAGTGTGGTGATAACTGTGACCATTGGATGGCAGTATTTCCACACCTACCGCACAGATATTACCTACATGCAATTCAAAGTAAGGAATGGAAATCAATCTTTCATATGATAACATCCATTTTTACAGACACCGCACACAATATTCTGTCGGCCTTGAAAGATGAGCGAAAATGCCAATTGTACTGGCATGCTAGTGGTTGCCTTTTTCCAATAACCCTTGTCATTAAAAAAAAAAAAAAAACGCTATATAGCGGAGAGACAAGCTGTGAAGGTTCCCTGCACACCAAACAGACGAGTTGACTGTAAACGCACATGCCAAAGGCACTCCTTGGGCATGGACCTAGAGTGCAGAAAAAAAACAGTAACTTTAAAACAAATACGAAGATAAAACTATCATCAATAATGGACAAAAAAACACAAGTTTGAAACGAACGTGCCGAGGACTGTTTAGTACTAACATTCGGCTGAATTTATACCCTCACTCGACGTCATTATAAAACAGGTAATGTCTCTTTGCAATCTGCTGTCAAACTCACTCAGGCGTGATTGTTGTTTTTATTTCCCTGAGATGCAGTTGGATGGGACTTAAAGAAATAGCAACAATTCCATAAAATCATTTAAAAGAGCAATTTCTAACGCTCAGTTATTAAATAAGGCTGCACAATACTAAAGTACCTCTTCGGGTGCATATAAAGGACTAAATAGCTCCTGCATTAATCAAAAAAATATTCTAATCATCCTCTTTGGGCTGTCATTTTTCTACAGCATAATTAGCTTCTCTGGGCATTGACACACTACCCTCCCTCCCCACTTACACTGCAGAACTCTTAGTTTTGAAGGACAAAGCCAGCGAGAGTGAGACGGACCATCTGACACGCTGGCTCCCAAACACCTTCACTGGTTTCCACTGTCTATGCCATCTAATTAGACTTCAATCATTTGCAGGATCGCTGCTTGCGGTAAATGATTTCACCGAGCGGAGAGAAAACCGTGGCCAGCTGTGAGCTTGAGTGTGAAACCCAGAGACTAACCAGAAACCATTGTGGACTGTAGACAACGGCGGATAAGGATAGAAAGGTTGCCGGATAAATGAGGCAGAGGGAGACCCGGTTTCAAAAGAAAGACAAAATGTCTTTGTCAGACATCGTGTGCGGGAAACTAATGAACAAAGCTATCACTGATTCTTTCCCAAATATGTATTTGCAATTTTTACAGAGTCCAGATCATCAATTCCAGGTACCCTGGCCCCCGGTTTACGAGATTAATCCTTTGGGATCTTAACTAATCTTAAAATTGTATATACATATTAAAATTTGGTAACAAAATAGTATAGTAAGCGCCACTTTTATATAATATACATATATACAATGAAATATCGTAAATAAAAAAGTCTTTAAAGGATTTATTTATCTTTGAGAGACGCGACGAGCTTGTTAGGCCATATTCCCTAGTGAGGACAGCCTAGCCTAGCCTAGCCTAGCCTCTCCGGTAAGCACTCACACGAGAACAAATCTTTAACATGCCACCATTTTCAAACCATGACGCCGACCAACAGCAGGACAGCATCTTAGTGACTCTGTGACGCCGACCAATAGCAGACCAGTATCTTTGGGAGTTGTGACGTCGACCAATAGCAGACCAGCATTGTAGTGACGTAGGCAATGACGCATGTAGCCTGACGTATGAGCGCGGTCACGCACGCACACTGACCGCCAAGTTTGAAAAGTTAGAGTTTTTGAAAAAATGGTGTAAAGAGGGGACAAATAACATCACGGTCCACGTCATAAGGTGAAAAAAAATGTAAGGCAGGGACGTCGTAAACCGGGGGTCCACTTTATTCACAGTATTTTTTTCTTCAAATATTAGAGTAAAGGAGTGTCTGAAAATAGCTGGCACTGAATACGTTAATATAGACACCATGCGGTTACGATTTGATCGATAAATTACGATTACATATTAAAAATTGCTGACTTGTACCCGGTTCATATCTGTTTAACTTACCTTTCCAAATAGTCTTGCCTTCAAGAAAAAAAATAATTGCAATGGCCTATATCGTCACTAATTCGCAGCACGGCCATGCTCACTTTGAAGCAAACGCAAATATGGCATTTCCAAGCTCGATAATGGCCACAGTGTGCAGTTATTAGAATCTCTTTGATGTGGCAACTGTGCCAACCTGCTTGCGCTCTGTGCGAATTGATCTGGCTCAATTAGCCGGCCCACAACAGAGGCACCGTTCAAAAGATTGGGCCTCTGCACTCAAGTGTGACACACATCCTCCAGGTGAAGCCTTTTCGACTCTTTTGCATAGCTAGGCCCCAGAACTCAAACTAGGACAGAAAAATACCGGATTTTACGGACTATAAGCCACAGCAGCAAAAATGGAGCAATTCGCTGCGGATAAGCCGCACTGGACTATAAGCCGCATGTATATGGTGGTAATATGAAACTTTTACTTATGTTTTTAATTGTCCCCCAACTGCAACATCCTCTCTTTAACAAACTCAACACACCTGCATATTTAGTCACAACATTATAGATATAGAAAATGGATATAAGCAACAGAATACTGTACTCGAAATCAATACTTTGTTAGCATTCTGTCTCCCGTTGTTTAATTTGTAGATTTTTTTTTCGTGAAACAGCACACAATGCAAATAAATAATAAATACAATCATAATTTATAAATACAGTCATATATACTGCATATCGTATATCAAATTTACACGTCACAAACTTTTATACAAGATCTTATTCAATTTAGAGATATATTTTTTAATAACATATTTTTGATTCACATCTTTTCAGTTCTATTTCATAGTTGGTCCATAAACTGACCCCTTGAAGACACATTTGCTTGACCAGTAGAAAAAAAAAAAAAAAAACAGCAGATAAGCCGCACCACACTATAAGCGGCAGGACTCAAATCATAATGAAAAAGTGAATTTGTAAACATCAGCTTAGTTATGTTCTTGAAGTTTTGGGCCAATTTTTTAGAGTACTATGAAGCATTTGGCCACCTTTACTGGTTATCTGCTTTGTGTCCGTATGTATCGAACTACACGTGCACACAATGAGCCGTCTCCTTCCGCCCGCCTTCATTTTGGATCGGCTGACCCATTTCAATTTGTCTTCGTCGGTCATACCAATTAAGCCGTCGATTAGATTCCGCCGTGCCAGGTACCCCTCGTCTGCATCCCATTATCCGTCCTTGCCTTACCTGCCTGATTCGCGCGCTGTTTGAATATTCAAAGAGTATGTTTCTTTCATTGAATTTGATGTCAGTTGATTTCTTTCCTCAAGAGGGCTGTATTTTTATCCGGTATCATCTTATCCATTTCATTATGCTGCTTGCCTTTGGTTAGAAATATGATAGCGTTTTATGTCTGGCTGTTATAAAACTAACGAAGAAAATGTGCAGCATCATTGCTCACCGTTTCCAACGGCGAGATGATGGAATTTATTAAGGTTACATTTGTGGCAATTACACGCAATCTGTGTAACTCTTCATTAAACGGGGGCTCCCGTGAAAAGACCTATGGTGACACCACGATGTCGCCATCAGCACTTTCTGCACGCCGCATACGATATCAAGCCGCCGGCGGTACCGAACTCGCGCGCGGCAAGCGTTCCATGTTGCGCTGTAACTATAAATTCCCATTTACAAGCAAATGCAGTATGATTTAATTAACAATTCCTGTAAGCTTTTACATGCAGATGGATGCGTTTCAAAGGCTTAGCTGCTTCGTGGTTGCAGCTTAATAGTACGCAATTCATCACTCAATACATCAATAGAGCATGTGTGAATCACATTTTATGAACCCTGTGGTCACCAGAGCACAGCCCAATTGAACTGCTATTCAACCTGCTACATAAAACACTCCTTGTGCATCATGAAAACACTAAATGAAAGAATAGCTTCAGGGAAAAAGGCATCTGGACTCTTGTATATGATGTGTACTACAGTGTTGTAAGATGTTGAGTGAGAAAAGAAAAATCCACAGTCCAGTTTTGCTTTACTCTGCAAATCCCGACCCAAGTCCCGACCCGATGTGAGTTAGTGGTACGGTGAGATACCAAATTAATTTGCTCTGGGATGGCATTTTCCCTTCGTTTTTCGCGGTTAACGGGGAACGGTGAATACCATATTTCTCCAGGTACAATTCGGCCTCTTGAACGGACAAGCCAAGCCGTCTTTTCCTTTTCATAATGGGTCAGATGCACCATAAAAATTATCCACGCAACCTCGTTGACAACAAAGAGGCAATAACGCGGCGTTTGATGAACATGCGTTTGAAAGTGTAAACGCGCTAAAACAGATGCATACTATATCAAATTAGAGGTGTATAGATCATCACTTTAAGCCTTTTAAAAGAAATATTACTTAATTCGAATTAATGTTATTTCAAACACAGATCTGTGGACAAATTTGGTTTGGTTGTGAGTAATGCGGGTATAAGTCGCCGCCCCTAATATGGGGTTGAAAATAAGGGTAAAAAGCTCAATTTGTACATGGAGAAATATGTTAGTACTGTACTGTAGTGTACTGTACTCTTGCATCTCTGTGTGCACACATTTTCCCTGGTAATACACTCATCAAAGCAAGAAATAAAAAGTAGAAACAAGACCACTTCCGCATCTTTTGTTCAGACCGTCTCTGTATATGCACAGCCTAGCCTAACACTAACCAGGGTTGTCAACCAAGTAAGATCATATATTTTAGTCATATATGTTGGGGCCTTAATGGGTATGAAAATAAGTATCATGCCATGCATGTGTCTACCCTCTAGCACTCCTCTCTTGCAACATCGCCTTCTCTGATTTCCACTACCACTCACCCCCTCTCCCTATATACCACGGATGTCATGTTGAATTATTATGACTCCTTCCATGTACGCTGGTTTAAATCATATGTGAGTGGTGTGCAGGAGGAGGATGGAGTCCAGACTTCAGCTGCAACAGTGTCCTGCTCACCCGCTGAGGGTTCATGAGCCAGCCCTGTTCAGCAACACAGTCCCTCATTCTTGTTAACAACAAAGAGCAAAGCGCACGTAACAATAACTAAAATATGTATTACCAGTTCTCTGCAAATGCTGAAAACAGTCATGCACGTCTCAGTACCCCTTCCTCGTGTGGGAGGGGCCAAAGGGGTCGGGTGCGAAGCGAGCTTGGTGGTGGCCAAGGGTGGAGATCTTGGCAGACCCAACCCCAGCTACAGAAGCTACTGGAGCTCTTGGGACATGGAATGTCACCACTCTGGCCGGGAAGGAGCCTGAGCTGGTGCGCAAGGCCGAGAAGTACCTAACTGATATAGTCGTACTCCACACACAGCTTGGGGTCTGGTATCAGTCCTCTCCAAAGGGTTGGACTCTCCCCCACCCCAGTGGACGAAAGGGTAGCCTCCCTCCACCTTCGTATAGGCTTACGGTTCCTGACTGTTGTTTGTGCCGATGAACAGCAGTTCAGAGTACCCATCCTTTTTAGATGCCTCCTGGACGCCTCCCTGGTGAGGTGTTCCTGGCTTGTCCCACCGGGAGACAACCCCAGGGACCACCCAGAACTCGCTGGAGGGACCATGTCTGGGGATCCTCCCATAGGAGCCGCTCAAGCTGCTCCCTCTGCGACCCGACCTCGGATGAAGCGGTAGACAATGGATGGATGGAGTCGGTCGTGTTTCTCGACAAAGACTTCAGTCGTTTTTACAGGTCTTTGTGAAGGGTGATATTTTTAAATGATATTTTTCTGGCTGTTTTTATTTTAAACACTCCTTTTTGTTTCACCTCAGAGCCACTGCTAGCATTAATCGTCATATTTTCTGCCAGTCTGGAAATATCCACTATAAAGTCTTTCCTGATTGATGAAACACTAATGATTTTGCACTAATAGCTGAAAAGTCTTCTGTGACCTTTCATGCATAGTATAAGATGAGCCATCATTTTTTATTTTGTCTCTGAGGCCTGAAACGTGAAGGTCAGTTGGAGTTTGCTGTAGCTTCAAACGGTCACAACCTCCAAGACCTCAGGCCCCTTGGCATAAACATGCGCACAGTATAGCAGTTGCCCTGCAGGGAAGAAGCAGAGGAGGCAGAATTAATGGAAGCAACCTCAGCAGTTCCGAGAGAGAAAGTGAGAGGAGACAGCCTGATGTACAGTATCTAGGACACGTGCTGTAAGTTGTAAGCCTTCAATGTGTTCTAAGGTGATATCAGATAAGTCACTCTTTAACCCAAAAAAAAAGCACACTGACTCAGATACAGCTGAATTAAGAAGCCAACTACCAGCAGTAAAATGCGATATAAATACGGTTTTGTAACCACTCACGATCGAACAAATATTTTTACCGCTTCGCCATTTTGAAACGAGTGAGGCTGACCAATAACAGACCAGCATTGTAGTGACGCAGTGCATGGAAGCAGTTTGACGGCAATAGTAAATAAGTGCACTTATTTCATGACTGGCTTAACGCCAAACCTGCGGTGAAATCGAATTACAGTGGACCCCCGTGTTACAGCGTTCCTGGCTTAGGTTTTTTTCATGTTGCGATGTGGAATATTGATGTATTTTGGCCCCTCTTCATGGCATTTTCCTGGTTTTGCAACAAAAGCAACTGTCATGACCCGATGGGGTTGGCTGTATTTGTGTTGTTTTGCCTCCATCTGCTGGCATTTTTAGGTAGTTGCACTTATTTACTATTGCCGTCAAACTGCTTCCATGCACTGCGTCACTACAATGCTGGTCTGTTATTGGTCAGCCTCACTCGTTTCAAAATGGCGAAGCGGTAAAAATATTTGTTCGATCGTGAGTGGTTACAAAACCGTATTTATATCGCATTTTACTGCTTAATTCAAAGTTAAATGGGTTAGCCATGGGTCCCAAGTTTGCCAGTGATGTTAAAAAGAAAACTAAGAAGATGATTTGTATGGAAACGTAACTGGAGATAATCAAGAAATACGAAGCTAGCCTCGTCTAGGCTACCCTGAATTCGCCTTACGAGCCCAACCGCAGGACGGATTAATCTTGTAACACGGGGGCCCACTGTATTTAATTTTGCAGTAATTACCTGTATTTTCATACATTTGTATAAACAAACATTGTTGTCTTATATTAAATAAATCTTTGCTGCCTTTTCCTGTTTTTCTGCTGCCTCCAAGATAGAACTAAATTCCTAAAATCCTATATTCCGTTTCATGGTTGCCTTTGTGTTTGTGCTCTAGCTCTTGCGCTTGTTTGTACATGACATTGCGTTCGAGTGTTATCGCTGTATTCTTCATGCCATGTTAGTGTTGCTTATGTGATGGGTTATCAGGCTCCAATCATGGCTTTAATCATTTCGTTATCTCTTGGTTTATCCATGCGTGGTTGTCCCCCATGCATGTCACATTCACGGTCGTGACCTTTGTCTCAAACGCCACCTGAAAATGTTCTCGTGTAATGTTCCGTCACTTGCGGTAATCTTATTCCAACGGCTATTATTTTGAGGTCATCATGTTTGCCCACGTTTATTTTTTGGATTCAATTCCCCAAGTTTCATTACGATGCGTCAAACATGTTTTGCTAGTTTGTTTCTGCCAGTGACTGTGATTTGTCCGCTTCCATTATTGCATATGCCTGTGTTTGCATTTCTTGCAAAGCCTGCGCCGGCTGGAATCCGCTCATGGCATGATTCGCAGCAGATGGCTGTCTTATTCCGCAGGAGAATGACAGCTGAAGACAGTTAATACTGAAAATGGTAGAGGAGAGAGAAAAGGGGGGGAAATTCTAGGGATGATTACCATCAAACCATCAACTCTGTTTGAGGGAGCATCCACATGCGTCTTTGTCCCTTCTAGCTATGACATACTATCTCAGAGGCTCATTAGTTTTGTTATACACTCTAAAAGAATCGTTTTGAACTTACTGTAGCAGTCAGAGGAACAGACCCAGCGAAGTGAAATAAGATCCAAAATATGGACAGGCTATTTGAGCACACTCTAGTCTGAAGAAGGGTCATTTATCGGCCTTTTTACAGTCCAGGAACATCTTAAAGGATCTGTATCATGGTATTTTAATCCTTCCAAAGGTAAAGGGGCCGCAACGTGATATTTAAATATTTTCCGCAGTGCAATATGTGCATATAAATTATGTTTGGCCCATTGGCGATTCAATTGTTTTATTAAATGTGACTTTTCTGGTACCGATGTTTCTAACCAGGAAGTAACACGGCTCGTTTGCAGGGACCACACCTTACCGAATAGCTGCCTTGCCCCCTTCATGACGTAGATCAATGCCGTCGACCGGAACATGCACCCATCCATCATCTTGATACACCGCTCTCACTAACACCTGATTCTCCTATCAAATCGGTTTCTGTGGGCACATTTTGGCCACTTCAGCATTTTCTACAGTACGACGTTGTAGCTAATAAATGAAAGCTTGCTGTTTACTTGGCCGACCCGGTGCAAAATTTCTCCTGTCATCTCCGGAATCAAAACAAAACAAAAAGACTTGAATAAGGTCGGTGTGTATTTTCTCTTGCACGGGCATTAGGGGGAGATATTGGGTAGGTACGAAGTACTTCTGTCTTGCTCCCGTCATCATAAGCGCACTTCAATTCGTTTCATGTGCACGAAAATCTATCAGTGAAGGAAAATCATACTTTGGAAATGTTCAGGGTGAGACATCAACATTGGAACATAGTTAAAAGTTCTAAAAAGTTGACTTTGAAGACCGAAGGCTTATATGCTCCGAGCAGACCAAGAGAAAAATCTTCATGTCTTCTTGTTGCGCTCCTTCAAAAGAGTAGCAAACATCAGAACGTATTAGTCCAGTCCTTGAGAATAGATTTTAAAAGTTGTTTGATTCCCAAATACATCAAAGAAATTCTCATCGAGTATTCGCAAACTCAGGAGGCTCTGATTCTTGCAGTCTTAGGTTGAGTCGTAGAGTTCGAGGTAAAAATGGTGAAGCTGAATGAACGCTCAACCTCAGCAAGCTGACTGTTGCTGCTATGTTAAATAATAATCAATCTCTCTGTGTAGTTTTGTTCATTACACCGCATCGCTTCTGATCTCATCTTGTTGAAACTACAACGAGCACCAAAGAGATCTTTATAAGGTTGTATGTCATACACAGTCATGTAACCTTAGTTGCAGTCCAGTGGGGTATTGTTGCATCAGGAACTTCATCTGATTGTGTTTAAAGAATAGATGAAAGCACATTTTTAAGTCAGGGGATCAAAGCTTTTGTTTAATATCATGAAACGTTGAAAAGCCAGTTTGTCATGTCTCTTTGTTTCTGATGACTTTAGGGTACGTTTTTACAAAAAGCATGTGGCTTCAAATTGAAAATCCCGTGATTTTTTTTTTTCTCCATCAAACATTTCAGAAAGGAAATAAGTCAAACTTGGATGAATGAGAAGGTGAGAAATGGAATACATTTGACTGCAATATTCTACTTGGTAGAATCTACAGCGTGATCACACTAAAGTGTGTTTAACCCTTGCGGCATTATGTTACAAATTATGGCAACTCCTTTGCGTTTTTTATGATATCATAAAACAATCAATGGGAAAAAAAAACATCTAAAAATTCCAGCAGATGATTAAAACATGTACAATTTCAAAATGCAACAATTCTGACATTTCTATGTGATTGGAGCTGGGCGTGCGAGATTTTGAGTACACAAATAATCACTGTCCAAATTTTGGACCATATAAAATCATTATAATTACAATTTTTGACATGCATTTTAATAGGATTTATGACATTGATTTTCCTGCGATTTTTGCAACATTCCGTTGAGAGGCAGTCAAACTATGTCAGCAGACAGAACATTCTTTGTTGACTTGTGTTTCACCTCAATTTTTTCTGGGTGTTAATCAATGTAACCTACATACGTATGGATAGAACTGATGCCACTGAACAATTTGAGTGCTTGAAGCAAAAAAATATCATAAATCACTTTAATTATTCCGCCATTAAAAACATTTACAAAATTATCGGAAAAATTCCCCTTGTGCACCACGTTTGGTACCTTTGCACCAGTTATGACTGCTCCATTTTTTTTGTCTTTCTGCAGTGCAATTTATTTGTTCTGTATTCATGGTGAGCTACATTGTCTAGTAATACGAACATAAAAGCGCGTGGGGCTTTCTCTGGAGAACGTAAGGTTGTGTTTGATGCTTTAAGATGGTGTATCTGATTTACGGCAAGGAAGCATATTTTCTCTTGATAATCCACTTGAACAATCCCCATGACTGCACCCCTCCCTCCAAAGCTGACAGCCACACATGTTGTAGCCTGAAGCAACGGAGGGATAGGTGGGAGAGCATGTGTGTGTGTTGTAGACATACAGAAGGCGGGAAAGGGAAAGATGAGATCTGAAAAACCAGAGGGAAGTCTAGATGTGGCTGCAATCAAATTATTGGCCAATCAAGTCATAACATGAGTAATTCAAGGCTTACACCGACATCCTTAATCTGATTGCTTGGGCATTAAGGGCTCAAAGGCTGGCTCTTCATGAGCATTCTCACCGGGGAATCCCGGGGTGAAAAGGTACTTTTTTGTGAAGAATGACAAATTCCCATTTGTCAAAATTATTTTATGAGTGGAGGACAAAATGTTAAATCGAGACTCGCGATGGTGGGAGGTTGCCATCTGCCCCACTGAATTATCCCATGGTTACATATCTCATCTGCTCAATTACAGGGTACTGTTCTGATGTGTTTGTTTCCCCCTTAAGGACCCCTGGGACAGTTTTGACTCATGTTTTTGGTTTGGCATCTAATACATTTTGCCAGGACCACCCAGTTCCTGTCCCATTACAGTTGTGGCTTCCAAATCAATTTCAAAACATCCATTACGAATACATCCTCAGTGATCAGTAAACACAATATTATACTGTGCTGCCTTGTTTTATCCCATTACAATTTTATTGAAAAAAAAAATTGCAGAATCAACTGCTACTTGTTTGGTGGGATAGGCTGTTGTGCTTCTCCTAAAATACGAAATCTTTTCAACAGGAAGTAACAACAGAGCAGAGCTGGATGCGAAAGACACATTTTCAAAGTTACTACAAAAAGCAGGACTGTATGCAGAAGTTAAAAATCCAAACTAACATCAGATCAGGGCTAGATGTAAAACACCACAATCTAACGATGGAGCTGAGTTGGAGGGAGAACACGAATAAATTAGAAATAACAGACATCACTACTCTGTGCAGAACACCAAAAATACACAATTACAACAAAGGAGATTTTGATACAGTCACTACAACTGTGACGGAATTAATATATTAGGTTGCTATCATTATGTGCTTATTTATTGTCTAGAATAGTACGCATTGCTATCCATCTATGTATTCCTAGTTCATCTCGCCCCTGTCCTTAGATAAAGCTGTTGATACAGGAAAATGTGAACTGAAGCCTTGGCCCAGCTGTTGGCCGGCTCCTTTGTTAAGTCTTGTATTGTGTAATACTTTGCTGAATGAATAAAAAGCAGGAGGGAACGGCTGGGCTCCGGCGAACATGAGAGTGAGAGCCGAGTCCTCCCTTGCCGGCAAAAAAAAGTCAGTGTCGGTTGCTCTGAGTAACTAATTTGCCGTTTAGCATTTGGGCTCGTCTCAGTCTTCTTTGTAGATTCCTCTGACAACAACCAAGATAGAAACCGAATGGATTTACACAAGAAAACAGAACACTCCCAGAGGACATGGAGATACACTTCATCACACCGCTCTGTTTGGCTTTTGTTCCTGGTAATTTACAGCCTCAACCTCCGATGACTAAATTTATTACAGGGATCAGAATGTGCGACTGAAAGTTCAAGGGTCCAGAGCAAAAAATCAAAATAACCTGTGGCAGGAAAGGAGATGACTTCGCCTCTTCCGTAGTCCAGCCTTTTCCTTTCCTACCACTCCCTCTCTCAGACAAGCTGTTCCCTTGGCAGCCATTCCTCCAATGCGGAGCCCCATATATGCCCGTGTCTCAGTGTGTGCGCCTGAGTGTGCGCACCGTGACGGAGGGGTTGTAGCGACAGGGTGCTTAAAGAATCAGGAACCCTCCACATGCAAATCGGCGCTAAAACATGCCGAGCTTTCTCCCTCGAGATGTTGAAGCCGAGCTCCGTTAACACTCAGTCAAAAGGCAGAAAATCCAACTTTTCTCAAGGCCTTGCTTTTCAATCTTTTTTTTTTTCATCGAGGGAGGCCTTCATATGTTTTGATTCGAGATATGACCGGGTGAGTCAGTCATCCGTAAAAGGCTTATTGTTGCGCTGCCATAAATGAGCAATCGGGCTCCTTTCCACGACGCCGGCGATGGGACTTTTCCCGATATGTTGGCATGTTCTGCCTCATATATATTCTCAGCAACCTTCTCGCTCTCATCACTGCGGGCTGACTTAATCTGTTGTGCCAATAAAGAACCACTTGCACAAACCAAACACGCTTGTGGGCATTGGATGGGGTTTGACACTTACCATGCACCGATGATGGAAGACATCCCTCCCTGCTGCTAATAAGGACTGTCAGTTCAGGAGGAACTGACAAGGTGAGCACTATGTTCCTGGTTAACACTACAACCTGTGAATAACCTCCACATATGGCCCTTCAATCAGGTGTGCCACAAACAAAGCTGCACATGTGAGCAAGGCTGTCAATCAAAGTCGGGATGGTGGAAACCAGATTTCGATCGATGTACGCAAAATGAGTTGGAATTATGATACTTATATCTCACAAGATTGGTCGCTATTATTGCGTTTTATCTCTTCTTTTCTTTTTTCTCTGAAAAAGGACTCAGGTAACGACCAATGCGATGTTGAATCGGGATTGTAGTCTTTCTTAGCGATGCATGCTAACATTTGACACTGACTACTTCTTAATTCTACATACCTATAACCTCTCTCTCTCTCACCACACACACATTATGCTAAACGTACCATAATTACCCAAATATAAAACACACTTTTTTCCCCAAAAATGAAGACCGAAACTACGAGTGCATCTTTTTCAAGGATGGACATAAAACCGAATGATTGAAGCTATCACTCACCGTAGCTGTGCATTTCATTGCGCCGTGGGCGTTAGTATGCAAACAAGGAAGCGGTGTCGTGTCACGGCATTTGCGATCCATCCATTTTCTCAAACCACTTTAGTGATTAGCTTATTCATAGCTTGGCATAGCTTTTATTTATGTTGCCTACGCTGCCAACTCACAACCCGACATAACGCCATGGAGCTCCCATAGGTCAGTTAAGTCGTAGCCGTAGCTCCACTTAGCCTCTCTGTTTTGTTTTGCGACATATCGCCCAACAAGGTCCCGCTGTTGGGCGATCTTATCCAGGATGTTGAAAGTGCAGTGAAAAGTAGCTAGAACTCATCATTCCCGCTATAATCCATGGTCGATTATGCTCGCATAATCATCTATCCATGCATTTTCTCAACCGTTTATCCTCATGAGGGTTTCGGGCATGCTGGAGCCTATCTCAGCTGTTTTCGGGCTGTAGCCGCCGTACATCCTGAACTGGTTGTCAAAGAGCCATTTTGAGCCGGTTTCCACGGATAGGAGCCGCAAACACATTATTACGTCTGAAATGACGATATTATGGACGATGATTATGGGGATGGGGCGAGTGGGAGGGTGGAAACAGACAAAATCAGTCGGGTGTTAAAGCCAGATGATTTGCTTACAGTTGTTAGCCAAGGTTGTACCACATTTGCATTAAAAGAAGCAAGCAGACCGAACCAAGGCCAGAATCCGTCTGTGCTCACAAACAGGGACATTAAGATGAGATGTATTCAGTGTTAAGAATTTTTCAAGCGCTTTAGGTATTCATGTTGTTATATCTTACTCTGAAAATGTGTGCTTTTAATCTGGAAGGCCCCACTACGTTTGTTTTTACCTCCCCGAAACGGATTGGCTGACCAAAAAACCATGAACTCCGCATGCAAGACGGACATGCTAACCAGTTAGCCACCGGGCTTCTTTGTTTAATGTATTTCCAATGCACGTTATTACTTTAAAACATCAAGGAATCGGAAATGTATTATTAGGCGACAAACCCTATTTAGTCTAAAACATATTTTGCGAATGTAATTCGATTTGACAACAAAACAAAAAGATTTAGGCAGCCGTTAATATTCCAGGCCAAGATGTTTTGCAGACTGCATCCCGAGAAGCAGTTCAACGTCTGTCTAAATAATCCGAGGCAGCGCTCACCAATCCAACATCAATTAGGCTCAAGCGAAGGGTCGATTCGTCTTCCAGAGGATGGAGAGGAGCTGCGCTCCGCTTGTCATGTGAGCCAAGTGCCTTTTCTCTGCAGGCTTTGGGTTCTGGAGGAAAGAGAAAGCCAGCGAGCCAATGCAGCAGCAGTTTAGCTGTGTTGAGTACATGTTGTGCAGATGTACCCAAGTGTCCTCTGTCAGACTTTTAATCACTTTAAAACCATTCAATCGGTTTTACTGCGGCAGAAGCGAAAAGCATTGACTGTTTTTGCTGGCAGGGAAGGAAGGAAGAGAGGAAGACGAACAGTATGATTCAGAAGCTCCTTTGGCTACTATTCACCCCACTTTCATTTCCTTTTCTTCCTCTTCTCTTGCATCTCAATGATCTCTACAAAGGTACGTTTAATACTTAATTGCTCTCCCAGCTGCTGCTCTGTCTGGGTTTCGCGATCGGTTTTACTTCAGCGTCCCTCATAAGGAACCGTCCCAAAGAATGGTCCTTTGTCCGCGGGATCCATCAAATACATTCGACTCCAAACCTTTTATTGTGAAAGACGATTGCTGTTCGTATTATTTCCAGAATAAGCAACCGTTTCCCGTGTAATTGTGCCCATGATGAATTGTGGTAAACATAAGGGGAAAAAAAAAGAGAAATCTGATTGCAATTGTGTTTGGTTGCACTCACGTTTCTCATTCATACTCTTTTGGAGAAAAGTAAAAGCCTTCGTTCTTATGTCAAAAAGACGCAAGCGTCACGCCAAGCTACCAGGCGGAGATTGGCGCTTATGTGAGCTTTCGATAGCGAGTCAGGTTTCATTGTTAAGGTGAATGTATGCACATTTGCGGTTACAAATGAAGTTTCTTGGAAAATAGCGTCATTTTGGGAAGATACAATAACAGCTAGTGACCTCTGCTGGCAGAAACAAGCACTGCAATTTATTTGGAAACCCCTTTTTTTTTAATTGCACACACAAATGCAAAAATGGTATCCTATTGCGAAATAATGATTAATTAATCACAAACAAAGATTTTTACACTCTTTATTGTTTACTTATTTATTGTGGTTCCGTGGCAGTTCAAACATCAAACATAGTGGCCGACCAATTTATAATTTATATTAACGACTTTCAAACAATATAGGGATATGTTCAATAACACACACACAAAAAAAAAAAAATACTCTTCCCAATTACATAATACAAAAAAATGTCAATTTTGGACAAGCCACCCCAAACTCCAATCATTCACATGAGCAGATACATAACATGCAAGCCCTTACACAATTTTCCTAATGCAATTACAGTGTATACACATATTTGCTTGCATTTGAATAATCTTGTAATGGTAGCTTAGTTTTTCATGGTCATGATACTGCGGAGCTAAAAATAACATCTGAGAATCTGTCTATTGCATTAGTAACCAAGCTAGGACAATCCTGGAAGCCGTCAATTTAGGACGATGTCTCCAGAACAACAAAGTCTCTGTACTTGAAAAGAACAAAGACAAACAGGTGACAGCGAAGGGTCAGAAGTAATATGAAAGGATAGGCAAACACCTATTTGAGGAGCATGCCTTTGAGCGTCTTTTCTACCAACAAACTAGTTAAAATTTGCACTGCATGTGTGCGTTTTGGATGCCATCCGTTAATTAGCATCCTTCCAAGCAGCAGAGGTGCCATGTGTGGACGCATTAAAAGACATTGCGGGGACAAACAGCAAGGCGCAGTCTTGTTTTGCTGACAAGCATTCCTCTCCCGCTGTACGTGATATACTGCAGCGATATACATGACAGTAAATCCCAATCATTTGGGTTATTTTGCAATATAAAGGTGGACGGCTTTGGAGCTGGCGGGTCACGAGTTTGAAGAAGTAGACAAATATAAAACACCATAAATACAACTGGTGATTAGAGAGACGCTAGCTTGATTGCTGAGGACACCCTTGAGAAAAGTCCCCACGCCCCTAGCTCAAGTGATGCGGCACGATTTGCATGCATCTTTACTCTGAACCCTTTTCCGTTCTGTTTGTGATGTGCAAAACATTTATAAAGCATACCTTGAATAACCCTGTGAATGGGCTACAATTAATATGTAATATTGGGGGGAAAACATTTATTTCACACACATATATATATATATATATATATATATATATATATATATATATATATATATATATATATATATATATATATATATATATATATATATATATATATATATATATGGATCAAGCTGCGTTATGACATTAACAGGACAATGCACACACACACGCACGCACACACACATTTACAAGGGTCGAGCGGGGGAGTAAAATTATGCCGAGTTAGCTGGCAAGCAATGTTTGTGCTAATGAAGCTCCCTGTCCACAACTTGCTGATGGCTGGATTCTTCTCCCACAAAGGTCTGATACATAATTTGAATATTGAAGCAGGTGTAGCCTGTTGTTGGCCTGTTTAATTAGCTGATACTTCCTTTCCTAAACTAGCCTTTTTTTGATTTTCGTGTTTTTTTTGTTTTATTTTTAATCTGTGCTGCTTGCTTCTTGGACGTACATGCATTTTAGTCACTATGTTATATTGTTGAAGATGAACAAAAAACGTCTAAACTACGCTAACAAAAACAATCATTTTAGTCCTGTCAATTTGTCCTAAATAGTTTGTCCAAAGTGAGGTCATGTGCACCTCGAATGTGCTAAAAAATAAAAAAAAATGTTGTCAGTACATAGCTGTGACCTCATAAATGGAAATTAAAGTGTCTCACTGTCCCAGAATGCATTATGCATCATTCCACCCAGTCACCAAAGGGAAGGGTGCTATTTGTTTGCCTGTTAAAATGGAATCTCAACCATCTTTTTTTTCTTCCACGAGCACAAACTCCCCACTTTCATTATCCGGCTTTCTGCTGCGTTAGGTTTAAATCTCTGTCATTCTGTAAAAGTAAGCCCCTTAACACCTTTGTTTACTTCCATTGTTCCACAAATACATCCAATTTCTCCTTTTCGCGACACGTAAAGTCCTCGCTTGTTTATTGCACATCCACTTGTCATGTCTCCCGGGAGCCGATACAGAGTTTCGCCTGACCTTACAGAAGTTTTTGTTGTTCCCAAGTACACGCACTCACTCAAGAGAGATCACACACACAGTGACATACACACATGTGGCCACGTCCTGCTATATGGCACAGTGAAGAGTAATTAGTTAGTGCCCCCAGGACTCTGACGGGATCTTTGTGACAAGAGGAAAGGGCAGGGTGACATTTTTGCTCGACTACGTGCCGCAGTAATCATGCGACGCGCTTCGGAATATTACCAGAGAGGTTTGGAGTTCAATTCCCTGGAGCTACTTGTGCTGATTTTGCCTACAACTGGTTTAGACAACGCTTTGGACTTGGATGACTTGTAGTTTAGAAAAAAAGATGTCCCTTTGAGGGGGTGGCACCTCATGGTCTTTGTTTCGGCTTTGACGGCCTTGGGAGGCTGGGAGGCAGTGGACCGCCGTGTTACAGCGTCCCTGGCTTACGTTTTTTTCATGTTGCGAAGTGGAATACTGAGTTTTTCATCCCCTCTTTATGGTATTTTCCCAGGTTTGTGACAAAACAACTGTCATGACCCTAGAGGGTTGGCTGTATTTGTGTTGTTGTCTCCATCTACAGGCGTTTTTAGGTAATTGCACTTGTTTGCGGTCAGACTTGCTTCCCTGCAACGCATCACTACAATGCTTGTCTGCTATTGGTCAGCATCACTCCGGTAAAGAAAAAGCTTTATTCAATTGTGAGTGGTTACAAAACCGTGTTTATATTCCATTTTGCTTCTTAATTCAAACTTGAATGAGTTAGCCATGGGTCCCAAGATTGCTAGTGATGTTAAAGAGAGAAGTAAGCAGATGAAGCTGGAGATAATCAAGAAATATGAAGCTTAGCCTCGCTTAGCCTAGGCTACCCATACTAGGCAATATGGACATATCAAAGGTAAATAAATCCTTTCTATATTTTTTATTTGTGATGTTTTCTGATTGTATACATGTATATTATATATACATAGCCCTTATTATACTATTTTGGTACCAGTTTTTAATATGTATGTACAATTCTGATGTTTTTACCTCGGGTTCTAAACGCATTAGCTATTTAACATAGCTTTGGATTTTCCGCCATACGGCGAATTCGCCTTACGAGCCCAACCGCGGAACGGATTAATCTGGTAACACGGGGGCCCACTCTACTAAGCACAAATGCATAAACGATAGAAGCGGATGAACTCTCACCGTGGGGGACGTATTTGAGTTTGAAAGCGATTGTATGGCGAAGCGACGTCGAGGAAGAAAGCAGCCTCCGGGCTAAGAGAAATTAAAGAAAGCCAATGGAACAAAATGTAGCGAGACTGATATAGAAGGTGGCAGATGGTAACGACCTATAAAAAGAGCGAGCTGCAGTCTTTTAATCTTATCTTAATTTTTCCCAGTAAATAAACACAACTGTAATGGCAATCGTTAGCTGGATTTATTGCTCCGTGTAAAATACTCGCATCCCTACTAAGACGCTCTCTCGCTCAGATCAAATATTGGACTACACCCTTTACGACTAATGAATGGCATGTCCTGATGGTACTCAGTTTAGATTTATCCTCCAAACAGTTTGATGGATGGGCCAAGTGGATGACTAACTGGCCGCCCACAAACTCCCCAATGCCATGACCTCATCACTGGCGGACTGGCACGGTCTCAACCTTCAGTCGCGCGCAACCACTTATTAAGTTTGTGCGGCCGTGGTCGTCTTACCGGGTCTCCTGTGCTAAATCTATAAACGTTATTGCCGTCATCTTTTGTAACTTTCTTGCTCGTCACCACATAACGCGGCCCGTAACACAAGCGGTGGACACTGCGCTTTTATTTTTTGTCGCATTTTTTGCGCTTATTCCGAATACAGTCCATCATCAGCCAGGTATGTTAAAGGGACAGTGTGTAAGATTTTCGTTAAATGATTGTAAATTTCCAAAGCTTGCAAATGGATGTGTTTTTAAAGAGCAAGCGTATGTTTTAGAAATACTCGTTGGTCTAGTTATTATTCAATTATATTCCATGGGGGCTATCACTTCTCTGGAGGCGGCCATGTTTGTTAGTTATTGTTCAATTACATTACATGGGGGCTGGCACTTCTCTGGAGGCGGCCATGTTTGTTAGTTATCATTCAATTATATTACATGGGGGCTGGCACTTCTCTGGAGGCGGCCATGTTTGTTATAACTATGCACAATGCTAAATGCAGCACCCCCTGCTGTCCGAAATGTAAAACGGTCTAAATCTTACGCACTATCCCTTTAAAATAAATGCTAATGACTAATACGAGAGCAGTATGACCACACTTTCTTGACACATATGTCATTTTTGAGACAAGATTCAAGATGCATTTTATTGTCATTACAATAGGCAACAAAATTGAGTTAAATCTTGAATCTTAGGCAGTGTCTACAATGATATGTGGCTATAAGAATAAATAGAATTTGTCTATTTTCATAATATCCTTCTGTTTTTTTATATATATATATATATATATATATATATAATATATATATATATATATATATATATATATATATATATATATATATATATATATATCACATTACACATGTAAGACTGAATACCCAGCACTACTATTTTCATGAGCTAAAATAAAACGTTTTAATTGAAGGAAAGCAGTAATTTTCCTATGATAGTGTGTGTGCACTAAACCACTTAGCATATTAGATAGGTCGGGGCGGGCGGTGATATATCGAAAAATTTTAGCCGAATAAATTGAGGTCTGCTTCCTCTAGTTCTCCTCGGCGTCGCTATGATTTCACACTCTGCGATACACAATTGGTGTTGTCACACTTTGTAATAGAACACGAATGTGGGTGGAAAAAAACATGACATATTAACCTGCTATTTCATTTAAACGCACGCAGACAGTCGAGCCGCAATTGAATGCAGGCCTGCCTGTGGTGTGTACATGTGAAAGTCTGGATCCGCTTCTTTACTAGTGAACCCGGAGAGAAGTAAACACAGCGAAAGCAGATGGTCATTGCTCCTCATTATGCCAGAATTGTTTGTGTGTGCCGCACAAAGGTTTGGAGATTTAAAAAGCACGATAAAAAATTGGGGTTTTTTTTTTAATTTTCGTCACCCTCAATGTTCATTTTAATAACGCATTGCAAGATGCGGTAAAAAACGGTCGACCCTCGAATCACTTTGTGGTATGTTCCGCAAACATTAGCACAATTAGCACACTTTTTTTTTCTCAGTGCTGCCAAATATTCATTACTACTGGATCCTTGGCGCTAACGCGGGTGCATTGCCTTGCTTTTGAATTATAAAGATTAAAGTGCCTTGTATTTAATTCAATAGTGTGTGAAAGTAAAACGCTGTGTATTGAAACTTAAATGAGCTGCATGCAATCCGGAAGACTAGATTCAAACTTGTGTGCGTTTTTAGTCACAATGTCTTTTGATGACATTTTTTTTCATGTTGTTTCGAGAGCGATACAATAGGTGGTAGTTACATGGTTTCTAATTCATTATTCATCAGTATTTTTCATGCATAATGAAGTCCAGAAAGACTTATTTTAGAAATAAGTCAGTGGAATACAGAGTAATTCTTTTATTTAAAAACAATTATTTACCTTAAATCAAATACTCTTTTTTTTATATATTAAAAGAAATGATCCTTAAATCTTCCTGTTAAAAATAAATTTTAAATATGCAGGCAAAGCAAAAATAGAGATGGTGAAATGAAGAAAGTAGTGTCATTTTTCTTACTTTCAATGACAAATAATTAAGTAAGTTTGATTTTTAAAGCCAAGACTTTAAAATGTTTCGCATCGTCGGCTTAATTTCAAAATCTCATAGGGAGCCCTGCGCCGTTTTGTTTTGTTCTTTCTTCCCACAGAATATCATAAGATTATTAAAGTTTTGAAACGTGTTTTAACAGTTACCGCACAGAATGAGTTGCCAGTCGCTCCGTTTATACTGACATATAAGGCTGATTTATTACCTCAGGCGTACCCGAAGGGTGTAACGTTCACTGATATCTTTTTGTCTTTGTGCACTTCAAAAAGAGAGCTGACATGCAACAGCCGCACTGCTAGGCTAAAATGACTGTTTGAAGGAAGAAGGTTATACTCGAAGGCAATGTCTATTTTTAACGAATTGATGAGAGAAGTGACATATTAAACTGGCCATGTGAGCCCAAAAAATTCATATATATATATATATATATATATATATATATATATATATATATATATATATATATATATATATATATATATATATATATATATTTTTTTTTTTTTTTTTTTAATTATTTTTTTTAATATATTTTTTTCCCACCGGTCAAGCAAATGTGTGTTCAAGGACTTCGTTTATAGAACAATTATGAAATAGAACTAAAAAAATGTGACTCAAAACGAGTTTTAAAATATATTATTAAAAATATAAGAAATAAAAAGGTCTAAATTGAATAAGATCTTGTATGAATTTGATATACAGTATACAGTGTATATGATTGTATTGACTGTATATATTATTTATTCGCAGTGTGTGCAATGTTCATTAAAATAATCTATCAATGAAACAACGGGAGACAGAATGCTATTGATTATGAGTTTGAACTGCTATTTAACTCCGCAGTGTTCCGTTGGTAATATCCATCCATCCATCCATTTTCTATAACTATAATGTTGGGACTAAATATGCAGGTGTGTTCAGTCTGTTAAAGAGAGGATGTTGCAGTTGATAGACAATTAAAAATAGATATAAAGAAAATGTTTCATATAGTATTGCCACCATTACCTGCGTCTTCAAATCCAGTGCAGTTTATCCATGACAAAAGATGTTTTTTTTTTTGTTTGTTTTTCGCTCAATTTTTGCCGCTGCAGCTTATATACCAATGCACTGTATAGTATAGTATAGAAAATATTATCTAGGTTAATACATCATAGAAAGTAACCACAGAGAAAAATCCCAAACTATTGTAATCCTGCATGCATAGATTGTACTAATATTTTGCAACTCTCACAAATTCCGCATTGTCTTTACCTGATAAAAGATAACTAAACCTTGGAAAACGCAAAAAAGCAATAGTGTACAATTTTTCCATGCCTTCCAGAACGGGTGGGCGTGCGAGCGCATCTCCTTGTGTAACCGCAGTAGTTGGGAATCCAGTTTTGGCCTGCACATCAATGGTAAAGTCACGCTGTACGTTGGAGCGGCTTTACACAGGACGCCGCTCGCTCGCTCGCTCACTCACTCAACTTCCCTCCATCTCATCTTGCTTACAGTAGCATATGCCAAGCCTACTCCTCTGTTTGAAAAGCACTCAATATGCCGTGAACTCCCTCCCAGAGGGAAAACTCGTATTTTCCCTGGTGTGTATACTGCCAGTCAGAAACACAAAAGAAGTAAACTGCCATTGTGTTGCCTCGGGAGCTTTTGTTCTTTTGCGAGGAACTGACAGACATCTTGCTGTTTTTGCATTTTGACTGCTGAGTGTTTATATACATAGCGTTAAATCTGTGCGGCTATGGTGTCTTCTTTCCCAAGGTTACGGTCGTCCATTTTGAGGGTTTAACGATGTAGGAGGAGATTTTCAAGGTAAAGAAAACCCGAAATGTTTGTTGTAACTAATTCTCGTTTTTGTTGTTGCTAATCATTAATTGACCGTGTAGGTCAATGTTAGGGCATGTTGAATCCATGTATTGATTGATTAGCTGCAGTTAAGCTCTTGTGCAAATGATAGAGAAAAAAAAAAACATTTGGGCAAGCCAACATGAGATGGTTTGCTTCGAAAAATAAATATTGAACGCACTTGAAATGGAGCGTAACGTTTAACAGATTAGCTTCTAATAGGTCCTGTTTGGATCTTCTATACTAGTTTGTTCCTCTTAGAACTGTTAAACTGTGATATATATTGCGATATATAGGGCAATGTAAATATATAGTTCAATTATATACAGTACACACTTATATTACCGTATTTTCCACACTATAAGGCGCACCGGATTATAAGGCGCACCTTCAAGGAATGTATAAGGCGCATGGAATCAAAGCTACATGGTAGCGCAACATTTAACAAATTAGCTTCTTATATGTCCTGTTTGGATCTTCCATACTAGTTTGTTCCTCTTAGAACTGTTTTACTGTGATATATATTGTGATATATTGGGCAATGAATATATTAGTTCCACTATATATTACTGTATTTTTCCGCACTATAAGGCACACTGGATTATAAGGTGCACCTTCAATCAATGGCCTTTTTTTTTTTCGTATATAAGGGTTAAGTTTTGTATCAAAGCTACATGGAATCAACGCTACAGTGATGGCTGGGGCTGCATTTGCATTCTGTTATGTATCCACTAGATGGAGCTGCTCAACTCAATGATCAGATTAGTCACTCAAACTTTCATAGAATATAGGCATAGAATATAGGCATTCTCACTCCAAAAACGAATAAACAACAGTTTTATTATTTTCCAGAGGTAATGCCAGTGAGGTGGTGTTTTCACGACAAAAAAATTTGGCTTTTGGGTGCGCATGGAATCGAAGCTTCAGTGGTGGCTGGGGCTGTATTTGCATTCTGTTTTGTATCCACTAGATGGAGCTGCTCAACTCAATGATCAGAAAAGTCAGCAGTTTATGCAGTCAGCACATATGATCCATATATAAGGCGCACTGGATTATAAGGCGCAGCGTCAGCTTTGAAAAAAAAAAAAAATGGGCTTTTTGGTTCGCCTTAGTAGTGCAGAAAACAGTTCACTTAGTGTTATTTGAGTTCAGTGCAATTGATAAAGGTCTTTGGATGCTAACTTTGATTCCGGAACGGTTTTACGCATTTTTTTTTTTTTTTGTTAGCGTATTCACAAATGCATTAACTAGCAATTACGAGCACATCCTATCCCCCGGCCGGTCGGAGACCCCCCTCAGCGTCGATGCCCGTAGGGCGTTGTTTACGGCATAGGAGTGAGCGATAATGAGCGCGGGGAAGTCAGGTCAATGCCTCCCGCATGACTCACGTACGCTTAAAACGCAAGCGAGAGGGAAACGTGTCATTCCTCTCTCAATTTTGTTAAAGACGGGATCACAGTAAGTGGCCTTCCACTTCAATCCGCGATGCTATCTCCCTCAAGGCTTGCCATTCATCTGATGCTCCTCTTGAATGTTGTTGTGTTTGATTAGTTGTACTAAATGTTTTCCGTGCGCGCGGCTTCCTTTATCCTTAAGAGGGTTTAACATCCAGTGCCATATGTTGTGCAAGATAAGTCACAGTGGCTTTAAAGTGTATGAGACGGGGAGCAAATTAGATCGGATCAAAACCGAACCAAGAAGAGGCGACGTTGTTGCTTTTGTCTGGCAACAGCTGCCTGTTTTGCATTTTCATTAGATGACACGGAGACTTAATGCGGCAAATGATGCGGCGGCAAAAGCCAAACAAAAGTCACTAACAGCGATTCCTAATGACTCTTTTTGACTCTTTTTTTTCCATTCTTCTCACACAGTTTTAAAAATGTAGTCTGGCTGTGTAGTTTCAACTACCTTATATTTGCATAAGTATTGTGCGGTTATAAGCACGGATGGTAAATGTTTGTACTTCCCTGCTTCAGCTTGTCTCACGCTTGGACTGGGCAAAAAGACGGGAAAATAAAATCGGATTTCCCTATGCAGGAATTGTAATCAATTTCCACGAATGACATAACGCAATAAATGTTTTTTTTTAATGTTAGATTCATTACAATAATGAAAATAAAGTATTCAGACAAAAATAATGAATACTGATTTAAAATCAGTTTTAACTTAATAACATTCATAGCTTGTGCATAACTTGCATAACAATTTCTTGACTGATTTTTTTTTTCCATTTGAAAAATAAAATCCACGGCATATTACTTCTTTATAAGTCCTAGTCATGGAAATACTTGGAAAAATAGTTAAAAATACCCACTTCCATAGATTTGGTTACACGCCCTGGAATTTGTTTGTCCCGTCTGTATTTTAATAATAATAATATAAGCTCACGTCCCTGAAAAGTGCAAAAATCAAGAAATACGAAGATCGTTAGCCTTGTTAGGGAATATGGCCGCAAGTAGCTCAAGTCATGTCACTCCAAAGGTAAATAAAATGTCATTTTTTCCTTTATATATGTTTTAATCATGATGTTGTTTCATTATAAACAATGTCCAGTATATTATACATAAATAGCACTCACTATACTATTTTGCTACAAAGTTTAATATGCATATACAATTTTGATGTTTTTACCTGGGGTATTATTTGCTTTAGCTAATTACTACCACTGTAATAGTAATCGCATCTGATTACGTATCGTACGTATATTACGTACGTATATTATCGTATGTGATTTTATTCATTGTTTTTAAATAATTTCACGTATTATGCTACATTCAGACCGAACTTCTGTAAGGCGAAAAAAAAAACCCAAACATCTGAAGCTGTGCAATGCGGCCAGCTGAGCTCCCTTTACAAAAACAGAACCAAGCAAGATCACTCACCTGGTTTGTAGAATGAACGAGTGCAGTATTTGCTTCTATTTTCGGATGTTTTATCAAGATTGCATCACGTTCGCATTTTTGCATCTGCTCTACAGTCTGTGTAGCCTATATTAAAATAAAATAATATTACAACTCTCTTCAGAATGTCAGTTAAAGGGATGATTGGTGTGTTCCCGTCCCAGCGTCCGTCCTCCCCATCTCTAGTTCTCCTCATCTTTTCCTCCTTTTAAAGATGCTTCATTTTCACTAAAGTCCCCTTCCCTCTGTTATCTCACCAGAGGCTCTCCAAAGAGCTTTGATATTGAAAGCAGACTTGGCATGAAAGGCACGGGTTTAGAGGAATGTAAATGCTGGGGGACTTTTTCTTAAAGAAAGAGTTCTAGCAGTTAACGAACAACTCCTGCTCAGCCACGTTTTGGCTTGTTGATTTGTTTCTGACAAAGTTAAAGATGGAAAATTCATTTGCCAATCGGGTTGAGTGAGGGAAAACAATGTCAGGATTCAATCTTTTGACATACTGGGTGTAGTTCATATCCTAAACTTATTTTTCTGGAATCAGTCTTTTCAATTTAGTTATGCTCCAAAGAGGAGTCGGAACCAACTTAGTTGAACAAGTCATTTTTTTCCCCATAGGACTCAAAACAGACCATTTTTTTCCATATATCTATAACATTAATTCGAATGTGAAATCATTACTACAATGTCATTTACAAGGCTTAAAATTATTATATATATATATATATATATATCTCTAATTCAATATAGTATGTGTACGTTTTAGAGTGTTTGCACATAAGCGCCGACTTATTGCCTCTGTTGTCATCAAAGAGGCTGCAGTTGACTCATTATGAAAAGGAGAAGACGGCTTGACTTGTCTCTTTCAGTCCTTGGATATGTGCAGCATAGATGTCGGCAGGTGTGTGTGTGTGTGTGTGTGTGTGTGTGTGTGTGTGTGTGTGTGTGTGTGTGTGTGTGGGGGGGGGGGTAGTGAATGCCCTTCCACGCTCTGATTTCACAACTGTCGTCACTCGGCTAAAGAAAGCTTGGGGTAATATCCCAAGTAAGATGATCAGCAAATCATCACTGAAGACCTCAATTTCAAACAAATTGGACAGGTCTGGATGACTATTTACCTCAAATTAAAGTAAAAAAAAAAGCAGGGTGTAGCTTTATAAACAAGGATTATAAGATGATTTTCAAATCCCATAACCGGGACTCAATAATTTTGTAATAGTAATAAATAGTTACTTCTAATCGATAAATGAACCTAACCCTTTCAGATGCAATCTGTTCCACTCAGAATCTTCAAGGTTTTCATCATATATCTCATGGAACATAATCCATTCGAGCTACCTTCAACGAGCAAAAGCAATAAGTCTTAAACTTCTCCACATCAGTGTTACTTCTTACTTTTGGGTATTGTTTTCCCTTGGAAAAGAGAAAAAGGGATTTGAAAAAGCTCACTCTACTCTGTACTCTTCCATATGCTGCCCTCAAATAGCTCCTCTCCTCACTAATGAGTCCCTGGAGGACCTTACCCTGCAATCCCTCTCTCGAGTCACCATCACAGTCTGCGAGACCTGAAAGAGATGGGTGTACCATTACTATAACCAGGGATGGCTACCTGCCTGGATAGCTTTAGACATTAGCAAAACACAATTACTAATGGCCTGAATAGACTTAACACAGGAACAAGAGCCATGGGAGCTGGAAAAGTCCATATCCTGGAGTTTGAACTCCTCTTGCTTCAATATGTGCTTTGGTGTCCCAGCTGTAGATCATTTTGAGCTTTTTTTTTTTTTAATAGGCCGTGCTTAAAGATTTTCCAAACATTTACTTTCTTTTTTTTCAGCTTCGGGCTTTTTACACTGTCCTTTCATAGTGACAGCTGCAAAAGGAGTTATTTTTTTAATGGGAGACCTCGTTTTTTTTTCGTACAGCCACTGGTCAGATCCGCTATGAATTAAATGTCAGATAAGTTATAGTTCCATCAAGTTATACGCTCAGGATGGAAGTCTATTCATTTATTCGTGGTTCGTTATTACTGCCCTTATTGCTGTATTACAGGTTTTTTTTTATTGCCTACTTTATTATTTGCTCGATTATGGAATGTAATCTGCTCGGGGCAGCGAACAGAAAAAGAATTTCATTGTGTGGTATTACTATACATAATTTTGAACACAGTTCAATCTGGGTCACTTCAGTACTGTAATGAAAATATAACAGGAAGAATCTAGTTTGCATTTTATTCACTGTGTGTTTTGAAATCTTTCTAAATCTTATTCTAAAAAATTGCATATTGTTTCCAATTTCATTCAATTCCCTTTCTGCGCCAAAGTTAAAAAAAAAAAAAAATCAGTTAGCTAATCAACAGACGGCAGTTTTCCGCCGCTACCCCACATTAGCTCAGAAATGACTTTCGCCTCTACTGGAAACATCATAGACATACATGTCGTAGCAAAGTGAACAGAACATCTCTAAATGAAATCATAAATTCTATAAGCCCGAGACGAGCGCTTCTAATTTGACGGCGCTGACTGCCCGGAGGCAAATTTCGTTCTAATACAACCACTCACCCATTTGAGAGGTTAAATAAATGCTATAGGCAGAAATTTTGCAGCGGTAGCTGCGCCTCTGCCGAGGTTTCTCTTCCTGGGATGGGTTGGAAAGGATGGCGGTTTTGATACCCTGCTGTCACACACTCACATGCTGCCATAGCTGGCAGCTGTGGGGCCCACGGGATCAACCGCTGCACTTCTCTGGTGGAAGAGCCCTGCAGGAGCTGTCACTTGAGCACTGATGTGGCTACGTTATTGCTCTTTGCTTGACTACCAGTGTCGATCCTGGAGTCAGATTCAGAATTGAGCGCTATTTCTTGATGCTGTCGCTGGAAAAAAAAAACAAAAAAAAACAGGCTTGACAACTATGCTTTACTGGGCCGTTAGGCAAAGATAAGTTATTTAATCGTATTCAATAATTAATCGTATTTCAAAAATTGAGGAATGGGTGTTGGCTTAGTGACTTGAAAATGGAGATGTTGGAAGAACACAAAACAAAATGGCGCCCTTGATTCACTCAGAAGGTAAGTCAGTTTCCACAATCATTGTTTTTGTGTGATGTGGTGCTGCTTAACATTTTGTAGCATGACATAACTAACAAATCCCGTCAATGAAGACTGTAAAACGTATTATTATTATTTTTTAAAGGACTATAAATACAGCGGTCCCTCGCTACTACGAGCCTCCCCTATCGCTCATCGCAGATTGATAATAGCGAGAAAAAAAGCAATATTGTGAATAAACGAGCTATAAAGGTTTCCTACATGTCAGACAGACGAGTTAACTATGAATGCACTCGCCACGGGCGCTCCCCCTACTGCAGTACACATATTTACTTAAAACTTAAATTATTAAACCTTACACAGTAACTGTACTGTTATCCCTTCCCATCCCTTTGGCTGTAGTCTCAAGGAGAGCCGCGGTTATATTAGCGGCACCCGGAAGTTTAATTCAAGTGAAGCCTCTGAGTTCACTCTTGACGTTCCAATTTAATACAAAACAAATCTAGGCAAGATATTTACAATCCTCCGCTGCAGCGCCGCTCTCTCCCGCTCTCCCTTCGCGGGAAATACGGAATTTCGAGAGTACCCTCCAATCCGAGTTCCCCTACGATCCGAAAAATTCAGTGTACAGCTTTGGATGTTTTGACAACCTTTAATACAAATACAGTCGACGGAAAAGGGGAATCCATACCACACCAATCCTAACCGTGTCGTTCAAACACAAGCCAATCCAAGTCAATTTTGGGGGGTTTGCAGGCCACGGAGGTTGTCCCTCGTCAATTTGCGCACTCTATTCCGAGTCCTCTTAGGCCAAGCTGTTGAGAGAACGCAGCAATGTTTCAGCAATGAATTGTGTATTTTTCATGGCACTGAAGAGGCAATTTCCTTTGCGGCGCAAGTGGTAGTTGTCTTTTTCCTCCTTGTTCAATTAGGGAAGAGGGTGGGGAGAGAGCCGGAGGCTTGCAGTAATACTTCTGGTCAAAATAAAAGCTTTTCGCCGAGACATCATGTCATCCATCTCCTAGTAAATGATACATCTTCCTCTCACAGCAGTCTCAATGACCTTGTTTGTGTGGCCCTGTTAGTCGCGAGGAAGGCAGCGGGAGGGAGTCCGGAAATGAGCCGGGCCATTGTCTAGAAATGAAGGCAAGTACAGAGAGAAGTGACAAAGACAGAAGGAGGGGCAAGCGGAAAATGCACTCTTCTCATCCCCCACCTGCTGCACGATAATACGCGGCATCTTATTTTCGAGATGCTCATTAGACCTGACCTTGGTTCACCACATTGAAAATGTTCAATGAGGAGATAACTAGGATATACGTACTTGATGGTATTGTATTGCAGAAAAAGCCATTATTCCTTTAAAAAAAACGCACACACACAAAACAAAAAAAATATACATCTTGCTCAGAATGAAAGCGTGGGTTGGAGGAAAGATTAATATAGGGCAAGGAGAGCGTGCCGGCCAAAAGCAGGCTGGTAGTATTTAATGAGTTTTTTGTGTCGGCAAGGGAACCTGGTGGCACCGCGCTAATTATACGCTGTAACACAGAATGAGGGAGCGTGGAAAAAGCTCCAGCGACATGATAAAACAAAGGAGCTTCAACCAAAAATCGACAATCCGAAGGCTTAAAGAGGAGACTGGGTCCCGGACGAAGCGTGGAGACCCTAACTGATGGACTTTTGAAATTACTTGATTGCTCGACCGCAATGTCGGTTGCCGTGTGCAGGTACAGACGTTGCTACTGTTAGCATACATACAGTGGGCCCCGGTGTTACGAGATTAATCCGTTCCGCGGTTTGGATCCTAACGCAAATTCACCATATGGCAGGCAATCCAAAACTATGTTAATTAAAAACGTCCAAATTGTATATACATATTAAAAATTTTACTTATATATAACATACATATATACTATTAAATAACGTCATAAATAACATATATACAAAGGATTTATTTACCTTACGAGCTCATAATGGCAATATTCCAGAGTGATGGTCGCCTAGCCTAGCGTTCCTCATACGGGATTTCTTGATTATCTCCAGCTTCGTTTTCAAACTAATCATCTTCTTATTTCTCTCTTTAATATCACTACTTTGAATTTACGTTTGAATCAAGCATTAAAACGCACAATAAAAACCATATTGTAAGCTCTCACGCGAAACTGTGACAATGACCAATAGCAGACCGGCATCTTAGTAACTCTGGGATGCCGACCAATAGCAGAGCAGTAGGGAGTCGTGATGCCGATCAATAGCAGACCAGCATTGTAGTGACGTAAGCCGTGACGCATGTAGTGATGTATGAGCGCATTAAACATATATATATATATATATATATAAATATATATATATATATATATATATATATATATATATATATATATATATATATATATATATATATATATAAAATCTGTGATTAGATCCATCTATTCCCACCAAACACACCTTTAAATAAGCACTCCAGTGATTGGAAACAGTGCCCCCTTTTGTTAAGGAGGCCAAACGAAACATCGGATCCCCCCCCTGGGTGGCCAGTAAATGAGGAAGTCCCAAGTCCTGAGTGGATGCGTGTCCCTTTCCTTCATTAAGAGTCGAGCGCCTCCAGGGAATCTTCCACTCTTCCCATGCATCAATGAAAGCAGCATACAAACAGCAAACAATCAGGCCTGACTTTCAGCTGTGACTTTCAACAGAATGAAAGCGAGCCCCTCCTCCTTCTCGCTGGCGCTCCTCTCATTCGCTTTCGCTTGCTCTCTTGCAGTTGCTTTCAACTTGGAATTGGCTTCTGGCACAGTTTAAATGAAACTTGCCCTCTTACCAATGGATTCTAACCTTTAATATTCTGTCCCTTTGTTGTCAAGTGTATATCAAACTTTCATCATGCAATATGTATTGCTCTCAAGTCTATGCCCCTGTAATCCTCACTATGAAGTCATTGCTGAGCTGAAAGCACACAAAGTTACTGTCTGAAAAGCGGAATGGATTTAATCTCGGGCCTTATTGCGTCCATTTTTTTTTAATACCAAAACCAGACTCTCGCAGCCTTATAATTTGTTTATAGCATTCCGCCCCATGTTTAAAGGCAAGGCGGCCGCTAACAGTCATTCGCTGTCCGTCTTCTGCCATGTTTACCTACTGTCTCTTGTGCTCTCTCCTAGCTAATTTCTTCATGCAGAAACGCCCTGTAGCCCTTTAAGCATTCCTTTCCAATTAAGGCACTATCATCTGATTCTAATTACTCTTAAGTATAGCAGCCAGTTATGTGTGCGCTAACAGAAATTGGTACCGCGTGAAAAGACTGAAAATAGCGTCAGTGTCTACCCTTTAAAAAGTGCAGGGATGTTGTTGTGCCCTTAAGGTCAGCGCCACTGTGAAACATCAACAAAAGATCTGTGCAATATCGCAGCAATAGCTGTAAACGGTGTGTATGCTGTTTTCATTAATGGTGGGAGCATTTGATGGTGACACACCACGTAATCACCTCACACACTTAACAAGGTCAGTCTAATGGCGGGACGTAGGTGTTGTTAATCACGCTATGACGTAATGAACCCTAATCCCCTTGGTTGGTCTCGTAAAAGGACAAATAATTCCCCCCTCCTCTTCAAATTAACCTGCTGTCTCCTGTATAATTTGTTTTGACACTCAATACACTTATATATGCACCACCCGCCCATAAAAAAATATATATATATTGAAAATACAATATTATAATAGTGATCCCTCGCTACTTCGCACCTATCGCCAAAAAAATATATATATATTGCAGAGAGACACACTGTGAAGGTTCCCTGCATGCCAGATAGACTGTAAATGCACATGCCAGTGGCACTCCTTGGACATCCAACATTACACATATTTACTTAAATTATTAAACCTCATAACGTAATTGTAGTACTGTTATCCCTTCTCGTTTCCATGTCTTAGCTATACATCATTGGCTCACGGTGCGCCGCAGTTGCCCTTTGACCAAACAAGATAAAAAAGCAGATTTTACACTTGAAATTCCAATTTATCTATATATATATATGTATATGAAAATGGCTTGAACATGAAGGCACTTTTAATGCTTACACAATCAGCAGATCCGTGACGGTCAAACGCCATTTGTTAGCGTCGGAGTAAAATATTGATTTACATTTGCAGCCTTTTGTCCAGCAAGTTTGCAAAATGAGACAAGACTGCTTTCAATGAAGACAACGTGGTGCCATTTCCTGCACTGTTTGTTTTTGTGCGTCCTGCGCGCAGACTTGACTTTCCAGAACGTGCTGCATGGTGACATCACGCCACAACGCGCCTCCGACGTCGTATGGAAGCCGTCAAGAAGCATTTTTGTTTTCATCTATATCGAACTAGTGTCGTTTTAAATTAATTACCTTGAACCGTAGTTAATGACAATCCGAATTTTTTTGTATAATGTCTGACTGTAGTCCATGAGATTAAACACTGCGCTCCTTTTTAAATTTTAGTTGTTCCTCGAGAGAAGCCCACGTAGGCTCAGGGACAACATGCAAACTCTACACCGGAGCGAGCAGGTATTGAAATCGGGACACCAAAGGCGGACGCGTTAACCGGCCGGCCGTCGGTGATGTCCACTCATTAGATCTAATGATCATCCAGCACGGCATCATTTTACACATACGCGCCTTTAAACCTGCGCGCGCTAATCAGCTGTCGCCACACGAAGATGAAAGTCAATTTCGGCATCAAACGGCGAGCTCTTTTAATGATCTAGACCTTCATATTAAAGCGCTCGTTAGTTTGCGTCCAGATAACACACGGAGCAGATAGTTTGTCGGAGGATTTGTAAAGTTGCCTCGGCGTGTGTGTTTATTGTGCAGTCGTGTTCGATGGGCCTTAGCGTTACTTGTTAACGGCAACTCCGCGAACTCGTTTTCTGATCCAATCTCGTTTCGCTTTTGACGTTCAAACAACAGATCTTGAATAATGGACGGAAACTTTTGCGGAGTGATGTTGTGTTTTGCGTGGCAGTGATAAATGGAGTGATTATGGAAATGCTAAACCCCGCTGAGATACGTATGACAGTTAATTATCTGGAGGCTTACAGCAGGTGTTGACGTCAGAGAAGCGTGTTTGTCGAAAGTCAGTCAGCAGGATTCTCCTCCCATGCTTACAAGTACGCTCCCGAGTCACGATGACCTCCGGATAAGGTGACCCTCGTTTTGCAGGCGACGTCAGCCATTAGTTCATATTCCCTGCTGTTTCCTCTGTTTTGTCATTTATGTCACTTTTTTCACTGCCGAGTTGCAAAACAACTGCGCCGACATAGTTTTGGCTAATGGCGTGCAAACCCGTTTGCTCTTCTTTCATTTTCTATTATTTTAGCCTTCGCAATGTATTCTAATGAACTCAGCCCAACAAATGTTCTTGAAGAGAACTGAGTTTTCCGAGGGAGCATTTTCATGCACTATTTATTTGCAAATTTGATTTTGATGGAAAAAATATGTCGAGGGGAAGAATTTGTTTGAGTCATCATTGGATCGCTGAAAACGTTTGTCATCATCTATTACCATGTTCGATTCCAGCTCGGGCCTGCATAAGTGAAGTTTGCATGTTGTCCCCGTGCACCCATGGGTTTTCTTTGGGTACTCCGACTTACACCCACATTTCTAAGAACATGCGTGACATAACGTGCATATTAGACACTGCAGCCCGGAGACAGCTGAGATAGGCTCCAGCATGCCTGCGACCCTCGTGATTGAACCTAGTGAGACATGAGAATGAATGAATGAATGAATGAATGAATGGAACATGAATAAAAGATTTTGGCCCTTATTATAGTATATAATATCATAGTATAGTATATATGATTCAATATAATGACGTTTTTTTGCAGGTATGCAGAGAATATAGTCATATTTAACTCATTTTTATAGTGCTGCCTCTAGCTCCTTGCTTTTTGTTCCGTACAAGCATTTGATTGTTCCCCTTTGTTGCTTTGCTGAAAGCTCGGAAAGCCGTGCGTTATCTTCAAGACATATCAGCTGCACGGCATAAGGTTGAGCCAAACGTTCACGATTAATACGGTTCTGAGTAAACAAACTGAATGATCATCTTCCTTAGTGTGTGGGGTGAGGGGTGGTTGACTTTGGGGTTTCTGCAGCTCTTTTCTAATAATATGCAGGGATTAGTGTTCTGCAGTGATTAAAATACAAGCTTACTTATTTGACATTTTAATGTCCGCCTGGGAATAGATGTTTCTGATAAATTCCCATCTTTCCTGTCATAAAGCTTGAATTCCTCTCTAATTGCCTTTTCTGTCTCTGTTTGTTGTATTCTTCTTTACGCGGACTTAGAGCAGAGGCCGCTGTCTTCTGTTTTGTTTTGTTTTTTTTAACAGAGTGGGAGTGATGAGGCCATTGAACTTAGTGGGCCACTCTGTGTGGGTCGTTAGTTTGTCCCGCAGTATCGTTAGTGTCCATAACAAACACGTGTCTTGTTGGACCTCCCTTCATTCAGGCTATTTAGGGTGAGAATTAGACTGTAACAAGCAGCCATCCGCTCTATATACCTGTAGGTCATTCATTTACTACTTTGATGCGTTTGGATCCACGTACGCATACAATTCTTCATTTTTTAGAAAAATATTGAGATAGTATTTTTGTTTAAGAAACATAATGTATTTTCTGAATAGATGCATTCCGCATATTCTATGTAAGTGTACACATACGTGTGTATGTCCTTTACAGTATACGTTTTGAATGGATAATGCAGATTGGATAAGTGTAGATTCATATAAAAGGAACCCAAATTTATAATTACCGAAATGACCTTCTTTAAACGCAATACCGTCATCTAATTTGGACAGCAAGCACGCCTATTAATTTCCAGATTGAGTACATATGTTTTTATGCCTAAGGGAAGCTGTCAAAACAGTGAAAACAAGATGATGTGCAGTTCACACTTTTATTTCAGGGTAATTTGACTCAATTGTCAGGTTTTCTGTCATGTTTCATTACCGTTGCTTAATGTCCATGAAATGTTTCCATAAGTGTTAACACATGGTGAAACATCATTTCATTCCTAGTTTAATTTGAGCTTGTGTACTTGACGACACGGATCTTAAGTATGCTGACAAAGTAAAAGACGGTCTCACTTATATTTTTATTCATGGGTGTTCATTACAGTATGTGTGAGCAATAGATAGACCTAGACATCATAACTACATAAATAATTTTCTATATAATATCAACAGGCTCATTAAAAAAAAAAAAAAATAGTGTATAGCGACCACAGAGTGTCCTCAGACTCGATCAAAATTTACTTTAATTGCAGGGCAATAAATTTGGTCTTATTCAAACTACTGGTTTCGTTGCATTCACCTATCAGTACTAACTTGTCTGAACGAGTTACTATGGTAACAAGATACGTGTCAAATCATACTGTACACTGCTGCTGTATTTATTGTAAAAAAATAATAATAAAAAAAGAGGGAGTGAGAGGGAGCACGTTTAAAGACAAATAAAACAGCTATATTTACAAGAAAATGAAAAAAGACAATAAAGCTTACTTGTCTGACAACTTTACTGTATATAGCAGTGTTCAAAAACAAAACAGAAAAATATAGGAAAAAAGGCAATAATGCTTACCGTATTTTTCTCTCGAGGTTTTTTTTCCTCATTTTCAAATCTCATATTGGGCAGGCCGATTTATAATTCAAATCATTTTTTCTACATATCTTTGTTTGAATTAACATTCACTGAAAAGGGAAATAACTAATATGTCCTTTACAAGACTTAAAAAGATTATTTTTTATTTGGGTGCATAGATCATTTTTGCAGTGGACTTTGACGCATTATGAAAAGGAAAACACGGCTTGACTTGTCCAAGACAAAAATGGCGAGAGAGCAACTTCCACTTTCTGATCTCGCAACAGTCGTCAATTGGGTAAAGAAAGCTTCGGCTATGCATTTCTCGAGACCTCCATTTCAAACAAAATGGTACGTGTGCTTTGCTTTGTGGCTTGGCTCTCGTTGGTTCCCACGGAACTCGAACTCCAGTAGAGCACCCAGACGAAATCACTGTGCCGCCGGATTGCGTTCATGAAAATCACAAAGAGGATTGATGAAAAGAGGGATACCCCGTGCAGTCCTCCACATCTTGCTTTGCTGATTATATGCTAATATAAAGGACCAAGAACGCTCCTTCCATCGCATCTCTAGCAGACCACACCGGTTGTCAAGGTAGCAGATCTGTCCATTAATTGCCTTCCTATTCATTTCTGGATATAAAGTGGCCAGACGATTACGAGCGATTCTAAAATAAAAACGACAGCCAAATACGAGAGCTGTTTTGAAGATTGATTTAACAGCGTCAATCACAACATTGTTCATTATCGTTCAGGCAGGATATTCTGCGATACAGCTCTTGCCATTACACTGCAAAGGTTGCGGCCGGATGGTGTGTAAGATTATATGCATACGCGGTATGATTGTTCGTTTCTAGCTTGCGATATTCAATTGAGGACTAATACTCCGCCTCAACATTTGGTAATTGAAAATCATTGCCTCGCTTCCTCTACTGAACTTGACTGATGCCGCGTAAATGTTGATTTGTTCAGAGTTGCTTTCCCCGCACAACACTTCCAATATTGCTTTTTTATTACTTTTGTTGTTGCCGTTTCCCATTGAGAAATAATTCTTTAATATGTATTTCAATATTTCCGCAGCCTTCGCCTTTCGCCGCGTTATTTCTCCGCGCTGATGGTGACAGAAGCGGGGCCAAGTATTCCTGCTGCAGTTACACATGCAATGCTCACATTGTGGTGTAGTTTCACGCGGCAGGCTTACTGTTCCCCGGTGAGCGGTGGCACATTAAGGAATAACAAATGAGTCTGTGGCCCCGGGTAGTTATTCGTACTGTGTTTGTTGAGCACGCGGACTGCCTATGCTGTTTACTCTGCACTAGATTCATAAGTGAAAATTGCATTTGGAGACTTGAGTGATGTGGAGGGTAACAAAGACGTGGACGCTTTCTGCTTTTTCAGAGAAATCGCGCATTCGCTTTGGCCTTAACGTGGACAGCGGGAACCATTGAGTGGAGTTGATCGCAAATAAAGATTGGCCCCTATACGTGCTGGCCGCCATCCTCTCCGAGCTGGACCTAGTACCGTATTTTCCGCACTATAAGGCGCGCCGGATTATAAGGCGCACTCTCAATTAATGCCATATTTTAAAAATTTTCCATATATATGGCGCGCCGGATTATGAGAAGCTCCCTCAATTAATGACATATTTAAAAAAAATTTCGATCACAATATAGTAATACTCAAAGTAATAACAATAATAACTCAAATAATAACTCTAAACTCTCAATAGCATAATAAACACACAAAAGAAACAGGTAAAGCTTACTTTATCAGTCCAATCTCAATATTGATCCATATATTAGGCGCACCTGATTATAAGGCTTTTTTTAAAAAAAAAAAAATAAGGCTTTTAGGTGCGCCTTATAGTGTGAAAAATACGGTAATTAAAATAAAACTCTCAATAGCATAATAACTCAATGTCAATATGATAACTAAACACACAAAAGAAACAGGTAAAGTTTATCCGCATCTATGAACCCCAATCCCACTATTGATATCCATATATAAGCCGCACCTGATTATAAGGCGCATCATCAGCTTTTTTAAAAAATTAAACTTTTCTAGGTGCGCCTTACAGTGCGTAAAATATGGTATATCATGCCCTTTGCAGCCCACCTCAACAACATGTAGCTGACAAGGGCATCAGTGCAAAGCTGCAGTCCGTAATTCATACCAAACAACCTCTTCTGCACACCAGCTAAAAGACGTAATGTTTGATCCTGCTGTTGCTATATTATTGCATGTTTTCCCCAGGGGCTAAATGTTCCTCATGTAGTGGTCGATCCACCAGGTTTTTGACATCACCTTTGGCTTCTTAGACCTCGGTGTGAAAGTCTCTACAAAGCCGTTTGGTGCTCATTTGGCTAAACTGGACCTGGGAATCTAGACCTGAAACACCAAACCAGGGAAAACTAGACCTGAAAGCAAACTAGATTCGACATTACCTGTGTTTGGAATAAAACTACACTTCCTTAAGCTTCACGCCCATGTTCCAAAATGCATGCTGTGGATTAGCAGGCAACTGGGACGAGGAGGAGCGCACATGTCCACCCATGCACACACACACACAGGCACACAGACTTAATTAAGCATGCAATGCCCAATATTATTTGCAAAACCTCGAAGGGAGGGGTGGCCTGGTCCTGTCGTCGAGAGCCGCAATCCAGCCTGTTTTTTTCCACTATTTTTTCCGACCTTATTCAAATGATCAGGTCATCAGCAAGGTTTGCTGAAGCTTGAGAACAACCCTGATTTAATTCAGCTGTGTTGGTTGAGGGGAAACGACGAAAACAGGCCGGATTGTGGCCCTAGAGGACCGGAATCGGTCTAGTTGTTAGGATTATTAATATTTATTGAGGTTTTTACTTCATCTAGTTGCCAAAAATCGGAAATGTGTTTCCATCGCACCTTTGCGAAAGTCTTCCATTTCTACATGTCTCAAAAATAACTCATGAGACTGTAAAATAAAATGTGTGCAGTATTTGGCAGTTTATTTCTTTTCCATGGCCATTTTCCTTTTGTCCAACTTGCATTTTGCACAAATATGAGTACAATGGAGACATTACTGAGCTCACATACTGTCAGACCTCATTCCTATAGGAATGGTCCATATAACCCTAACCCTAATATTACATGATGATGGTGACAGAATGCCATAAAAATATAAAAATGAAAACGTTGACATCACCATAGTAACTGATCATAACAGCGCTAGCGGCTCAGTCGGACCGACCAGAAGCAACCCCTGTGATTTTCCCAGGTCCCGCTGTTCTGAAAATTGCAGTTAAATTACAATTCAAGTGAACTTGGAACGAAGATGTTAAGATAAAGGAGCATGTAAGTGTTCGTATTTCATCGCGTTTTCATTGTTCCCCTTGGCAATGTATTTAAACGATTCATTCATAATACATTTTAGTTTAGAATAATTCAAAGCCTACGAAAGTTTCCACATAGGCTAAAAGTGGAAATCCAATTGTTCATCACCATTTTCTTTCTTCCTGCTCAGAACTATCAGCAGCACTCTATGCCATGGCATGATCTCAGTCAGGAAAAATTCAATCTCAGAAATTATATCATGAATGATTTATAAGACAGAAAAATGCATTTACCCCAGCAACAATACAATGAGCAGTTGATGCAAACACCCTAATGGAAAAATACAAAGGTTATGGAGATGAAAATGTATTATGAAAGTGGGAAGACATTTGTGAATGTTGTCTTCACTGAGGCAGCACCATCAACACAACCACAGCTTTGATGGAAACTCCCACAAAGAAAGGCAGATTTTTTTTCCTGAATATGAAGGTTCACACGTATGTATGTATATATGTATATATGCATGTATGTACCGTATTTCCCTCATTTTCAATCCCCATATCAGGGATGTCGACTTATAACCGCATAACTCAAAACAGCCAAATGTTATCTAATGTTTGAATAATACTAATTTGAGTGCAAAATAAGTTCTACCATGCCATTTACAAGGCTTAAAATTATGATATACACCTCTAATTTGATATAGTATGCATCTGTTTTAGAGCGTTTTCACAGAACGTCGAAAAATGCATTTTTATCAAGAGCCGCATTATTACCTCTTTGTTGTCAACAAAGACTGCATGGATCAATTTCCGGCGTGCTTTGAGGCATTATGAAATGGAAAAGACGGCTTGACTCGTCTCCGTCAGCCCTTGGATGCGTGGGAGAAACAGCGAAGGGCTCTGATCTCACGACAGTCGTCACTTGGTTAAAGAACATCCCAAGTAAGATGATCAGCAAATCTGTTTCAAACAAATTGGACAGGTCCAAAGATGAATATCCGTGGAAGAGTGACGAGGATGTTTGCGCAAATGATGAGCAGGAAGGAGAGGACATCCGAGAGTTAAATGAGAGGAGCAATTTGGAGTGTCATGTGATGAAACTTCAAATCATTATATTGTTGCAACATTAGTTTAAACATTTGCAGCATTGATTGCCTCACACTTGTTTTGTTCCTTCACCTCCTTAACCGTAACAGTATGATATTGTGTTTAAAATTACCACAATTTCATCGTTTTAATAACACACACAGTAATACTCGTGTTTTTGTAATTAAAAAAAAAAAGTGAGGTCACTTATAGAACTACGGTATGTATGTATATATGTATGTAAGTAAGTATGCCCTTGTATGCTAAAAGTCTAAGCTTTTTAGAGAACTGAGGTTAGGCCAGCATCCCCATTTTACATGTTAATAATACATTTTTATTATAGCACCACATGAAACTTTAATCTTTTGAATATTAGCTCACCAAGGGAGATACAAAATCAAATCAGGGGGGTCGTGATTAATCGGGTGAAGCGCATATCAACCCATTTAAATTCACATTAACCCGGCATCAAAATGTATGAGCCATGACATTGATGGCACCCTAATTTATTGCTCTTGTGTCTGTTTTACTAAGTAATGACAGGATGTGTTTCCGCCCATCAACTATAGTGCATAGAGACAATGACCGTTATGCTAAATGTCAGGTTTTTAATTGCTTAAAACACACACACACACACACTTCTGAATTAACTATGAGAACAACAAATACAATAACCTCATATAGCAAAATGTGTGTGCCATTATATACACAACAATTACCTGTATTAATATATGTATATATATATATATATATATATATATATATATATATATATATATATATATATATATATCTACACGGGTAAACGGAACACCGTTGCCCGTGTGTTTCAGCCAATCATCTTCCCCCACCTCTAGTTTCGTCCAGTTGTTTCGTATTTGCCTAATTATTGTCCCTTTTATTTAAGTCCCAGTTCCGTTGCGGTTAGCTGTGGGGTCATTACCCTATACCAGTCATACGTCGTTTTTTTTTTTTGCTACCATTTTTTGCTACATTTGAAAAAAAATGTTAAAAAGTATCATCCATGCAAAAATCCTCAATCGCTTCACAAGGCTTCATCAACTGGTTGCTAGCAGTAAATGTGTATCAAAGATAACCCATTATTGTTAAATAATATTGTGATGTTAAACAATTCAACATTGAGTGTCTCTGCTCACTTGGATCTTAATGGTAAGTGCATTACGGTATTTTCTTTATGGTTCTGTATATCTATGCTGCGCTGTTTGAGGCCCTGCAGTTCTCGTCTAGTTCTGACCGCGCTATTAAATCACACAATCCCGTTCGCAACAAATGAGCAAAATAGCGCGTGCATATTAAATTCATCATTCAAAATTTTACCAGGTACATCAGCAGACCTACGCATCAAGGTCTTGCTGCATAAGCATGTTGGAAAAGCCACAGGCTCAATAATGCATCACCTGTAATTGTCCCTTCTCTCGCATTTATCATCACAGTATAATGCAGAGTTGCCAGAAAGTATTTTTCCTTAAGCTGTAATTTGACGTCGGGTGAGTGATTGTGTATATGCGCGTACGGAAACATCACATCGACAGAGTGTGCGCAATAGAGTGAGTTTATATGAGGTGCGGTGCCATTATGCAAGTGAATGTGTGTGAATGTTGATAGTGAAATAGCCCCAGTGCCCCTGGACTGCAAAGACGCATTTCTAGTAGTTGTCATTAGCATATATTGCACTCATGGGGAGAATGCCGTCGTGGAATAAAGTGATGTATAATGTTCATTGCTCTACAGTAACAGCCGGTTATTTGTACTGTTTTTATTTAATCATTGTATCTGAGTTGAGCGCACCACTGTGAGAAGCTCCGATATTTCAAGCTTTTAAAAATTGTGAAAAATGTTTTTGACCCGTGACAGTGTTAGCGACTGGTAGAAGGGTTACTCGGTCTGACTCAGACGCCATCTGCGCTAAGAGCTATTCATAAAGAGATGAGTGTATGACCTTGTTGCAGCGGCAAAGATTCATCATCCTTGAACTGCGTTGCAGCTCTCATTTAAGTGATTACAAATCATTTAGACAAATATGACCTCTGGAGTATCATCAGTGGGTTGCGGTGCAAAAATGGGATGAGTTCAGGATTTCGCTAAAAGAAAAAGTTAGATTAGGTTGGTATAATTTAGGCATTCCACCTACACGTGCAGACACATAGATGAACAAATGCACTGGTTTCCGGCGGTGCTTCATCCCCCCCCAGTCGCATTTTTGCCCTTCTAGGGTCGGAACCTTCATGTACTTTTGTACCTTTGTTTTAGGGACCTCTAAACCAAATAAAAAGAGAAGATTCAGAGAGACTGTTTCAGAACGGTGCAGAATTGTATTTGTGCAGTCCTTCTCCGTTCTCCTCATGCAAGAGCAGAACCGAATGCCTTTTCTCCTGTTTATGATATATATAAAAACTTTAAAAGTAGCCCTTAAACTGCATCCTACTTAACATTAACCGAACAAAAAAGCAAGATAAATCTTCCAACAGCTGTTAGCTACTTTTTTACCACGTTTATATTGGTTACAGGTTCGTCTTAAAAAAAAAGTCACCGACTTATCTCTACTGACGTCGGAATCATATTCTGTATTTTTGTTCGTACTGTATGTGTTGTGCATACTCATCCTCATGGGATGAAAAAAGGATTGTTTTTCTCTTTCCTCAGCAAACCGGATAAGTGTGCTTGAAGGAGTTATAGGAGGTGACCGCATAGGTTGAGCATCTAACGTGCATTCGGGTAACCATGAAGCCCTGTAGAGCCAATTATGCATCCAGCTAATCTCCTGAGTAGGCTGTATTGATGAAAGTAAGAGAACAGAGGGGAAAAGATGCCCACAGTGGAATGATTGAAGGTCATAGATTGAACAGGGGATAAGGAGAAGCGTATAAGAAAACCGTTGACAGCAAGGAAAGTTGAAAACAGAAAGGTCAGTGATATGAAGGAGGAAATGGGAAGTGTGAGGCAGGACCATTTTTTACCTGTAGTTTGAAGCACACTACCAGTTCAAAAATATTTCTACCTAACATTTATCCTGAAGAATTACTATTTTGCTACAATGCGTACTTGAGTAATTCTTGTGTAACGGTGAAAATTTACTGTACCTTCAAAATAACCCAACACTCTAAATTGAGTGAGTACTTCAAGTGACTTATCAAAATTATGCCCAAGGTGTCAATAATCTGTTTTTGCCCCCAGTGTATTTCAGCACTACCTCCAATTATTTTCCGACATGAAGTTCACCAGTTTCTCAGATCTCCATTCAAATTCTGGTGGTGGCGACAGCCAATAACTGGTTGGACATCTTGTGATTCTCTCGTGATTGCTGGCAACCAGTTCAGGGTGTCCCCCGCCATCTGGGATAGGCGCCAGCAAGCCTGCAACCCTTGTGAGGATAGGCGGCTCTGGAAAACGGATGGACGGATGGAAATTGTCCTTCGGTGCGATTGTTTGTCCCCGCGTGCCCTGCTGGCGACCAGCTCAAGGTGTCCCGTAGACAGCTGTAGAAAATGGACGGCTGTTTGCTTTAGCTCCGAGGCGACAAGTATTTCCCGCTTCTCACGAGACTTTGAATGCATCTCAGCACCTTTGTAAACCAATACATCCCTCCCCCACGCAGGGGGGAGAGGGTTGGTACCTTATTTGCTAACACCCCCCCAACCCTCTCCCCCCCGGTAACGTTATCAGAAATTACAGTCAGGTATAAACAGAGCAGGGTGTCGAAATGAAAAAACAGCTGTGAGGCTGTCAGCTTTAGCACGGGGGCCATTCGTCAGCAGTAAATGACACATCCCCGCAACGGCCCGTTCTTCCTGTCACACACACGGTCGGATTCCTCCTGGTGGCAAGGTGAAGGAATTATGCTCATCAAAGGCCCAGTCCAGCCTGGAGCTTTTCCATTAACCTTCTACAGTATTGGTCAATGGCAAGGGGCCAGACAACTGGCATTCCGCGGGGGGGGGGGGGGGGAGCGGGTACCTCCGGGGGGGAGGGATTGACACCAACGCGTCGTTACGTACGTCGGAGAGAATAGGCATAATACATAATGCGTAATTACTTTCAGATTGGCTCCAGACTCACATGCGCACACACCTCAATTACTGTTTCCTTCATAGCCTGACAGCAGAGTGTACGCCAAGGCTGACATTAAAGGAAATTAAATCTCCTTGTGGAATGTGCCAGCCCAGCTCACCTCCGGTTAAGACGCTCCCATTTCCACCACCGCCACCCATAATCTACTCATCTGGGTGTTAAAGGCTTTGTAGCGCGGAACGTCATCAAAGGAAGAATTTAGCGAGGCGGCCGCGCTTACACGAAGCCGGCTCGTGATAATCCACCCGCGAGCAGAGCACTGCTATTAACACACTTTTGTCGCATCCTTTCTACCGTATATGGAGTAGACGCTCCTTTATCAAAGGCGCATAAACTCTCGTATCGCTGAGAGACTCATTCTGTCACGTAACTGGTTAAATCACAGCCGCGTTGAATTGACATTTTCCCCGAAAAAAAACGACACACACAGCCCAACATTCCCAAGAAAACTGAAAGAAAATCACAGCTGCAGGGCTACATGCGGCAAATGATTTTACGAGCAGAATTAATTAAGGCTCATTCAATGCCCAACTTGGTGTTACACAAATTTAAGCGTTTTTTTTTGTTTGTTTTTTTAACCTTCTGTGGAAATGTGATAAATCTGCAGAAGAAGAGGGAGCAAGGCCGGCTTTCACAGCAGGCGCCGACACCGTCTCCAGGACGTTGATCAGATCAAATGCGTCCCGTCTCATAATAAGACTCATTAATCAGGGGAGGAGCCGAACGTCTTTTGTGTTTAATTGAAAGAGGGTAAAAAGGAGAAACTTCCTCTCCGGCGTAACCTTTTCTACTACCGTCATAAGTTTGAGGTGTCTATTATAGGGATAGACCAATCATCAGGCCCGATTATCAGGTACTTAGCCAAATGATGGCGTTGGCCTTTATTAAAAATCTGACGTATAATTTGAATCAATCTGAAACTTCAGGAAACTGTTTATTATTACACATTTTTTTGTTCATATAATTCATGTCAATCTTTAACTGTTTAAAGGGATAGTGTGTAAGATTTAGACAGTTGGTCATCCCGGACAGCAGGAGGTGCTGCAGGAGCTGCACTTCCCACTGTCTGTAGCTATCACAAACATGGCCGCCTCCGGAGAAGTGCCACCCCCCATGTAATGTAATTTAATGATAACTCGACCTATGATTATATTTAAAACATACTGGTGGTCATTAAGAACACTTTCATTTGCATTTTTTTTAAATTTACATTTAGTTTATTCCTTTTTAAAAAAAAAACAGTCAAAATCTTACACACCGTCCCATTAAGTAATTAAAAGTTGTCTTTTAAAATAGTGTAAATTACATAGACAAGACATTTGCACTTTTTTTCTTTAAGTTGTAGTCAGTTTGAGTAACTTAGGCCATTGGCACTTTTACCTTGCAGGCTTGATAACTGATTGACTTGTCTGGCTGCACTGCAGGGCCCAGCTGTTCAACAGTTGGACTCACTGGGCCCTCTGTTACCCCGGGCTCCAGCCTCAACCAGCTGTGCAGTTTTAGCTAGCTTGCAGCAACCTCGGGGCAGTGCAATTAAAAACGCATTTACATTATCGACCCGGCGAGTCTTTGTGTCAAATTTTGTGTCAAGTTTACGAAACGATAAATAACAGCTTTAAAATAATTCCGTACGGATATGCAGCATTTAACGTATTTGTTTAAGTGGAGTATTTATGAATATACAGTACAAACACTGTAAATCAGTAGTTTTGCCATGATGATTGACATTTGAGACCAACCAAGGATTGCATTAACAGAGCCTAATAATCTATCTTTTTTTTTCTAAAGTATCTGTTAAAACACTGAATAGCTGTATTTTCTGCACTATAAGGTGCACCAGATTATAAGGCGCACCTCCATTTTTAAATAAAATTTAGTATATAAGGCGCACCGGATTATAGGGCGCATGGAATCAACGCTACAGTGATGGCTGGGGATGCATTTGCATTCTATTATGTATCCACTAGATGGAGCTGCTCAACTCAATGATCAGATTAGTCACTCAAACTTTATTAATAGAATATAAGCATTCTCACAGCTCTGTTCACTCCAAAAATGAATAAAAAATAGTTTTATTATTTTCCAGAGGGGATATCAGTGAGGTGGTGTTTTCACGACAAATACATTTAGGCTTTTTGGAATCGAAGCTTTAGTGGTGGCTAGGGCTGCATTTGCATTCTGTTATGTATCCACTAGATGGAGCTGCGCTCAAGCGAATGTCAACTCAATGATCAGAGAAGTCAGGAATTTATGCAGTCAGCACATGATACGATCCGTATATAAGGCGCATTGGACTATAAAGCGCAGCGTCAGCTTTTAAAGAAATGTGAGGCTTTTAGTTGCGCCTTATAGTGCGGAAAATACGGTATGTCTTAGTATTACCCCTTACCACATAACAAATTATACTCTTTCACTCCTTTATGAAGCCTGACTAGGCAATGTTTCACCGACTTTATAGATGAGCGTGTTTCTCGTGCCAAACGCTGGAGTTTAACACACATTTTACTGCACGCTTGGCAGCTTGGGTGACTCGTGACACAGACCCAATACTGATTTCATGGTTTCTACACAAGACGGTAATTCATTAGTTCTCATCCCTTTTCCTGTCTGTCTTCTCTTATGTGCCCGCTGTTCTTCACGCTGAAGCAACAAGAGCAAGACCCCACCAACCTCTACATCTCCAACCTGCCTATCTCGATGGACGAGCAGGAACTGGAGAACATGTTGAAACCTCTGGGTCACGTCATCTCCACCAGGATACTGAGGGATGCCAACGGAGTCAGCAGGGGAGTTGGCTTTGCAAGGTACAGAGTGAATCATTTGACAGTGAGCGATTCAAATATACTCACGGCACCCCCCTAAACATTTATGAGATGAGCTTACACAAAATGAAGCTCATCTTATTCCTATATTCTATTACTGCACTACTTCCATTTAAAATCATATATGATAACTGGAAGTACCGCAAAATTCGACTACATGAAAGCAATTCGAATGTTGCTCGGTTGAAATCCTTGGTTTTGGAAAAAAATGAGTTTACTATGATGCACACGCATATTTCAACTGTCCATTAGTACCTTCGAAAAATAGATATTGACCCCAAACCTTCAGGAACGGTTCAAAAAATCACTGCAAAATGCTCCTTCCAATTCATCTCCTGAAGAATTGTAATCCAAAATTCTCGCAATTCATCTACTGTGGAATCACCAGCAAAACTTTGGTTTTGGCTAGCTAGCTAGCTAGCTATTTGGCTAAAAACACGTTTCCCACTCATGCAAATCGTATACTAATATATATATATATATATATATATATATATATATATATATACATTTCCCTGTGTAGATATCATAACAAGTACTTCCCATTTATCTGCAGCAAAGTGGACAGTTGTAGAGGAATTAATATTAAAGACTCAAAATTCTCAAATATTTATGCACATATTTACATCAGAGACTGAGGAAATTCAAAGCAGCACCATATGTAGCAACTGTACATGAATAATACATTCCATATAGTCCTTATAATGCATACTATATATGCAGATTGTGGTGACTCAGGCCTCTATTATACGTGGATAAAAATCTGATTTGAATCAGATATCTGTCATTGCGTCTGCAGTGCACAGTAAGTAGACACATCCGTCAAAGAATCCACAATAATCTTAAATACTAACTTGCATTATTTATTTTGGCAGTTATATGAATACGCAGAGTTGGAAGAATGCTACAGGTATTGCTAAAAGCATATTTTGGCTAATGTTTCAATATTTGCAAGTCTTTACCTTTTTGTTTTCTAAAAAAAATGTATATATATGATGCAGAAAAATACAAATCTTAAATACTAATCACAAACATTTTTCACAAAGTTCATAAAGCAATTTCCTTCACCCTAATTTTTGGACTATAAGCCGCGCCGGTTAATAAGCCGCATCAGGAAAAATTGAGCAAAAATAAATTGTCACGGATAAGCAGCACTGGACTATAAGTCATAACATCAGATATTTAAGCAAAAAGATGGTATATGGTAATTTTGTACCTTTTTTTTTCTTTTTTCTTTTTTTTAATTAACCACAATAGTGTCAACATACAAACAGATTGCACATAATTCATGTATACAATCATCTATATACGTATATATATCAAATAAGTTTATTCATTTTATACGTATTTTTTATCTTTTTAATATCTATTATTATATGTTAAATCTCTTTTTGAATACAGCCATTGATTCACATATTTTCGGCTCTATTTCATGGTTCTTCCACAAATCGACACATATTTGTTACTAGTGGACTGCCTCCTGGCAGCTAGCAAAAAAAAAAAAAAAAAAAAAAAAAAAACCTCGCCACAACGCACCATAAGCCGCAGGGCTCAAATCATAAGAAAAAAGTTGCGCCTCATAGTCCCTTTGCTGCTTTCTGAACTGCGGCAGTCTTGCAGGCGGATATGCTGACCTCGAGGCATTTTTCAAAAATAAACGCGCGCCAAACTGCACAACCTTAGTCCGGCGGCGCTCTCTATACATTTGTTAGTCGGTGTTACCTGTGTCAACAGACAACTGCCGGAGGTTGAACCACAAGGGGCATTAGCGAGTAAACTGAGCTAAGTGTTTGTAGGCTGATCCATTACTGTTATCAGAGCCCATTACTCCAGCCTGAGCACTAATCATTGCAGACAGCAGCACTTGACGCCATTAACCAGCAGCACACAGAGAGCGGGCGGCCCGGCCCGCTCGACCGGCGACCGGCTAGCTCCACGCGCTTAGCGGCCGCCGGACAGTCCGGCTGAGCGGTTAGTTGGTTTCCCCGCGAAACGAAAGCACCTGTCGGCCTTATTGACTCGCCATCTACCACCAGAAGGGGCGACAGAAAACGGAGGCAGAAAATGAATGTCCAGGGGGACCTTGAAGATCATCAATAAAATAATGCTTGGGAATAGGAACGGCCCGTAAGTTAGCGCTGAGGAAATCACGGAAAATTGTAGTGAAAAGTAATGCATTCCGACAGATTTTCAAACAACCCGCCCAGCGATATGAGAGAGGGAATTTCTTTGGATAAAATGGAAAACCTCAAGCACATAAATCATTGCTTTATAAGAATGTCCCTCTCCAGACACGAGTCGCACACGGGGAGCCGCTTCAATGTTAACGTTTCAATTCCAGGTGAAAAAAATTGTTACAAACGAGAGTACGTAAACCGCAATCATAACTCGGTCATGGCTGCTATTGTACTTTGTTGGTACAGTATTTTATCCTGTCACATTCTAACTAGATATGTCACGAAAATCTCAGATTACAACATGCAATCCAGAGACAGCTTCTCCAAAAGCTACAACAGATCGTTTTTTTGTATTGTTATTAAATTTTCTCTTCACACTTCATATGAAGCCATGTCAAAAACACGTTCATTCTTTCTGTTCTTTTCGAACGTTCAAAACATTACAATAAACAGAGTGAGCACTGAGATGGTTTCTTTTTTTTGTAATCATTTGGTCATGTTTTCTTGTCTTTTGTGTCAGTGTTTTGTGCTCATCAAGATGTTCCCCTGTGTCAACCAATCGGGTCCCTCCACCAATTGTCTATTGTCCAGGTGTTCCTTGTTGTCAGTCTTGTATTTAGTTTTTGCTTTCGGTTTTCGTTGGATCGTTGTACCTTGGTTGATGCTGTCTCTTTTTTCTTCTGTCCTGTTTCATTTAGTACCAAGTGAATTCCTGGTTTTGGTTTTGTACTTTATTGTTTTGGACTTTGTTAATTTGCTCTTTTGGTCATCCCAAGTTTCTTTTTTTATGTTTTATGTTTAATATTCATTCAATGGCTTTTGGGGAAAAAATATTCCCCGGAATCTAACATAACCACAGCAAGCATCAGTAGTCAGAATCTGCATCTGAAACCAGACTCAAGAAATTTGACTCGGAAACTAGACCCGTTAAAAAAGAGCGCCATTCCAATACAGTGAAATTGTGGCTGCCGAAAGATAGGTGAAGCATGCCCAAGCGTGTACCCCTCTTACCCAAGACAGCTGGGATAGGCACCAGCAAGCCCACACCCCCTTTGAGAACAAGAAATCGGATAGCTTCACGACGACCTCTTCTAAAAAAAATACGCCCAAGGCTGAAAAATAGATTGAATATGCAGGAACACTAGAGCAGAGAAACAAAAGGATGAGCGGCGCGCCAAAGAAAGGAGGGCGAGGAAAAAGTTGTCTAACGGTAAAAGATGGAGGAAATAAGCAAGGTTGAAAGACAGGGAGGAATGAGAGAGCCGTCAAAAGGAAGAGCTTCAGACGGGCCCGGAGTAAGATGGATGGGACAGAGAGAGCGATAAAGAAGCTCTGTTAAGAAGGAAAAAAAAAAAAAGAGGGATGCCGGTAGAGATATGAGGGAAAGAGGACGGAGAAGTGGGCGGCTGACAGAATGATAAGAGTATTCTCGGCGGTGAGAGCGAATAAAGCGCCAGAATCTACAAAGCAATGAATTTTGCAATAGTATATTACCATGAATGTCTCACTCCTGCTTACATATGGAGCCTCTCATTTTCTGTTTGGCAGGGTGAAGCTTTAAAAAAAAAAAAAAAAAAACACACACACAAGCTGATTCCCTGATTAAACTCTTGAGTTTCTCTATGAACTTCTCACTCGGTGAATCAAACCCGACTGGTATTAATCTCTGCTAATCTCTCAGATCATTTTAGATGAAACACTTGGATGTAACTTTTTTTTTTTTTCCGCAGGGAAAACTGAAGTAGCGGGAAGAAGTAATTGGTGTTTCAATTGTTTATCTTAGGCGCTTTCTTGACAACTGTGAAGTTGAACTCACAATTTGTGGTGAACAACTTTCGGCACAAAACCTTGTTTGCTAACTTAATGATGTGCCATTTTGTTTTGTTCTTTTTATTATCGGTATTTTAGTCATCAGTGGTGGAAGAATGGTTAAAAAGTCCGCGTCGCAGTTCAGAGTTCCCGCCTTGCGGTGTGGAGTTTGCATGTTCTCCCCGTGCCTGCGCAAGTTCTCTCCGGGCATTTCGGCGTCCTCGCGCATTCCAAAAACATGCACGCTGGATATATTCCACACCCTAAATCGTCCTTAGTTGTGATCTCGATCATGATTGGTTGTTTGTCTTTGTGTGGCCTGCAATTGGCTGGCGACCTGTTCAGGGTGTCCCCCCGCCTACAAATAGGCACCAGCAAACCCGAGTGAGGATCAGCGGCTACAAAAATGGATGGACGGATTATTTTTAAGCTCTCGGTTAAGAAAAACATCGCATATAATGAAATGATTAATGAAGAACTTAAAAACGACACTAAAGTCTTAGTGTTTTGCATATTAATATATGTAAAACACTAAGAATATCCAGCTGTTGGCGTGGATACGGTTTCTAAGCAGCCAAAGAGAAAGTAGCCTGGAGGTTTTCCCTGCTAGATTCGGCATGAATGTCTTACTGTAAATCCCCAATCATATCCCGCACTTTTTTTCCCAGAAATGAAAGCCAAAGGTATGGGTGCGTCCAATAAATGGCAACTTAAAAAATTGATTTTTTTTTTTTTTTTTTTAATTCGACTCTATTTGAGGAAGATTGATCCATCAGCCACATAAGCAGTGTTGTAACGCACATAGGCAGTTGTAGTCTTATGTTATTCCGGACCTTCAAAAGTTTTGGGTCGTCTCTTGATCTCAGTTAGTGCGGTTTTGAATATAGCAATATGTAGTCTGAAATTTGTGTTGCGGAAAATATATTCGGCTCAATTGTCCACGTGTATTCTCAGTTTTTATTTTGATTAAAAAAAAAAAAAAAATCTCAAGATTTGTCTGTGTCTGTCGCAGGATGGAGTCCACGGAGAAATGTGAAGTAGTGATCCAGCATTTCAACGGAAAATACCTGAAGACCCCACCTGGAATTCCAAGTGAGTCTTGTTTCTTTTTTTCTTGACATTTTTGTCTCTTTCCCATATGCAAAATCTACAGTTCGGTCACGAGCAATAGTGAGTTCTGATTGAGTTCCGGGCATCACTCCTGTCCCATCTGCTGGTCTATGTTCTATATCTTGTGGGTTGGTGTTCATTAGCTCCTTGGCTAATGAAATAGCTGAGCTTTCCTTGTCATTCCTCTCATTTTTTTCTCATTTCTCTTCATCTTTGCTTTTGCTACTTCTGCAGGCTGGAACTTCTCAAACAAAAGAGAGAGAGAGAGAAACCACTTAATATTCCCCCTCATGCCTTTGTGATGTTCTTTGCAATCTTCCTAAGAGCTTGCACTCTCTTCTCTTTGCTCTCCTGCTCACCATTGCCATGTCCTCTCTCAAGCTCAGCAAAGGGAGAGCAGACAGGGGGGAAAAAAGGTTGAAAGCTCAAATACACCTACGATTTTATGGGGGGGGATTTGTGTGTGTGTGTGTGCAGCACGTTGTCTTCTCTGTTCAAAGTCGTCATTATCGCTCAATACGCCGGAAATGTAAAATGGCAGCGCATCGAAGGGGCAAGTAAGATGGCGCGAGGAAAGGCAGAGTCAAGGCAGAAGAGAAAGAAGGAGAGGGCAAGGCCTCGGCGAAGACGTATAAAGTGCCGCCTAAGCCGTTTGGGTGCCAGGCGCCGCCGTGCTTGAGGTCTCTTTGGCGTCCCAGCAGGAAGTGGCGGCCAGACAAGGCTTTACCAAGGAGCTCTCCTTCACCCCGGGGCAATTTCATTAACAATACTCATACCCCCAACCGGTATCACAGAAACACACCCATAAATTGCTTTCCGCTTCCCAGTAATACCTCAAGAGAGTCTGGATTTGAAATCTCCATATATGCTCAGCCGCTACATAGCCGGCGGCTATTAAAGGCAAGGTGAGTAGTTACATTGAAGTTGAGCCATAATAGGGAACCTTTAAAGATGTAATATCAGACTGACCTTCGCCTTTAAGGGTCTATCTGTCAGCTGCTCAGACTTTATGATTGTTAATGGATTGTTCAGATGTGTGATAAGCCTGGGAATTTACTGCCTTGACTTAAGCCATTTGACTCCATAGAATGAATGACTCCAACGTTGGTTTGTTTTTTATTTGTTGCAATGGTTGTTGCAACATCTAAAGTCAGTTTATTGGTGCAAAAAATTAGAATAGCTAAAGGTAACATTGGAATAGGACACTTCTTTCCTTAATTCCAATACTTTTGAACAATGTGGTCATTGTTCTATAGCCGATGATACTTGACCTTAGAAGTTGCATTGTATTACCTTAACGTTAACGCTCGAAAAACACTTGTAACAAAAAAATGACCCAAAATTGTGAAAAAACGGGACTGGCCCAGCTTTGTAGGTCATTTATTTAACCCGCATTATTATCATTAGTAGTAGTAGTAGTATTTTATAACCCAAAATGTTGGGTCCAATGAACAAACAGCTTAACAATAAAAAAAGCGTTGTTTTTTGGTCATTTTTTTTAATCCAGTGCTTCTCAATGATATTTTGAGAAAACGTTTTGCCCCCCACCAATCAACGCACTGACAATAAATAAGATTATTATATTTAAAAATTGTATACTTAAAAGTGTCTTCTTTCTAATATTAACAAAAGGATAAAGCAATATCAATCAATTTTCAACAACTGTTAATTATTTTTTGCAGCTTCTATGCGGGTTACAGCTTAGTCTAAAACTGAAAAAAATAACCATTTGCATCAAAGTGCCTGAAACTAAAAGAAAAAAAAGATTTTTTTTTTTTTTTTAAGTTGGACTAACATTTTTGGCGGGTAAGCCACTAACCCCCTAAAGTTGGTTCAATTAAATAACCCAACTTTTATTTATCCAACTGTTTTGCGGTGAGGCATTTACCATCCTTTCTCACATGCGGCAATAACAGCAGCCAAACTGCGTTTACAGGCGACATGTCACTCTTGTCAAGTAGAAAAAGCTGTTACAGATACCGTACGCCATTTTAAAGGCTTCTCACTGTCCATACTTTATGGAAAGTGCTTCCCGCTACCGAGTAAAATAAAAACCCCGGTTTAATTGCCTTACATTTCATGATTGAAAACGTAGTTTTACCTGAGCATTTTCTTCTGTTCCATCCCATTACAAATATTTACCTTGTGTTAAAATAAATTCTGTACAATATATTACTTTACCATACATAACTGAATTGATGTCAAGGTTATTACTGCATATATATATATATATATATATATATATATATATATATATATATATATATATATATATATATATATATATATATATACTGTTTTTTTCCGCACTGTAAGGCGCACCTAAAAGCCTTAATTTTTTTGAAAAAGCTGAAGGTGCGCCTTATAATCAGGTGCGCCTTATATGTGAATCAATATTGATTCCGTCTGGGGAATGAAGGTTGGTCATATTGACATTTCGTTATCAGATTTATTGTTATTACTTTGAGTATTACTATATTGTGATTGAAAAAGTTTTAAAATATGTCATTAATTGAGGGTGCGCCTTATAATCCGGTGCGCCTTATAGTGCAGAAAATACTATATATATATATATATATATATATATATATATATATATATATATATATATATATATATATATATATATATATATATATTCTCTTGATTTGGAACATTTACTGTGTACCGCATTTGTATGTGGAGAATGTCAATGGCTGTTTTGGCAGCGGTGGTATTTCCCTGGAGTCTCCGCTGCACAGGGCAGCTTCTTCATCCATCCTTTTTTGACAGGTCCAATGCGCAGGCCATACCACACAAGGCACAGCACCAACATGTGTGCATGCGCGTGTATAAACCTGTGTGACAGCAACGGCCACTGCTCTTCTAGCACACAGACCGCATGAGCATAAATACAGTCATGCTCCACTAACATTGACCCCGTTGGAATGTCAATGTGCCGTACGCGGTAATGTGAATGCTCTCCCATCATTTAGCATTTGAAATAGCAAACACTCACAGCGGCCGGGGGACTTTTCTGCACATTGCTACATTGTGATACGTAGGGGATCAAAAAGGAAGTGTTTTTAGTTTCTTTATTTAATTCACTTTTAAACAACAAATCTACAGCTGACCTCTACTATTCGCAAGGAATTGAGACCAGGTCAACGTGTATCGCAAAAATCGACATAAAATGGACACTAACTTTTTTTTTTAAGATATTTAGCATGGTTTTATGATATTAGTTTGTCACTGAAATTGCGCGTGAGAGAGAAGAGTCAGCAAAATACAGATGTGAAGTCAGTGCTTGGCCAGTTTTTTTTTTTTTTTTGTCTTGAATTCGTCACTATTGGTCAATCTTGCAATTGGGTGGTCTGCATGTCAATCACTCTAGCAAAATTAGTGATCAATCATTATGTCACTCTGAGTGTGCACGTTTAAATGTTTGCGATTTTGCAGCCATTGGGTGACATTCTGGGGTTTCTTATTTTAACAGCACATTTTTGTATTTTTAATGGAAAATGTGGTCATCATCTGCAGCAAATGTTTATAAAAGTGGAATTAAAAGACATTTTGGGTAGTGAGAATAATTAGATACATTTTTAAAAACTTTTTTCAAGGTTTTTTTTTGGTAGCGATTGAATTGAAAGCACAATAGAGATGAATCGACAACGACTCGACACGAATCACTCACAGTTTTGATATTTGATGCATCAACGAGATTTAACTTTACAATCCTCGGAATTCCAGCTAGTCAGCAGTAAACATTTTTGATTTCCGTCACCCTACATCCCGCAAAAAGACAGCTGCAAAATAATGCAAAATCAATATCACTAATATTACCATCTCTCCCACCTGTATTAACAATGGACAATTTCGTATTTAAATTGCACCGCCGCATTTCGAAAAAGGCTCCCCTCTGAGCAGTGGCACATTTTTTCGAGTCGGCCAGCCCTCACGTGCGGATGCACATAATCAGCTATACAGGTCAGGTTTGTTCACCGCCGCCTGGTTGATATGAGCGGCGCGTAGCCGTCCGGCACAGGGGGCCCTCCGGAGCCGCTCCGCTCTCCCCGCGTCTGATTTGGATTCAGAGAGAGGGACATGATCGATAGCCGTGATGGAGCGCTACAGCTGTTTAGCAATTCCGTGCAATGCGGCGGCCGCTTTGGCCGTTGTCGGACCATGATCGCGCATATACTTGCACGCCGATCCAATCTCTCCAGCATGTATGCTCCAAACACTTTGTTGTATGGTAAGCTCCGCGCTCGATGGTCTCACGCAGGCACCACCGTCTCCGTTTAGAAAAATGATCCCTTTGTTATTTTAAGGCGAGCGCAAAGAGTTATTCTTGTTTTTCCGAGCATGTGGATTTACTCAATAGAGAAAATAAATGAAATCTATGAAATGTGACGCCGGCAATAAACCACACCGAAGTGAGACCAACAGGGACACATTATGATTTACATTGCAACCCTGAGCAATGGGAAAGTCAAAGGAAGTGCAGATAAAAGTGATTTAATCCGCTGGCTCCGCTGAGCCTGATTAAAGCCCGTCATCCCACAATGCATTAAACAGCTTAGAGACGACACCTTATGGTTAATGTAATTCAAACCGGAGATACATTAGCCGATGCCGTGTTTTGGCAGGTGAGTAATTTGTTGGACTTTCATAGTATTGTCGGAAGTCGGCAGAGGGGAAATTGGAAATATTTGATGGACTTTATTGATAGTGCTGTCAAGAACCGCTAAACTGCAGTAGGTGTGTAAAGTTACTCGATATAGCGCAGTATCGGTAATGCTACTGAATAAGTTTGTCACAACGTAAAAAAAAGTACCTCGTGGCAACTTCAGAAGACAGACATGAGACTTCACACCCACTACTAGCGGGATTTCCGGGAATAATCGTCAGGTTTGTCAGGCGCCGTAGGCTGGAGAGGAAAATTAAACAAAAGCAGACCTGTCCAAATGCGCTATTGCTTGGCTAAGCTAAATGCTAACCATTCAAACTCGGAGTCAACTAATGCACAAAATGGCTCAGCTGGGAAAATCACTATTGAACATTAAATTGAATCAATTCCAGAAACCTGGCCACATGCTCCGATACCCCTTGTTTCAGTGAAACTCTACTTGAGGCTAACTACGACGCTGAGTGCCGTTTCATGACCACAAGTAATGACAACTTTGTTGCACGCTAGTGACTCTAGCGATAAGTGGTTCAAAAAATGGATCGATGGATAAAAAAAAAAAAAAAAAAAAACACTGCTACTACTACTACCAAGACTATTTTGATACTATTTTGAAAATGAATATGAGCACTCAAATGTTTGGAGTCTTTCCTCTATCTGAAATTTGTGTCCAAATCTATTCGTGTACATCAGTGGGTCTCAATGCGTCGCTCGTGATCGACCGATCAACCGCCTAGCTATTTTGGTCACACGCATGATGCCTTGTCCTGATTATGCTTCCGGCAGGAAGTCACTTCAAAATAAAAGTATACCAAGGCCATTCGTGTCACATGTTACTTGAACTACTTGTATAAGTACAGTTGTTTTATTTTGAAACATTGGCTGACTTCCTCACAACATTTGGCTTTTACTACAAAAAGTGCATTTATATATATATATATATATATATATATATATATATATATATATATATATATATATATATATATATATATATATATATATATATTGTGCAAGCTGTTTCCAGATATGCCGAAGCAGGGAAAGGTTTCCTCCCTGTTGCCAAGATGACAGAGACAGCCCACGGTATTAAAATAGCCTCTGCCGAATTTAGGCAAGTCCCAAATGACTCAGTAAGTCCCCAAAAGCCCCTCAGAAGCTGCCAGTCATACTTGAGTAATCCATGTTCGTTTCTGTAGTCCTGCCCACTTTCTGCTAGCTAATCAGCGTCCTGTCGACAAGCCCATTGTTACTTCCCGTAGTGTTTGGTATGTACTAGCATGGCTTCATGTATAGACGGGGCGGGAATTTCCCATGATGCATCTGTGCAGCTTTGCAGTTATAAACACGGTTGTAAATTGTGTTTATGCTGTTTTTATGACGGGTCCCTTCACAAGATGATCATAAAGGTGTATTGCATAAAGAAGGCAGGCTGTTTGTTGTTTTTTTTTTAATATGTAGGCCACTTAGGAAATCTTGTGACGATTAATCGAATGCATCCATACGTCTCGTTTTTGCATGAGCTTTGATAATTGTATCTTTTGTTAGCGTTCAGCGATATCATAAATCCGGCCCGATTGTGAATTTTAACGCATTCCCTTTTCATTTCCTTGCGCAACATCCTCACTGCTAAAAGACTTCAACTACAATATACCTCCATCGATAAAATATTATAATGAAATGACCCGCTTCCAGATTTTACCGCTCTCCCATTAGAGTCCGGGGACACGGGAAGTTATTTTTAGTTATTATTATTGGCAACCCCAGTAAGTCAGACGGCTTCCTGAAAAACGATCAATTTCCCTTGATGCACTTTCTCATTATAACCTTATCTCGGTCGCAGACAATAATCTGGATTTGTCACGCTTTGTTTGTTTCGCCACGGAAGTATATCAGTCATGAATTAGCCGAGAAGCGAGAGGGGAGAAAAATTGAGCCGAGGATATGTCACTCAAAGATGAAAGTTTTCAGCCGTGTCATTCAACAAAATAATACAAATCACGTTTGGCGGAGGAGCGGTGCTTTGGCGGGGGTTTTTTTTTTTGCTCTCAATCGGCCACATTTAATGAAGAGAAAAGGTTGAGCGCTACATGAGATAGAGCGAGTGCGGATTTGGCGTAGGTGTGGACTAAGATGAATAAACGTGACAGGAGTGGAGGGGAAGGCCTGGAGAGAACAGATGGGAAAGGGCAGCGAGGGGGAAAAAGTGATGGGCGGCGTTGCGAAACAGAGGAGAAAGTTGGATCAAGCCACGCTTTTGCAAGGTTACGTTTGAGGAAACTTTAGGCCGCTGCGAGATGAAAGCGTGACATTGACTTTTCAGCCGCTTCCTGAGCTTGACCCGCGTGCCGCTGGCCCAGCTGTCCGGTCTTGATCCCCTTTATCTCTCTGCCTCTCGTCCCGCCGCAGCCTTTCTCTTAGCGCCTTTTGTTTGTCCTAGCGTTTCCCTCTCATCCCTCGCTCCCTCTTTTATCTTTCCTGCTTCCTTTCATCCCTCGCTCTTTTCCTACACGACATATTGCGGCTCCTGATGCTCACCGGAGTTCGTTGGTGTTATCTTGATGTTTTAGCGTCGTTAGAGTGAATACAAGACTGCAAATGTTGAATTCTATCAGTACTAGGACAATCGTCAACCTACCGTATTTTTCGGATTATAAACCGTGACGGTTTATAAACCGCGCCGGATTATAAACCGCAGTTGTTCTACGCGTGCGTTGTTTTGGTTGTTTTTGTGAAAATATTGGTCAATGTGAAATTTTGGCACGTTACAATAAGAATCACCCCCATGTGAATTACTGCACTTGAATGATTTAGATTTCTGCTGGGAACCGTGTAAATGTCTAATGTTGAATGTGCTATTGGGAACGAATGATCAACAACGCTTCAGGGAAATTGCATCATTGAAATTTGCACTTTCTGAAGACTGAAAATATTTGAAAGGAGACAAATACCCCCCACCCCAATCCCATAACGTCTTTTTTGTAATGTGGAAAGAGATGCACGTCACTGATTCATAAAAATAGGAATAACATACGCCTTCACATATATATATATATATATATATATATATATATATATATATATATATATATATATATATATATATCAAAACGAGATTGCCTCCACTATACTGTATTCTCTCCCACTGGGGAAAGCACATTTAATTTTAGTATGGCATTTAACCATGAGGAACATACTGCTTAATTTGTTATCGTCTATTTAATTATATTAAGCTATGTGTTTATGAAGTGCGGTGTTACAGAATGCTATTTTTTCTTATTCGAAACTCAAATACTAAAAACTATGTTTGTGGGGGTGGTAGAACGGAATAAACCTGTGTTTTGAATTATGGGCATGGTCATTGAATAAATTCTTGAATTGCAACTTCAAAATAATATTTCTCTGTACATTTTTGGATGAGCTCCGATGTAACTTCAAGTACTTTTGCTGGGTTTTAATAAATAATCTTATTATAACGTTCAAATATCCACGGTATAAACAAAGGGAAATGGAACCCTAATTAATGTCATTGTCACTGATATGACATTTATCGCTATAAAGAATATAATTAAAAGACCATGTAAGACTTTTCACAGCACTGTGCATTATAGGAAATACACTACCTGAGTTTGAGATTGAAATTATAGGAGACATCCTGTTCTAAATCCATACACATTATTTGTGAAGTGCTTTCTCTCTTAGCGGAAGGTCTCTTTGTTTTGTTGGATATTTTTTTTCCCGCATTTATCCAAATGTCGATAAAGAGGTCCTTGCACTCAGATGATATTGGAAGATGTTTTATGGGTTTAAGGTCAAATCTTAGCAAATGCATCCGCGTGTGTACTACAGCACAGTCTTGTTAGAATAGAAAAAAGCCTTCTGAAAACTGAAGCGAAAGGCGACGTAAGGACTAACATTTTCGTATAAAACGAAACTTTTTCGTCCCGTAATGTTTTGTACGCGCACATCCGGTCATTGGCACAGTGATGGGTGGTAAATCGTTAAAGTTGCCAAAAGTTTGCAAGAATAAAACTTTGTTTATTGTGGAAGAAGGGCAAAACATTCACAAGCTGACTTGATACAAAGATGTCATGTAATAAAAATACCACTGGAAGTGAATGAAACAACTGCGATGGCCTGAAGCTTTTCTCGGTATAGAGTAGCTGAGCGCCCTCAATTTCGGTGCGAGCAACATAAGCACCTCGGGCTGGTCTCATTTCTGAAGAACTTACATTTTCTTTTCTCTTACTTTTACTCCATTTTCAAGCTGTTATACTTTCAAGCGATGCAGTTACAAGGTCGGGTCTAGTGCGACAAGGCCACGGAATGTAAAATGTCCATAAATTCATAATAAATCTTATTAATAATACATTTTTGCAAATGTAGCTGTGTAAGGGGTTGTGAAACGAGTGTGAGTTGGAAGGAGATGGTCATCTATGGTATGCGAGCCGGGCCAAAGACACTAAACGGTAAATTGTGGAGGGGTTTTTTTTCTTTTTTTTTAGTACTAATTAGACTTACTGTCGGTTTTTTATTTTAATTTTCAACCCCCATGCTAGTGGGATCGACTTGTACCTGCAATTTTTTCCACATATCTGTGTTTGAATAACATTAATTTGAATGCAAAATAAGAAACATGTCATTTGCAAGGCTTAAAATGAATTATATATATATATATATATATATATATATATATATATATATATATATATATATATATATATATACACGTGTATATATATACACGTATATATATAAACGTGCAAGTATTTTAACAAAAGACGACGCAAGTAAAAAAAATGCAAAAATATATGTCCAAAACCTGTTAATTAAACAAAAACGACAGTATTCAAATACTGTATTGTACTGTATTGTACTGCAAATTCTGTATTGTTTATCAAATAACGGCAATACAGAACTGAACTTTACATAACTACAGTATTGTATACTTTACTGTATTTTTAATGTTGAGTTTTGTCCATTTTGAGGAAAAAAAAGAGTATTTTGAGTTGTTGTGTTGGCTTCGTTTTATGTTTTATGAAAATGTTTGCCTGCGTATCATATGATATTTTACTAATGGCAAATAACTGTCCCCTTGATCATCATCTGGTGATTCTTGTGCATACACAGAAGGATTTTTGATGCCATTTCCATCGTTTCCTTGCTGGACTTTTGATCAGGAGTTGAACCGGGCACATCATATTCTTTATTCCTTATTTTTCTTACGGAATTAAAAGAGAAATAACGAGTAACGATCTCAGTTAGTTTTTTTGTTTGTTTTAAGGCAGGTATCAGTTCCACTTGGCCGTGTCAATGTCACTGCGCTAGGATGCAGAGGGCAGCGAGATAAATCAAGCTGCTTCCCGCCCAAAAATAGCGTGCGAACCTCCATTAGAACGGGACACAGGCGGTGAGGTAACAAGCAGAGGTCAGGATGGTCAGCCAAGTTATTTCCGTCGCATCACCAGACCTCCAGGAATGGACAGCCGTTCATTCATCCCACACTGTCAGCAGGCTAGGATACACACGCAGGCGGAAAGGTGTGTATGAACTCAAGAACGAGGATGGGAAAAGTCACGTGTGTGGATGGAAATGACACCTGCTTTGTCAACATTTTGTTTTTTTATCACCTGGTTATTTTTGTCTTTTCTGTCGGCAGTACGAGGTCAACTTCCACTAAATCCGTTGTAGCATGCTTTAATAATGTATGTGTCTGACAACAATGTTGTCCAATTTTTCAGGACTACTATATATATTATCCAACCACAAGAGAAAACAGAACGGTTAGCAAAATTGTATGTTTGTAAAAGCAGATTATTAGTCTTCATGTGGCTCTATTTATGTGCATGGTCAACATTGCAGGTCAAACTCGTACAGTGGACCCCCGCTATACAAAATTAATTTGTTACTTCGGATCGTAAGGCGAAATCGTCGTACGGCGGGCAATAGAAACCAATGGTCATTAGCTAGTGCGTTTAAGACCCAAGGTAAAACTGTATATATATTTAAAATTAGTATAGTAAGTGCTACTTATATATAATATACATATATATCATTAAATAACATCAGAAATAAAATATATATAAACAATTTATTTACCTTTGGAGTGATGTGACCTGAGCTTGTTATCGCCATATCCCCTAGCGACGATAGCCTAGCCTAGCATTCGTCGTATTTCTTGATTTATCTGGATGTCGGCAGGTGGGGGGAGAAAACAGAGAAGGGCAACCTTCCGCGCTCGGATCTCCCAACAGCCGTCATCATCTTCAAATCATCTTCGAAGATCTCCATTGCTCGGTAGTATATTTTGGATTTTACTGTAATATTAACAAAAACAAAACCAAACATCTAACAAACTCACTTGTATCTGATACTGCTGCGAGTTTACGGCTGGAGGAATATCAGAACACTCCGTAGTTTGGAAGACGGGAATTCAATATGCTCTGGACTAGTAGCACAAGACATCATAGATATTGAGGTATTACTTGTCTTACTTTTTCTCAGCGCGTGGAGGTCGGTACCGGATGAAACATTTGCGGCTGTCGTTATCATCAAAGCTGACAGTCCCTGATGTAGATGGCATTGCAAAAAGCATAGAAAACATACAAATCCCAGCAGCAGAAAAACAGATTTGTCCCTTGCTACTTCCTTTGTACATATTTCTCTCTCTCTCACACACACACACACACATCGACATCAATAGTCCATTAGAACTGTGTTGCTTTCATTACCTCCGGTTTGGCCCTAAGACAGCCTTCAGAGTGAAGTACAGCAGAGCAAAGCCGGCCAGGTTTGCAGTACATAGCCAGAGAAATCTAGTAATGGCCGGTACTCTTTTCTCTCTTTCCTGTGCGCCAGCTGCAAAGTATGAACGTGTGCTATCAAGAGACCACCCCTGCTGCGCCGCACTACATCTGACTACAACTGTTTGTCCCCAGTCGGGCACGAGTTAGGAGGAAAACATAGAACTCAAAAATAAAAAACGTCTGACAATACACATAGCTTTTGGAATGACAATAAAAGCAGAGAGGCTCCTAAAAGAACGTTACTGCTACACAGTAGGACACGCCGCTAACAAAACCATTTAGCGTATTTTCCGCACTATAAGGCGCACCTAAAAGCCTTAATTTTTTTGAAAAAGCTGATGGTGCGCCTTATAATCAGGCGCGCCTGATATACGGAACAATATTGAGATGGGGAATGAAGCGATAAAGTAAGCTTTACCCGTTTCTTTTCGTGTTTACACTTGAACAAGGTTGGTCGTATTGACATTGAGTTATGATGCAGTTTAGAGTTATTATTATGACTTTGAGTATTACAATATTGTGATTGAAAAAGTTTTTAAATATGTCTTTAATTGAGGGTGCGCCTTATAATCCAGCGCGTCTTATATATGGAAAAAGTTTTAAAATATTTCATTAATTGAGGGTGCCCCTTATAATCCGGTGCGCTTTATAGTGCGGAAAAAAACGGTAAATTGTGAAAACAATAAAAACCTGGTAGTGGTAGAAAAAAATACTTTTACAGAAAGACTATTCACCGATAATTTTGATGAAGGTAAAGCTGTGCTCTTTTTTCCTAAAATCATATTTATTGTTTCTCTACTCTTTATTTTCTAGTCTTTGACGCTTATAAACAGTATCTGCACTTTGCATGTTTTCTTTAAAGGCACAATGTGTAAGATTTTGACCGTTTTTCATTCAAAAGGATGAAATTAGATTAAAGCCGAAATCATTTTAAATGAAATCCAAACACTCCTATTCATCTTATGAAAACATAATGTGAAAATTACAACCATAGCAACTGCTACGGGGTCAATGGACATTCTTTTAGAACCACATAACATCAGAGATGTAAGATCAGCACCGTTGTGCTGTGACACATCTTAAACTTTGTTTCTTTTTAAACCAAACGATATGGAAACATAAACCATTTCGGTTCAAGGCCGAACCATTGCCAGTACAAAACATATTAACCGTAAAGGAGAATTCTGATGTATTCTTGAGAAAATCCGAGTCATTAAATTGAACCGTCTGGCCGGTGAAAATTGACACTTTCAGCCGCTCTAATTACTTTTGACTCTTTTCTTCCCCAAACATGCGCTTTTGATAATGGAGCCAATATCTTTTCCCGCTCAACAGAGCCCGTCCCGATCCTGTTACGCATACACAAACAGATTTAAGGCTAACATTGAGCCAGTCATATCTCTTTAGGCCCAGACATAATCTAGCCACAGATTCATTCAGATCAATTTTTCAGGATGTCTTATTTGTAGAGCGGGCCGCCGGCTCCGTGAGGGAGGGGCCGTGTCGTCAGGGTGTATCCAATTTCATGCTGCAAAGCAAATGGCCTTGGAGATCAAGGATTATACAGCAGATTTCCAAGTCGGGCTGCTATTGATTCACCGTGCCCCTGGTGAACTCCTCATTGTAGCTTCTTCATGTAAGCTTTTAAATGCCGCTACCTCCTAAGTATCCGCCCACCCCACTTGAGATCAACAGCGCCACGGTAAATGACCTCCTAAAATGATTTCGTGGTCTCATTCGTCGCTCGGAAACATTTCCGATTAACGCGTGAGCAGCTTTTGTTTTATTTTAGAGTGCAGTTTGGAAATGCTGAACTGCTGTGGAAACAATTCATGTGACAAACGTGGATAAACATCTCTAATTCTAATGTGGCACTTTTTTTTAACTACATTTATTTGAATGTGTTGTTACGTGTATATATACACAGTGATCCCTTGTACTCAATTTGTACTTGGAGAAATTACGGAAAAATATACGGATACACATTATTTTGTTTCATTCAACCAAAATAAAATTGAGTTAATTCAATGAGCATATTTCATTGTGGTTAATGCAAGATTTCCAGTTGCATTTTCCCTCAGCATTACAGTACAACATTCAATGTAATTTATACATTAAAAAAAAGCCAAAGAAACCACAGAATGAAATAATCTAATATTGCTTTTAAGCGTATATGATATAAAACCTTCCTGTTGCAACGTTACGGTTACTTTTCTGTGGAACGGTGGCCTTACAAGTAACAGTAAACGCACATACTCGCATAAAAAAATAAATCTATGGTCAATTATGATGGAAAAACGAAAGAAAACAAAAGGTAACTCTGAGGTAGTTCCTTTCCATCTCCGTTCCAGTTGATTTATTCATTTATTTTGCAAAAATTCCCCCGCATAAAATTGGGAACGAAACACAGGATAAAATAGATTCCAATGAGTCTTGGGATCGAGTACGCGCAAATTGGCGCATAATTGTGTAAAATCAACCACGGGGAGTGCGAGATTTTTGCTGGAAAGGAGAAAGCGTGTCCAAATCCTCTCTGTTCTCACAGCCATTACAAACACGAGTGGATTAGCCAGGAGACCCCTGCTGAGAGAGCGAATGGGAAAGATGAAGGGAGGCCGTTTTTCTTCAGCATTATCTAAATAACAGACCGGGGAATTCAATAAGTACTGGCCTCATCAGACCTCATCAGCTCCCCCAATTAGGCTGCGCGTCGTGGCGGCCGGTGGGATGGTTGCCGCGGGTGACAGATGAGCCGATCCGACGGTGCGCTCGGCCGGGCCGCGCGCCGAGCTCGATCACATACTCTAATTTGTTTGTGACGTAGGATCTTATTCTTCTTGTCTCAAGACGGACGTTCTTGTTGCGCATTGAGACCGCAGCCCACGTTGACGTCCTTGATCTGGCCATGACTACTCCTTGACATGAAAGCCTTGGAGTTTGCAAGGAGAGTAGCTACGCTTTAGCCTGGCGGGGCTTGGGAAGCTACGAGATATTGACGTTACCCTCCCACATTACCGCTCAGTGTTTCCCCAAGGGTCAGGACACGTGGAGAACATGGCTCTCCCGTATCGATTGTGATCCATTAATGCCGACTGAGAAAAACAAAGCCTTTGATTACATCTGAGAAATTCGGACAGACTCAAAATAAGCTTTTCTATCTGTGAAGATTTGCCCTATTTGGTTTTCTATTGTGATGTGTGGCCGCCGAAGCTATATGACTGGGTCACTATTGGTTCATTAACTTGGTGTACTATGTAGACCGCACTGTATCCATCCTAAGTTGTGTTTCCACGATTTTGGCTGCCTAATACACTATAAAGAGGAGACCAAAAATAAACCAAAATGCGTCAATTCCACCACTTACTGTATTTCTCCGAGTACAAGTCATTTTTTCCCTCCTTCACAACACCCATATTAGTTATTATTATATTACAGTGGACCCCCGGCTTACGAGTTTTTTCGTCCCCTCTTTAAGGCATTTTCCCCGCTTTGCGACAAAAACAACTGTCATGACCCTAGGGGCTTGGCTGTATTTGTGTAGTTTTGTCTCCATCTGCAGGCATTTTTAAGTAATTGCGTTTATTTTCTGTTGCCGTCCCTGCAACACTTCACTACAATGCCGGTCTGCTATTGGTCGGTGTCTCCTCCCTACAATGCTGGTCTGCCATACGGTGAATTCGCCTTACGAGCCCAACCGCGGAACGAATTAATCTCGTGACCTGGGGGCCCACTGTATATTATAAAACCCATGAATATATGATAATTTTTCTGTTTATTTGCCATCAACTGTCACGCTGTGAACATCAGACGAGTGACTTGATACCTTCAATTGCGATTCTTTTGGCTGACGTGAGAGTACAGCATGCCACTGTTACCATCTGGTGATGAATGTCTGAGCCCCGTTCGCACAGCATAACATCTATGTGGATTTTGGAAAGTGAAGTTTGTGTCAAGTGTTTTTGAGAACAAAGAGAATACCTCAAAATGAATAAATTATTCCCCTTGTGGATTTCTAATGCAGCGTTTGGAGTGGAGAAACACATTCTGTTTGACAAAAGGAGGACAAAGTCATCCAATCATTTTGCGTTCGAAGAATCTTTGACACTATGTCATGCCATTTTTGACCGATCTTTACTCATTTCCAATTTAATCCGATTAGGTTCCAATACAATGTGTTCTGGTGCGGTTTTTACTTATATTTGTTCAGATTTTGAAATAATAGCTAACATTTCAGGCCAGCATGAAAAAAATAGAAAGGTTTTGAACAAACACTGGGGCATGCAATGGGCAAACGTAACAGTCTATGATTGCTGTGGATGCTTGGCCTTATGTTTGAATTGTCAAAACATCTGCCACGGCAGTCACAGCGCGGGCGATAAAAAAAACGTTTTGGCATTTGTAAAACCTGATGTACACAACTGAACCTGACAGCACGTAATAAGGCGGAACACGACTTGGAGATGTTCCATTGTGGGACAGGGATCATATTTATTCCCGTCATCTTTTCTAAAAGCGAAGCCACATGTTTAATGTACCTCCAATGCCTGCCGTGGCATACCTCTTTATAATGCTTTATCGAATTTGGGTATGAGCGAGAACCGGGGAGACTCTCTCTGCCTGAGAGTGTGTGCGCCGTGCAGTGTGTATGTCACAACGGGTTCTTCTTTTTTGGTACAAAAAATGGATTGATTAATTAATAAGCGATGGAAACTAATATGATCAAACGTGCAGTATATTGAGCCATTCCCCTCACTGTTCTGACAGAAACCCAGAGGTGTCCAAGTACAGGGACTTCATTAGAATCTGCCAACATGGCAGAAGACTTGTTTTTTTTGTTGTTGTTGTTTATTCTCCTCCATCACACCCCCGTGTGACCTTATCTCTTCTAAGATCTCGGAGATGTCAATTGTCTTATATGTTTCGTGTACAGTTCAAGCTTGTTAAGTCAAAATTTCATACCTTGTGCTTGTGTCGGTGTAGTGATAATAAAGGCTATCTATCTATCTATCTATCTATCTATCTATCTATCTATCTATCTATCTATCTATCTATCTATCTATCTATCTATCTATCTATCTATCTATCTATCATCATCTTCAGACCCATCCAATTTGTTTGATGATTTGCTGATCATCTTACTTGGGATATTATCTAAATCGTTTCCCAAATGATGACTGTTGTGAGATCAGAGCATACTTTCCGTCTACCATAATTGCACCTATCTATCTATCTATCTATCTATCTATCTATCTATCTATCTATCTATCTATCTATCTATCTATCTATCTATCTATCTATCTATCTATCTATCTATCTATCTATCTACCTACCTACCTACCTACCTACCTACCTACCTACCTACCTACCTACCTACCTACCTACCCACCCACCCACCCACCCATCCATCCATCCATCCATCCATCCATCCATCCATCCATCCATCCATCCATCCATCCATCCATCTATTATATATTTAAATACTCAAATGAATACTTTTTGGAGAGACTTTTTGGAATCACATTGTTTCTTAATGCCGGAGATTATATTTCCTTAATCACATGAGTGGAAAGCCAGTGCTCCATTGTGGTCAGACTACAGAGCAAAGAGACGGTTCATTTCCATGTGGGGGTGAAGCCCGCTGAGGCTAGCAGCGTTAATGAGAATATCAGAAAGGGATAGATAGCGGAGATGAGGGAAATTGAATGGCAAATTATGCAGCAAGTTATTTTAAGTTGTTATTGTCAGCTCATCTTCACAATACATTTATCTATACCAACCTACCTTAAATAATACTAAAATGGGCTCAGTTACGATAAGAGCGGATCACAAAATTGTTGTAGTCTGCACATGAGAAAAATTGGGTCAAAAGAGGACCGCCGCAGCTTTTTGAGTCATTCAATTCAAAACCCTAAAAGTTGAGTCTTTTATCCATCCGTCCATCCCTCTATTATCTTCTGCTTATCCAAGGTCAGGTTGCGGGGAGGAGCAGCCTCAGCAGGGGTTCCCTCTCCTCGGCCACTTGTCCAGCTCCTCTGGGGACATCCCCAGGCGTCCCCTAGTCTCTCCAGTCCCTGGGGCCTCCTCCCAGTGGGACATGCTCGGAACACCTCAACAGCGAGGCATCCAGGAGGCATCCTATTCAGATGCCCAAACCACCTCAATCGGTTCCTCGACACGGAGGAGGGGCGGCTCGACACAGAGTCCCTCAAGGATAAGCTTCTCACCCTATCTCTAAACAGAGGAAACTCATTTCGGCCGCTTGCATCCGTGATCCGCGATCTCGTTCTTTCGGTCACGACCCACAGCTCGTGGCCATAGGTGAGGGCAGAAACTTAGATCGACCTTTAAATAGAGAGCTTTGACTTTACAGCGGATGCTGCACCGATCCGCCTGTCGATCTCTCGTTCCGTCCTACTCTCACGTGTGGGTCATTTATTTTGAGTCTAAAGAAATAACCCACAAATCAACCACATTTTGGGGTTATTTGAGTCTATTTGTGGTATTTAATTGATATAATTCTACTCTAAAATCTGTTGGGTCACAAACCGAGTCAAAACCAGACATACTGGCTTCTTGAAAGTTGGGTCCAAATGAATAACTTATAGAACAATCTAATTTTAGGTTGTTTTATGGATTATTCATTTTGACCTTTTGGGCTAAATGAAAAAGTGCAAAAATTCAAGTTTTTATTTTCTAATATGATCCAACATTTGGGCTTATCTACTGTTTTGTTGTGGTTAAAAAAGAATGCACAGCCTGTTGACTGTGTGTAGCTCTTCTTTTTAGAAGACAAAAAAGCAAACATAGAAGTACCTGCAGCTCCTGTCAACCGCTAGATAGTTCCTTTCAGCACAATGTTAATTACAGGCTTTGTAACTCTCTCCTGACAGCTAGGATGCTGTCAGTGCAGCCAAGCAAATCTTCTCACACATCCTGTAGCCGCTCGCCTCTGTCACAAAGTCACCTGATCCCCAATCAGCCACGCCGCAACTCTATCGATCTCCGCCGGCTACAGTTAAAGGGTGACCTGCGTGCACGCGCGCGTTTTAATATTCAGCTGCATTCTTTTGTTGCCTGTAAATCAACGACACAGCCGGCATTGATCGTCAATCACCAGTGACATCATTGATCTGACTGGTTGTGCGGCAATAGGCTTGTGCCTATAGTGAGGCTATGGCGTATTGATCAATGCTGGATACAGTATTGAGGGATCTTTATTGGTAATTCATTTATCAGGCCGTAATTTCATTTTCTTTCCTGTCTATATTATTCTTACTGGACGTTCAATGGAAGGAAACCTAGTTAGCCCACGGGGCACGCTGCTTTTTTTTTTTTCCTTTTTAATACACCGTGCTGCTGCTTCTTGCATTCGTTTTCAAGCATATTTCCTCCCTGTTGAGCTGTCATAATCAATTTGCAGCCACGAGTAGCCTAAAGGTTAAGGTTAAGTGAAAAGTCGTTTTGAACCCCTGGGCCGGCGCTGATAATAAATGAGAAGCATAGTACCATTTAGATAGGTCCCTAAAATCCAATTTTTCGTCTGATTTCCTCTTTGGCCAACAATAGTAGGCTGTTTGAAATGCAGCTTGGGTGTGAATATGCATAACTCTTTAAATGTCAAATGGCACTGCCCCAAAAATAGCATGAAGCACTGTTCCTTGAGTCAATCCATCAGCTCCCTCCTCATTTGAAGAAAAAAAATATAAATATACATATATACCACATTTTCCACACTATAAGGCGCACCTAAAAGCCTTAATTCTTTTAAAAAGCTGATGGTGCGCCTTATAATCAGGTGCGCCTGGATCAATATTGGATCAATATTGAGATTGGGATTCGTACATGGGGAATAAGTAAGCTGTACCTGTTTCTTTTGTGAGTTTACACTTGAACAAGATGATCATATTGATGAGTTATTATAATCTTGAGAGTTTCGAGTTATTATTTCAGTTATTATTGCTATTACTTTGAGTATTACTATATTCTGATTGAAAAAGATGTAAAATATGCCATTGATTGAGGGTGCGCCTTATAATCCGATGCGCCTTATATATGGAAAACGATGTAAAATGTCATTAATTGAGGGTGCGCCCTATAATCCGGTGCGCCTTATATATGGAAAACGCTTTAGAATATGTCATCAATTGAGGGTGCGCCTTATAATGCGGAAAAGACGGAAATAAAAAAACTCTAAACCTAATAACAATGCAGCAGATATTCGCCACTGATCCACCATGCATGGCACAGATACAAAAAAAACTTGACCAGTCTTGGCAGAGGTCTTCTTCTATACAAGTTCTTTACGGTTTACTCGCAAAGCTGATTTATTCTGTTTCTGAACAATGTCATCAATATTCTGATAAATGTTTGCTGTAGGTCAGGTGGATGGCAGTTGCACTGAATTACAATCTGTATGATTCATCTCTGTAGATGGGAGGTTTCACAGGTCACCGGAGGCGTCGGCAGTGTTATAATACTCGGCTAACAGGGACAGGGTTAGTTTCGGCGTCAGCCCACACAGGCAGTGACACAGACACGAGCAACACAAGAGAAGCCCACAGGCGCAGTCTGTCCACCACAGCTGAAACTGCCCGAGAAAAAAACAAAAGGTCCAAAAAACGCAAACTTCAATATTGCACTTTTGTACCTGAAGGCTTAAACAAAGAAAAAACAGTGGGTAGGGTTTCTTATCTTATAAATATATAGAGTTTAAACTCATATGACAACAATCTGCGTCTGGCATGCATATGTTAAGTAGAGTATGTAAAAAACGTTTTAAGAAGCACACCACTGGGGTAAAATAACTCTTATTATCTTTGTAAAGGCATAGTATTAGATGGATCTTTTGTATATTGTTCGACTGATCAAATGTCAAGTGTGCACAATGCTTGATAAAATGAATTCTATTCTGGCACATTTCTTGTATGCTATTAGCCTGATCAGATGTCAAGTGTTCACAATTGCTTTGTCTTCTAAAATTCATTCCTCTCTGGCAGTTCATTTTTCATACTTGCGCTATTCGCTTTCATCGCAAAAGATCTTGTTCCATGGCTAATTATTAGTAATAGTAGTAGTTATTTAATCAAGGGGCCACTGAGATGTTGTTGGGCTTGTATGCAACCCGTGGGGCAATATTGTAAAGGAATAAAATGCATCAAGGTGACAGGCTAGGTAATAATTTCTGGTTTTCTGGAAAAGCTCCACTAAACCGAGTGTGATGACTTGGCTCACTTCTTGATCCACGTACAATAGCGTAGCTGGATGTCAGCTGTGTGTTTTTTTAGCTGGCATGTTATTTTGACTCCACTACACAAAAAACGTTTTTGTTCTCACACTATTCTAATTTTGAGCCAAGTACAATGTGGTTATAGAAAATTGCCCTACTGGGCAGCTGTGTAAAGTGGGCAATTTTACTGGAAGCAAGATGTCGGCGTTACGGGCCGGCGTGTGTGGCTGTAACCATAAGTCACGCCCCCTTTTCAAAGAGGAACTGACAGCAGAAAACCTTAAAACTACACTCTACTGCTCTATTTAATTAAATGACGTTTGCTTTGAATTTTTAAGGCCTTCACATGTTACTCTGATTTTTGGATGGATGGATGGATGGATGGATGGATGGATGGATGGGTAGATAGATAGATAGATAGATAGATAGATAGATAGATAGATAGATAGATCCATCAGTCTGTTGCTAGCTAGGCAGCTAGCTAGCTAGCTAGCTATAAATCTTGGTCGATAGATAGATAGATAGATAGATAGATAGATAGATAGATAGATAGATAGATAGATGGATCTGACAGCTTGTTGATAGTCAATCTAGATAGATAGATAGATAGATAGATAGATAGATAGATAGATAGATAGATAGATCCATCAGTTTGTTGCTAGCTAGGCAGCTAGCTAGCTAGCTAGCTATAAATCTTGGTAGATAGATAGATAGATAGATAGATAGATAGATAGATAGATAGATAGATAGATAGATAGATAGATAGATAGATAGATAGATAGATAGATAGATAGATAGATAGATAGATAGATAGATGGTTGGATGGATGGATAGGCGCAATTGCGGGAGACGGAAAGAGACTACAGGAGATAGATTAGCGCGTCAGCGGCAAGCTACATCACATCACTCTTCAAGTGTTGCAACAGCTCATCGATCAGGCCTCCGCCACCCACGTTCACGGCTCTTCCCTTTCTGTAATCCATAATATCATCTCAGGCTTGAAGTGGCCGGTGTGCTGTAGGGGCCCTCTATGGGAAATGTGGAGCAATGGCAGATCAATAGCAATTCAGCAGAGGGAGGACTAGACTCACTATGCTGGTCAGTTGCCCGCCGCCTCGTCCTCACCAGGGTGAACTTGGGAAGTGGGTTGAATCAAGGCAAAAAATCATTCAGACACACTCAAGGATACTGGATGAAAAATCTAGAGTTCTCCATAAAAATTAAGCTTTCTTTGTAGCACCTTCTGCCATGTCCTTCTCTCAGCACCGCATCCCATTTATGGGGCCATGTCGCAAGCCACGTGTGTCATCCCTGTCAGCAAGCCCTCTTGCGGACTCTTTTAATTTCCATTCTGAAAAATGCGAAGACAGTGTGACACTTGCGAGCGGTATCGACTGTGATCTGTCAGAGTTGTGCCTTTGGGGCTCCGGCTGTTGTCTTCCTTTCTTCCCTAGTTGGGGATGTTCAGAGTCTTTTTAAACAGAAAATGGTGGCATTATATTGAAACAGACAGGTGGCACTGTTTTCATTTTCTTCCACATGATTTTTGTTGTAGTTTTTATATCAATAATTTAAAAGTGCATTCTCGCTTCGGAGGAAATCTTATTCAAAGGCAACTGTCATTTAAGTGCTGTTGTTAAAGGGATAGTCAAGTCAAAAATTGTCTTTCCAAGAATATGTATGGTGTGCCCCTAGTACTCACAGCATTTTGATTCATATGAATTTATGACATTTTTAGGCTTTTTCTGGAGTAAAGTGGTCATATTTGCTCTATAATTAACAGGGATACACCGAAATGAAAACGGTTGGTCGAAAATGAAAAACACCGTGTTCTGCACAGGTCTGATGAAGATGCAAAAAAACCCCCAAAAAAACCCTGCATATTTTAACTGTGAATATTATATTTGTTCATTTTAATGTCACCGTTTCTTTGTGGTGAAAATGATTGTTTTTATAAATGGCAAAGTCAGTTTTATTCTTAATTTTTATTCATTTTTCATGTATTATTTTGCTTTTAATGGTGTTTTGTCCGAAAAAAAAAGAATTTTTCAGGCCTTTTTCCACTGGAAATCTTTAAATTTAGTGCATCCCCAATAACTAATTAGATAACTAAAAATACAATGAGTAAATTTCTCATAGTTCACTGAACGCAACTCACAATTCCAAGAGTTCATGAACACAACATACTCGTAGCTGCTCTACCATTGGCTATTCCTTAGCACCTTCCTGGCATGCCATTGGCTAAGAGGGACCTCTACCACAAAAAATGATAACAGCAGTTAAAAGGTTAAAAGCTTTTCTTTTTTTTTCCTTCTTTCTTTGTTTATTACTTTTATTAATGCACAACTCTCATTTATTGTGCAACGATCTAAATGTAACATGTATTTTTTACATGTTTTGATGCATTTTTATGCTTCATAAAACATTTATGCCGGAATTTTGGGAGGCTTGGAACGGATTAGGGCATTTCCATGGAAAACGCGTCGAAATTTCTCGTAATTCTTAGGAGCAACTCTGCGTGTTCCGTCTTGTCGTGTCCCCTGAACAACGCCGTCTGCACAATAATTTGCCATTCAAACGACGTAGTTGGCATGTTTGACTTAGAATTTATGAATCGGGCTTTGGGGCGCTAACGATCCCGCTCCTCCAACACTGCCGGGCAGGAACTGCCGCCTCTGCTATTTCAACTCAGCTGTGAAGTTTTATTTCTAATGAATCATGTTGACTATTTGTCATCCAAGCGGTTTAGTGCATTGATTTGCTTATTGGAAGCAATAAGAGCACGTTTGACACTTATCAAGTGTACTGTCGCGTTCCACTTTATTGCCTACCTTCGTGGCTGGAGCTGAGTTAGTTTCCGTTTATAATGCTACTGTGAATTATCAGAAGCTATTTCTACAAATCTGTGGTTTCTGCTTTCTCCTTATTGTCTTCTTGTCCGTGTTGGCCCCTCCCTCCCCTTGCCATCTCTTTCCCATAAATACTGCCTTCCCAATGTGGGCAGACAGGTCAAGCTAGCTGATGGGAATCAGACAGTTGTTGATCCAATTAGAGATACCCTGGAGCGGCGTCAGAGAACATCTGAATTCCAATAAAACAATGTCTTCTTCTTCCTTCCCTATCCCTGTGCTCTTCAACACGTCCTTGCAATAAAAACGGATCAAGATGTCCAAATGGATTCTCGGAGATGCTTAACTCGTATAAATTCGAGCCAAGAAACCGTAGACACCTCTAACCCGACGTTTTGCGGAGTTAAATTAAGTTTCCTTTTAAAACAGCTTTTTACTTAAGTGCCTAATAGAAGTTATGCGCTAAGCTTTGCAATTTTAGAAAGTATAAAGTAAGCCGCGCTCTTGTGACTTTACACACGTATGTCATTCCAATTGAAACGACGAATCTATCACGCATCTGCACGTACTTAGTGGGCATTTTGCTAAAGTGTCTCTCAACCAATGAAAATCCAGTACCGTGTCTAAGAATCAAACTTCATCGCGTGTGTTTTTGCACGGCAAAGTCCCTTTGGTAACAGCCGATTAAATGGTAACCGATTGCGCGTCAAAAGAAAAAAGAAGAAGCTTGTTTTCCCCATTGAGAACCTTATTAGTCGCGGTTGTTGGCATTTGATTGGAAAACACGTTTTTTCAGATTGATTGTTAGCTCAACCTTTTAAATACACCTTGAAATACACGACATGGACAAAGGTAATGAAACATGGCCCTTAATCAATTCCTTAATTAATCAGGGCTTAGGCAAACTTCAGATCTTCAAGAATCCTAATTATTTATTATAACAAGACATTTAGGCTAATTATATGCATCCTACTTTGTGAGTGTTTTGGGCAAGTCCAGCATTACTTTGCCACAGTGCAAAAAGCAATGTGTATTGTACACACACACACACACACACACACACACATATATATATATATATATATATATATATATATATATATATATATATATATATATATATATATATATATATATACTTTGTTGTTTTTTACAGTGGCTACATGGCTGAAAAAAAATTCACAGAAGGTACGTCATTTAAAAACAGGCTGAGAACCATGGAAAATGTATGAATGAATATACAGTACTTGGCTTGCATAATTAAATGTAAGAATTGCAGTACATCTCAATAAGTTAATGAGCACATTTACATCCGTAAAAAATACATAATGTACATTGTAAATATACAGACGCTAGCGGTGCTACATAACTACTGACATATTGGTCCAGTACCTTAATTGTACATTCATTTATGATTCAACGAAGATTAAATTACACCTGGAAATAGCTTTGCCTACCTCAACGACTACATAAAAAAAAGTTTCTTTAGGTGTCACTGAGGTTTTCGCACCTCCGTTTAATACCCTTGGCGTGAATTCTATTTCGAAATGTATGATTTCCTCAACAGATGAATTTCATCTTTGAGTGATAAACATAATACTAAAAATTCCGATACGCCACGCGTAACTATTTTCATTGGTGCACCACTTGAAAATGTACACTATAAATCACTAGCGTAGCAGGGAACAAGCGACGGCGGTGCTTCGGTAGGTCGACAGAGAATCAATGTTTATGTTGCTTGTTCAGCAGTGTACCATGTAGCATAGCTCTAATTTGAGGCGGGAATTATTCGCTGAGTTACACGCTGTCTCGTTGTATGATGTCACCTTGCATAGATTTTGCAAGGATCAGCATCCCTTCAACACATCCCAATTTTGGAAACCTTAAGGTTTGCCAATTGAAGTAAGGAAATAAATTGAGCTGCATGACTTCAAATTCTTTTCGTCCCCGAAATGCGAATAGGACAAGCAAGACGCGTGTCCACCGCGCCGCTCACATGTCTCGATGTAGCAGTTCAAAACAATCTTAATGTGACTCCATCCGAAGTGACGTCAGAAAAAATCGAGTCATCCACTAATCACGTTAGCTCGTTAATGCTCCGATCATTTCATTAAGCTGCACCAGTCCCTTGTCATGCGCTCTCATCGCTTTTATTGGTGATTTATTGCCACGGATTTATACGGCATCGTTGGGTTCTCCGGAACCGTGATACTTTATCACTATCAATGCCTCGTAACATCTGTGAGCAGAGATTAAGGCATCAGCAGTTCTTTCTGTTGGTGTCATCTCTGGCACAACCAGAGTGAAATGTCCTGTTGCTCGACCCCCCCTCGCCCCCCCACCCCCTTCTGCAGACTCCGGCTTGTCACCTGCCCAAGTTGTCACGAGTCGCCAGGCTCGTAATGCGAATGTGATGACAGGAGAGCTGTCAGGTCCCTTATAGGCCAACAGGTGCACCGTAGTACCGTTTGAATCAGTTTAGAGACTCACTGCGCATTCACACAAGAAGTAGATAAATAAATCTCTCACATTGTGCGTAGCAAGCCGATATCATGGATTGTTATCGTTTTTGGAAGTGAACTAGTAAAATCAATAAAATTATGCATGATTGTCCTAGTTTGAGTTGCTTCTGTAGAAGTGATTTCGCCAGACCCGACATTTGGCTGTCCACTGTTACATTTTTCGGAGCTATTCTAATCCTGCTGATTCAGATTGCAAAGTGAACACAATTGCGCTCCCGAGCTGAGAAAACAATCCATTTATCATGAAATCTACCATTACGCCGCATTTCTCGATTTTTCTTTACTTTTTTGATTGGTTTACAGTTTTCTTTCTCTCAATAGGACACTTGAGAAATCCGAAACAAACGGTGGTGTTTGGGGCGTTGTTTACACACTGAAAAAAAAAACCATGAAGGTAGAGCATGAAAATCTTCCAAATGTTTCCGTGTAGTGGCTTGCTATCACATTATGTTTTATTTTTTTTCCAATAGCATAAACATACTTGCCTTGTTAACATGCTATGAGAACACGTCCTAACCCTATAAACTGCAGACATGCAAACATGGTGACGAATAATTGTGATAAATCATCTCTGGTCACCGTAGAAATCCTTCATGTTTTGTTTCATGCCAAGTAATTGCACAGTGGAGGTAGAGACTTTCTTTTTTGCTTAACTCAGAAGACACAGCCCAGTCAGACGATGGCTGTGATGGCTTCACAGTAGGGGGAAAAAAAAGGCATAACATTTCAAATAAAAGAGACCGCGCCTGTTTAAGTAAAACACAAAGGGATTATAGCAAACAGGAACGCCTTGTAGAAATAAGCTTCGGCTGACAGATCGGTCCCACATAACCATCTCAGAGGTATTTACAAGAGCGATTACTGTGATTATTATTTCAACAATACCCTCCAATGCTCTTTCATGCGCTGCCAGCTTGGGATGGGCTCGGGTGGGCCTGCCAACATCAGCCATCTGGGGAATTTTGCCCGAGAGCTCTATAGAAGGCCTTGTGAAGGAAGACATTTGGAAAAGGGGCGCGGCGGGGGTCGCCGATGCCGTCCTCTGTAACGGGGCTTTGTCCTCTCTCCGCTTCTGCAGCTCCCACGGAGCCGTTGCTGTGTAAATTTGCCGACGGAGGCCAAAAGAAGCGCCAGAGTCAGAGCAAGTACCCTCAGAACGGGAGGCCGTGGCACAGAGAAGGCGAGGTGAGTGTCACGCAAGCAGAGAACATTGATTTCTACCGTACGCGCGCATTGGAGTGTGCAAGGTAGAAAGCTCCTAAAAAAGAAAAACGTACGCCGCCTCTGTCTGCATGTGTGCGCACATCTGTGCATCAAGTGATCAGCAAGCCTCTAACACCTATAAAGCAGTGAAGCGTTTAACCGAAATCACATCGTTCCACACCGCGACCTCATCGCCCCGCAGGTCCGTACATTGACAGGGTCAGCCACGTTGTTCCCGAGAAACAAGTGAGTGGACTTTGCCATGCAGTGTGCAATCAAGCGGTGTGCAATCAGACACCCAGCAGTGGCAAAGTGGGAAGAAAAATAACCCCGCTGTCATTTTTCTGTATTTATCCCCCACCCTTTCTGTCATCCGCGAGCTGAAAACAGCTTCTTACCGTCCGACCCCAGTTTATTTGCTACAGATTTGCCCTGCCACGTATAATTTACAAAAAAACAAAGCTGACAGGGGTTGTCTTCTTTTTTGTGCCTCAGCAAAAAAACAAACGCTTATCCTTCACGAAAGACAAACGTGATCCATTTGTGAGTGAGCTTCACAGACTGCATGTTACATTTAATTTAAACCTGTAAGGCTAAACACCAATCATCATTCTGCTATAGTTTATATAACATCATCATATCCTTTATAGTTTGGTGGAAATGCAATAAAAATGTGGCTTGAGTTAAGGGATACTTTTCAGCAGGGTCGTGGAGGATGTAGATGGAAAAAATAAAGCAAACAAAAACATTGACTCAGGGACAGTGACAGCTACACCGACCAGACAATGAACCAACAAGAACAGGGAAATAAATACACTCCAAAATGATTACATAACAATCATCACCTGGACAAGACACAATCAGTGCAAGGAGCTGATTGGCTGACACAAGGAAAGCAGGTTACTTTCACAGTTGAATAATAATGTATCTAAATGTCACCACCACTGTCAGACACGCTAAATAGCTCCTCCCATTTCAATGTAAGAATGTAACTGTTGGATGTGCTCAATTAGTCACTTACTTATACTTACTCACGCCACGTTACTTCCTCTCGCAGTTTTCATCTTGGACAAGTCAAGCCGTATTTTCCTTTTCATAATGGGTCAAAGTCCTCCAGGAAAATTACATTCAAATATTTTTTTTTCAAACACGGATACGTGGCGTTATGAGGTTACAAGTTTTATACGTTTTGTATGTTCTAACCCAATCTGTGTCTACTTCTCAAGCGCTGACGTCAGGGATTGGTCTACACTTCCGACCTCAAATGTAGTACAAAACCAGAGACACAAATGGAGAATTTTTAGTATTCAAACCTCTTGGGGAAACATATTTTCACAGTTGAGTTGACTTTTAGAAGGCAGGTCACTGCAGCTCTTCACTGTTTGAAAGTTTTGGGGGTCAAACTGCAGCATCCTCAGCCTGTCATGGTTCCTCCCTTTATCCTCATTGCAGCAGCAGAGCCAGAAGCTGACTGCATCGGTAATCCCTCATTGGCCATGCCGAGTCCCTGGTCAGGAGATGCTTTGCTGTGGAATTCATCAGCACATCAAACCAAGGGCAGCACTTAGGGGAGGCTTCGTGCGCACCAGACAGCTGCTCGTGTCTCGTTGCTATTAGTGAGCAAGTGAACACGCAATAATGAATGTGTTGTTCGTCGCAGCCGAAGGTGGGACGCTGTATAATAATCGCTTCTTTTAAGGTCGTGGTCCCCAAACGCCTGCCTGCGAGGAGGTTTGATTCGGCCCGCGAGATGATTCCATGAAGCATTGAAATCAATCAATCGGGGTTCCGTATGATCTTTTTTTTTTTATTATTTAAAGAAAAATAGAAAAAATAAAAGAAAAAAAGAATAACCTGTTCCCGCTTTTCCAAAACCGATTATCTCTCAGTGATTAGAAATTACAGCCGGCGCTCGGGACCAGTCTCAAATACAGCAGAAGATAAAATGCTTACAACTGCATCTGTTGAAATCTGTTAAAGCAAATAACGGACTGAAGCCACGTTTTTGTTCTTGCATATCAAGCTTTTGATCAGCTAAAACATCACAATGTGTCTAAATTGAAAAAGGAAAAACTCTGATTGAAGCTTTGTCTCCGTTTTATTTTTTTTGTGAGATTAAAAAGAGATCAAGTCGATTAATTAATCACACATATTTTTGATTAATCTCTCATTTTTTAATCTCTTTTTAATCATCTTTTAATCTCTTTTTAATCTCATTTTTTAACCTGCCATTTAAAAGCAATAACGTTGTCTCCATGAACCCCTCGATCCATGAAAAAAAAAATGTACGAGTCTGTGACACAGGTGGGGGGGGCCATAAATGTTGTTGCCCCAGCTCTGTGCAAGTGAACCTTTTCGAAAACAAGGCCAAAAGATTTGTTGAGAAAGATGAGAAAATGAACGGGGAGGAACGGAAAGAGGAACACAATCCAACTCGCTGTAAAAAGAAAATAGTAATGGAGGAAGGGTTAGTGCGTGTTGTGTACGCAAGTGATCGTACGCGCTTGTGCGTTTATGTCGATGAAATCTGCCGTCCTCAGCAACCTCTGGTTAAAAAGAAATCGGATTAGCTCTCCTCTGGGAGAGAACCTTCAGCAATGCAGATGACGGATTGCACTGCGCAGGTTTCTCCAGCGGCCTTACAGAGTGCCTTACACACACGCACACACTCATTCGCAAATACTCATTTTTGTTCCCCCCAAGGACATTTTATCATTTCATTCATAAAATGTGAATTTTATGTGATGAAAATCATCCTTCATCACTTTGTCAAATTGACTTCGGAATTTTGCTTCCATTCAAGCCAATAAGCCATACAAGAGAACTTGTTGGAATTTAACCTACGCCACTCTAGTAACCATTTCCAACAATCACAGTTTTTTGTTTTTTTTTCTATCACACCCAAGTTAACAATACTGGCCAAAATTAATACTACTTCAGGGGTTGCATGAGACCTTAATGATTGATTCCCACGTTGGTGACAGGAACGATACATTATCTTAATTTGAGAGCAAATTGATTGGAAAATGAATCGTTTTGTTTATTGTAAATCACAAATGATCACCACTGTGTATTTATCATCCATCCATTTTCTAGAGCCGCTTATCCTCACAAGGATTGCTGGTGCCTATCCCAGCTGGCATCGGGCAGTAGGCGGAGCACACCCCGAACTGGTTGCCAGCAACAACCAACCACACCTAAGGGCAACTTTTTTAATGTCCAATACACCTCTCGTGCATGTTTTTGGAGTGTGGGGGGGAACCTGAGTGCCCGGAGAGAACGCACACGGGCTCGGGGAGAACATGCAAACTCCACACAGGAGTATTTGATTTTGTTATAGTGATTCCTTTGGACATCTTTGTCTGCTTTTTTTTTGTGAAGTTTCATAGGGATGCTTATTGTCAGTACTGATGCAATTTTCTAGCCAGAAATGAAGAAAATTGATGCTCATACACAATCACACATATCTTCTGCACTTGCGGAATAAAATACGCCCAGAAATACCACTACAGTTCCAAAGTTTAATAAATCATATTGTGACGGCACCGCACTCTTTTTCTAAGACTTTATATTTCATCAAAAAATGCTTGGTTGAAAAATATTTCACGTCATTGAAAAAAAAGGTTGGAACTTCTAAAATATGTATTTTGTGGGATACACTAAGTTGAAGTTTGTGAGTAGATATGAAAAACCTTTCTAAGTCACTAATTTCCCAGTTTGGTCCTACTTTGAGGCCACGATGATGGACCACGATGATGAAATCATCCATTTCATTCAATGGGCTTTTTTTGTAAGCTGTTTCCCATCCACCTCCTGTCATTTTTCGTTAATCTTTTATGTTTACTCTTTGTTCTCTTCCAGACTGGCATGGCATTAACATATGATCCTGCTGCAATGCAGAACGGGTAAGAGTCTGACCTTGGCATCTTTTAATACACTCACCTCTTGCCAAATGGGAACCGAATCAATACTACTGCCATACATAAAGATTAATGTAGTGCCTCCAACTCCTCCTTTGATTAAGGGAATCAATATGAACTTGTAATATAAGTTTTTTGTTGTTTTTTTTTTTTTTTTCAACTGGTCAAGTAAAGAATGGCAGAGGGCCACCAAAGGCGAATAAGTTTAAATAGGTGCGCATTTTTGTGTGTGTTCTCCCTTTGTCGCCCTGCCGAGATTTATTGACCCTGGAGAAATAAATGTCCGCGCAACATAGTAAATGGTCGCCGTCTCACTCAAAACCGGAAGGAAAGAACCGAAGCTTTCATTTTTCCTACCTGAACACACCACTACTTGCTCTTTTATTCCTATCACCTATTCGATTAAAATCTTGGCAGTATTATAGCCATAAATATAGAGAAGAGTGGAAGGCTTCAACTAGGGCTGGGCAAAAAAGTCGACCAAGTCGGGGCAGTCAACTTTAAAATAAATCGACTAAAAATGTCCACCTCAATGCTCTGGTTAGCGCGAGCAGATTCGGATAGAATTTAACCATTAAAGAGAAAAATATGGGAGAATTGTGTTAGTCTTAGGATATATCCAGGTAAGAAAAGTATTTCAAAGTTGCAGCTGGTCTTTTTGCATCATTTTCTTCAATTTTGGAAGTCACATTTGTTCCATATGTGTCTACTTTCTCCCTTTAAAACATTTCATTTTTCCAATTAAAATGTAAAGGCTATAATTGACATTAAAGATAAAAGTATTTCTTACATGACTCATCTTGGCCTCTTGTTTACATAAAAAAAAAACTGGGCGCTTTAATGACTGTGAAGACTTTTATAGCCAATGTGGAGCCACATGTGAGTATGTACTGGTATGTTAACACTTAGAGGCAGTATTAATTCCCTCAGTATAACATAAACATCAGAGGTTAGAAATCCAGGTCAAGAAAGGAAAATCCATGCCACATTTTGACCTTAGCCACAGATGCCTCAGCAAAATTACTTTGTTAATCTTCCAATTGGGTAGAAACACCTGCGGGTTTTTTATTTATGGACGTGATTAGCATCTAAAAAAGATTTCTGTTCAGATTGTGGGCCTGTTATAAAGTAATATTTACACAAAACAATGTGTCATATACGTGAGTTTTGCCTGGGTTTTGAGGCTACAAGATGAATTGCCATTTTAAAATGTGGACAAAATATATATTTTCACTACACCATCTGTCTTTAATCTTTTCTAACCAAAAGGTCTTTTAGGGGAATTTAGACTTATTTTTTTCTTTGCCTGTATGTCATTTTTATAGGCATTTTTATAGAGAGAATAAATGTTTTGTTGATTTATTTTTATGGCAAAGGAGCTTCAGAATGATGTTGACGTTATAATGGCATATAATAATAATCCTTCTCACTTTTCCTTAATTAGCCCGTCAGCGTAAAATACAACATTTTGGATAAATGTGTATGAAAAATGCGGCATATTAGGATTATGGTGCGACCATAGTGAATGTCAATTCAACATTTTGTTAAATAATCTTCATGTTAGGTGACATGGGTAGGACTGGATTTAAAAAAAAAAAGTCTTTATTCAACGAAAAAGCACCATTTCATGTGAATTGTGAAAAACCCAGTTTTCTCTGTAAGAAATAGAAGACACTTCTAGACACTGGACAGTGTTTAATATCTAATATATATTTACTGCATCCACTGTGCAGGATTAAGATACACTATGTGGACAGGATATCTGTTTCCACTCAACAAAACTGGGTTAGAACCAGGTTTACAATCTACAGAAAGTCTTATCAACATTTTTGATTTTACTCACAAAATCGGGCGTGCTATTGTTTGTAGCAAATGTATAATAGCATTTTTTTACAATTATTCCGACACTCAGAAAATCGTTGATTGTTTTTTTTCAAAGCCAAATCAGGAATTAAATCTGAAAATACCGTATTTTCCGCACTATAAGGCGCACCTGAAAGTCGTAATTTTTTTGAAAAAGCTGATGGTGCGCCTTATATATGGACCGATATTGATATTGGGATTCATAGAAGTGATAAAGTAAGCTTTACCTGTTTCTTTTGTGTGTTTACAATTGAACAAGGTTAAAATATGTCATGAATTGAGGGTGCGCCTTATAATCCGGTGCGCCTTATATATGGAAAACGTTTTAAAATACGTCATTAATTGAGGGTGCGCCTTAGAATCCGGTGCGCCTTGTAGAGCGGAAAATACGGCACTTCCCGACAAGAGGATAACAATCTGAGCATTTGGCCAATTTTTGGTTTCTTCGCCATTCAGTTAGCGAAAATAGTTAATGATGAATTTGGTAATCGGATAGTCTCAGCTCACATCCAAACAATTGTATGTTTGCGATCACAAGGGGGCTCAAAGTTCAAAGCTAGCTCTTTCTTGCAAGAAATGAACAAGGACAAGTGTTTCCGGGTGTTTTTTGTTTTTTTTACAATTATATACGGAATACTGACATAATACGTCTTAACATCCCGTCTTTGCCCTTTCACAGGTTCTACTCCTCACCTTACAGCATCGCCACCAACCGCATGATCGCACAGACCTCCATCACGCCCTTCATCGCTGCTTCTCCCGTTTCCACATATCAGGTTGGCCGTAATATACCACATTACGGGAAATGGCTGCATGGTGTATGTGAAATTGTGGGGTTTTATTAGCCTATGGAGATAGAAAGAAAAAGGGGACAGGTTGCAAAACAGCTTGCTTTCTCTGATCATTTCCTCGCCTGCTCCAGCTGTGCGCGATGACATCTGTTTCATAGGCGGAAGGCACAACAGGCATCTGAAGAGAAGCAACCGAAAAAAAGAAAGAAAATCTCGTATCAAATACCGTGGAAACGCAAACTCCTCCCATCTGGTTTCGTGACCTCCTCTCCAGTCTCTAAGTTCATAAACACACTTGAGAGCTTTATTTATTTTGTAATGCAGTAAAATTGCCACCACTTCGGTGGCGAAGCTCCAAATTTCTCATAACTGTGACGTGCGAGGTAATGAAACGGAACGGAACAGGATCGCGAAAATTCCCCGCGTAAGATGTCGGGAGAGTCAGGTTTTCTGTCGGCCCCCATTTCACGCAACAGAATCGAAACATCAAGCGGCGTTACCGCAGTGTCCTCCCGCTGGAACGCTATCGCTTAACATTAGTGCTGCTTGGTATGTACGGACCGACGAGAATCGTGCAAGAGAGAAGGGGATGAAGGATGGATGGAACAACGGGAGCGACAGATGGCGAGAAAGCAAAGTCAGTTGTAGCGGCGGCGGCGGCGGCGGCGGCGATGGCATCGGCTCAAGTGGTACAAGTCGGCGGGACGGTGTTGCTGAAGGTTGCCGTGCCCGTCTTTGCGGCTCACTTGATTAAAACCCGTCAAGGGTCTGCGGCGGAAATGCGGGGAGGAGGGAGAGGATAAAAGTGGGCCGAGGCGCGTCTGTAATCCGCCATCGGAAGGCTTCCCAAATTGATTTATCAAAAACAATGGCCGGGCTTTTGAGGAATATTAATCCTTGCGGCAGCTCCGCCACCTAGCCAGTAATTTTGCCCTTCAGCCAGTCACGGTAGGAAGGTGAGTCCTTCATCTTCTGAAAAACTAGACGCAATGAAAAGACAAAGACATTTCAAGCTGCCAACCAAACAAAATGGATGATTCTTGGCTTTGTAGTGATTGGTCTAAGGGGGACACATTTCGATGGATATCTATCTATCTATCTATCTATCTATCTATCTATCTATCTATCTATCTATCTATCTATCTATCTATCTATCTATCTATCTATCTATCTATCTATCTATCGTCATCTTCAGACCCATCCAATTTGTTCGATGATTTGCTGATCATCTTACTTGGGATATTATCTAAATCCCAAATGATGACTGTTGTGAGATCAGAGTATACTTTCCGTCTACCATAATTGCGCCTATCTATCTATCTATCTATCTATCTATCTATCTATCTATCTATCTATCTATCTATCTAGCTATCTATCTATCTATCTATCTATCTATCTATCTATCTATCTATCTATCTATCTATCTATCTATCTATCTATCTATCTATCTATCTATCTATCCATCCATCCATCCATCCATCCATCCATCCATTTGAATTATAATGAATGTGGGTGTGTCCAATCTGGTACCCATGAACATATACGTTGTAATTATTTCGTACGCCAAGCTGCAACGGTTTAGAATTTGCAGCATGATTGTATTTTGAACTTTAACGTGATTATATAACTCACGTGAAATTTTAACTCCCTAAAGTTTTTTTTTTCAACGCTTACTACTTTGATTTCACGAAGAAATCATCGAAAACGTCCCAACATTGGTACTATGTATGCACGAGGGTTTTAAAAATAAATAAATCATATAACAGACAATTGTAACCTTTATTCCCCACATTGCCTCATTGGAAATGTGCCGCCAAAAACACTCAGGTCCCATATAGCCTGACTAAATTTCCCATGATTATTACACACAAAGGAGGAAGAAGTTCTAGTTTTGATCATAAGTTTTCTCATATAAATTACCATGTCAGCTTTATGATTGGCATATACAATAAGTTTGCTGACTGGTCTAAACATAAATAAAAAAAAACAGGACAAGTCAGGGCACTTCTACAATCATTCTATTCTCATTCAATTTCAAAATACATGAGTGATCTCATGTCTTAAATAGATCAGATTGTAATATGTAATCAATGCTCTCAATCCCCAGCCACCGCCACGATGAAATTTTCATAATCGTCATCATCATCGATCTCGGAAATTAGCCTTGAATACAAACATTCGGATCGATAACGCGTTCCGGTTTATGCTTGAGATGTTGTGGCTGCGGGGAATTAAAATGATCATTTTAAAGTGTGACAAGCAATCGTTTTGTGTTTTTTTTTCAGTCTTAGCAATGTCTGCAGTTTTGGGTGTGATTAATAATCCATGTGTTATATTTTCCCAACAAATGCTGCATGCAAAAGACTATTAAGAGTCATTGCCCCCACCTGTGACACAAAACGTTTTCATCTACGTGATCACAGTGTTTATATAATATAACTTAATATGCAATATATTTGACGTACATTTTTACCATTTTCTAGCGTACGTCCGTTTCTCCGTTTTTGCGACATTATCATAAATATGCCAACATTTTCGTTTCAGGATGAACTCGGTTTTAGATGGAGCTTTGGAGAGTAACCATCGCCCGTCTAAACAAATAGATTTGGCTTAATTTTGTCGAGCATCATGCTTGTTTAGAGGCGAGTCCAAATCACGAGTTTGTGTTGACTCGGAGGATTTATTGCTCTTAGAGCAGATTATTCTATGTTTGTCTTTGTTTAATCAAATCATTTTAGCGGGATCAGTGGCCAGCCTGCGTGTTTGTCTGCACCAAGCTGTCTAATTCTCTCCAGCGCGTCCAAAACTTTGCTTCTCTATTCCTAGTAACTGTCAGTGCATACAAAATACCGGCGACGGCGCATGTCGTGTTGCTCGGCATGTCTTTGAAACATCGGCCATAACAAAAAATATCCGACCTGAAGTTGTTGAAAAAGTCATTCATGCCACTCAAAAGTGTTTCCTCGCTGTTCGCCACCTTGAAGGCGACTTGCACCAGAACTTCATTTGGAATTAATGCCATTATCATAAGAGAGAAAGGCTCTAATTAATGGAGTCTATGCACAGGTCATACCGTTCATAATAATGAGGTGCATTTGAGGTAGTTTTGGGAATCATTTAAACTTCGCGAAGTGAAGCAATTTAATCATTTGAGTTCCACTCCCGAGAGAATTTGTGAATATCAGTTTAGGCGAGATGCAAAAAGGAAACTATATTGTGTATATTGTGTGTTATGTATTGTGTAAACTGTGTTTTATTTCCTCTAGGTCCAGAGTACATCATGGATGCCTCATCAACAATATGTTATGCAACCTACAGTAAGTTTCCAAACATCTTTTTTATTTCGCAGCTGACACATGATTGACCATTGGGCTAGGTCAAAGGTCAAGTTGGAATAGAACATTTTCTTTACAACGGTATACTCTGTGTGCCTCGACCAGGTACGGGAATTTTTTTTACTAGCCTGGATTTATTATCACCCAACTTGGGCTGACTTTGAAATGGTCATAACATTGTCAAATATAAAAATAAATTTACTATCAACCTCTAAAAGATCGTTAAATCGGAATATTTATCGTGTCATAATTAGAGTATTGTCACTTTTTATTTTATGGAAGTCCAGGCTAAGCCAATCATCGAAGTCATTGAAAGGCTTGCAAACGTCATAAATTGTCCGCAGGCGCCACCTAGTGGTTTTCGGGTGTCATCGCAAAAATTCGCGAGTTGCCTTTGAAACGATTAATGCAAAAAATGGGGGGAATTGCATTCTAAAACATCAGGTTTTCAAACAAACTTCTCTTATTGGAAAAAAACATTTCCACTTTACGTCATGTCCTTTATGCATTACTTTATTAACACTTTTTGTGAATACAGTACTATACATTTTACTGGCAGTAGTACATGTCATTTATAAATAATTTCTCTCTCTCATATATCTATATCTATATATATATATATATATATATATATATATATATATATATATATATATATATATATATATAATTTCAAAAAATATAAACAACACCATTTTAATCCCTAGAACAGAAAGTATCTTTAATAGCCGTGGTCTTGTTGAAGAAAATAAGACATCAGAGGCAAAGTATTTTTAGGTGGAGTCATTTAATTGATCCTAGCGGCATAAGTGTTCTTGTTTAGCTCCATAAAGGTTTTAAATCCTTCTGCCAGAGGCTTTGCTTGGGGCTTTTTGTGTCCCCTAAAGCACATCTAGTGCACTTTGTTCTCCTCTTCTCTGAGTTCATTCATTGAATGGGAGTGGGAATCAGTAATAGTGCCACGTTTGATTCCTTAATATCCTCTTAACTCTATCACAGAAAATGATTACCATAATAGATGCCTTAGTTAAAGGCTTTTATAGCGCATAGCGGAGCAGTGTTAAAGAAAATGCTCCTCCGAGGGGCTGTCCGGTACTCAACTTCTACCTGAGTCACCCTTCTGAGTTCCTTGGTTTTAAGCACAGATGCAAACAATCAGAGGGCTCGTTGTGGCAATAAACTTTTAGCGGCGTGAACATGAATGTGGTGTGACGCATATTGAAGGACTTCTCTTTTCGGCTGCAGTCTTTTGTTCACATTTGGGTTTGGAAGTCAATTTGTGGGCAGTTTAGCTCCGTATACTACACTTCAGGATCATTTTCATAGGTATACTTGAGGGCTGGGGGGGAAAAAGTTGACCAAGTCAGGTGTGTCAACTTTAAAAATAAGCCGACTAAATTTATCCATCTCGACACCCTACCAAAACCATGTTTGCGCCACCTTTTTCTACACAGATTTTTTTTTTTTTTTTTTTATAATATCATGATATCACAAAAATAAAATAATATTCAATCATTACAAAGTGGACCAGGCATATTTCTGCAGTATTACCTCACTTAAACTGAAAACACATACATGCGTAAGGCACGAAATTGAAGTTTTGCTAGTTTTCAGCTGCCTGTCTGCAACAATGATGGCCTATAAATGAAAATGTGAAAAAAATATTTCGTACAAGGTCCCTTTAGGACTGAACATAACTGATTTTGTAGTGTGCCTCCTTCTTTTGTCATTGAAGTTGCATTATTGCAGTGAGCAGCCTTGTGCCGCTTTTGTTCCAATTTTACCACAGAACATTACAATTTCTAATTCAATAGTAATCATATCATTCTTTTATCTCTTCGCCACAACTGAAATAGCATCATAGTCAAAATGTTCAAAGAGGAAAAATTGGCATTGATTGCATTCTGTCACTGTTAATGCACTCCCTACTGGATGAGTTCCTTGTTTTTGGAAAAAAAAAACGTTTTTTTTTTTACTTTAGTGAAGTCAAAACTCGCTTTTGTAACCCTGATATTGACGAAAGGTGTCAATAGAATTTAACGTGAGCAAAAAGCGCGAGAAAATGGCTCGCCGGTCCAGCACTAAGTCCACGAGTGCTTTCAAGCAGTCACATGACGCTGCCCGCTGTGGTCATTTACCACTCAGACCTATCCTTCTCACTCCCACTCCTGCTGCGGGACAGTGAACATGTAATCTGGACACAGCAGGTCACCAAACAGGCCGACGCACTCTCAGCGGCCGCTGCCCTCCGATCCGCTCTCCCCGCCTTGCATGCACACCAACTCGCGACTTCTTTGTCTTAACTCGCTCTGTCTCGGCTGCATCTCGGCGGCTCAGACTCTGCTTTTCTGGCAATTATCTTGTTGTTGTGGCAGGGAGTCCGTGAAATTTGGGTTATTATTGCTATGTATAAAAAAAAATCTCATTCAATGCCAGGGACGTTTTTTCACGTTTTTTTTTTTTTTTTTTTTAAGAGTCCAGACATTTAATTCCAGATACTAAAGCATCGATTTAATACTTATGTATCTGAAAATTGATGTCTTTAATGTACTTAAGTATCGATTGTCCGGACTGAATGAGTTAATATATTTTTTTAAATAATCTTGAAATGCCATTTGCTGTTTGCAATTGCTTGCTAATGAGGCGATGAAGCCATCTAAGCTAAAGCGGCGTTTTATTTTATAATGCCGTTTTTGACTAAATAGTTGGGAAGTTTACTTAAATCTTTAATAAGGAGGTGTGCAATTTGTAATTTTTATTTTCTAAACTTAAGTATAGCTGAAAAATAACAAATAGCCTGGTCAAATTGCATCTTTTGGTGAGTAAAAAATTTAAATGTTATAATGGTAATGAATTTTCTGGTATTTTTTTGTTCTGTTTACGCAAATATTTGCACTGGGGTCCTTGGAAAAATTGTTTTCCCTGATCTAAATCATGCACTTGAAAGACACACTCCAGTGGGTCCAAAGTGTGTTTCAGACGCCTCCATTTCACACGTATAAATCTAAGGCTTTCTGTTTATTTTTTGCTGTCTTAGAGAAATACACTTGTTTTGACAAAACCAGGTATAATTAGAATTGGCTATCACAAAAAAGCCGCTATCGATTATGTCGTTGTTTTTATTGTGTTGATGGATCGCCATATGCGAGATTCATAGCATGCCAGTTATTCCCATGCAGCCCTGTTGACTGTTGTCCATCTTCCAACAATATGTCATGAGACCTCTTGAAGTTACTGGCACGACGCGTGGTGCGTCCTCACGGTTTTGTGCCAGCGGGAAAACAGCCATGTGTCCGTATCCGTCCCCGCGGCCACTCCCCCATTGTGTTTCTATGACATAGCCGACGTCGAACGGCTGCTCGGCACTAACCCCGGCTATCGCAAACCATCAGTGCACGATAGCTAGCAAGCTGTCTCGCTTTATGGCCCGGGCTTACAGTACGCCTGCTCCCAGCCCGTGCGCTGTGAAAGGCCCCTTACACACAGCTTGCCAGCATCTCATTGAATCACGGCAAATTAGCCGAGCGTTCGAGCCTCAAGAGCTCACAAGGCCGCTCTAAGCTAGATGTGCAAAATAGAACTCGTGTAAATATATATATTTATATATATATATATATATATATATATATATATATATATATATATATATATATATATATATATATATATATATATATGTATATATATATATATATATATATATATATATATATATATATATATATATATATATATATATGTGAATTTCCCTACGGGGATGAATAAAGTATCTATCTATCTATCTATCTATCTATCTATATATATGTGTGTGGTGGTCCATGCATTTCAACCTTAGGCCTTCAGTAATTTGGCTCCAATAAATACCCCTCAGAAGCACGCGTATACATTACTGGGCTACACAGGCTTTTTTTCCTGAGCATTTAAACATCAATAAACCCGCATCAGCGATTAAAACTTAGATGTGATGGCCTATCAATCTACTGCATGATGGTTAAACAGCCAAATGTGAGGAGGCCAGCCAGTGCTTCAAAACCAACTGTGCCACAACAAGTGATGTAGGACATGAACGTGTCTTTATATTTATGTTTGTATTTACCATATTTTCCGCACTATAAGGCGCACCGGATTATTAGGAGCACCCTCAATTCATGACGTATTTGAAAACCTTTTCAATCACAATATAGTAATACTCAAAGTAAGAACAATAATAACTCAAATAATAACTCTCAATAGCATAATAACTCAGTCTATATGAGCAACCTTGTTCAAGTGTAAACACACAAAAGAAACAGGTAAAGCTTACTTATTCCCCATGTACGAATCCCAATCTCAATATTGATCCATATATAAGGCGCACCGGATTATAAGGCGCACCATCAGCTTTTTAAAAAAAATTAAGCCTTTCAGGTGTGCCTTATAGTGCGGAAAATACGGTATATAGTGCCTACTGTTTATCATGAAAAAAAAACATTCCGTGATGTTCCACCTGCCTCTCTGTTACGTAACTGTCAGCGTAACACGACTGTTACCTTTGCCGCTTGCTTTTTTCGTCTCAGAGCAAACCAACAGAGTTTACAGGCAATAAAAACCGTGGTCGCAAAAGACAAATAGAATGCGCAGAACCCCCTTATCACATGAAACACAAGCATAGGGCTGAATCTCACTTACATACAGATCAGCAGTCACACACACTCAAATTCTCACGCTTCCGAAGAGCGAAGCGTAACCGAGGCGCCAACCAAGCGCAGCATTGCTGTCTTTCCCCATGACTTAGCTAGACCCCATTTTTCCTTCCCCCTCACTAAGAAGCGTTTGTGCTAAGAATGTGTATCTGCTGGAGTGCATCGGCCCTTACATGCCGCAGGTGAAGTATTGAATTTCTCTCTGCTGCGCCCCAGTCAGCTCTCAGTGCCAGTTAGATGCTTGCTGGGGCCTCTTAGAATTGGACCATAACTATCTGCCCTAATCAGACAGGGGGTGAATCGGTGCACTGTGAGATAACCATCTTGCTGCTTCACATTAAAAACATACTGCGGTTATAGAGGAAGGAATATTGTCAGTTTCTTGAATTTGACTATTGAGGCAGAATTTGAGACAGGTTTCTTTCATTAATGTGCCTCCTCTGGTGTCTATACAGCTTCTCTGTCATCATAGTTGCTATTAAAAGAGTGGCTATTGCTTACTTATAATCAAAAATTGTTAGATGGTTATTTTCTATTAACACAAGAAGGTCCAGCATTTGGCTTTACTACATATAAAGACTACCAGGTGCCGATTGGCACCAAGGATTTTAGCTAAAGTCCTAAATCACCTGTGAACAGCTAACTTTGGTATCTAAATTCAACAGAAGAGAAGTTGAACAGCAACTTTATCTTGCTGGGGGAGCATCACACATGCAAATGTGGTCATTACGTGAGTATGGGTGGAAGAGCTTGAATAAACCCATCTTTTGAGTCATTTGGGTGCTTACATGAATGGGCAAATGGACATTCACTGTTTCATTGTTCTTTTCTATATGGCTATAGAATGCCCTTTCTATTGTTGGACTGAAATTATCATTATTGACATGGTGCTCATGAACGGATCAAGTCTTTAGAACAGCTCTTCACCGCAAACGATGAGACTCAAGTCTTTGTAGAGAGCTTGTCAAATACATTCATTCATAAGTAGAGTAGCTCTACAGAATGTGCAAAAAAAAGAAAAGGGTACAAGGGGGAAATTGCTCCTCTCATTCTGTCCTCTCCTCCCTGCTCGTTATTTACGCAACCATCTTCATTACTCTTCCACGGGTAGTCATCTTTGGACCTCTCCACTTTGTTTGAAAGTGAGGACTTCACAGTTGATTTGCTGATCATCTTACTTGGGATATTATCCCAAGCTTTCTTTACCCAAGTTACGACCGTTGCGAGATCAGAGCATGGAAGCTTGCCCTTCGCTCTTTCTCCCCCCACCTGCCGACATCCGTGCCGGCTTCAAGCACGGGCAAGTCGAGCCGTTTTTCCCTTTTCATAATGCGTCAAAGTCCGCCAAAAAAAAAGCCACACAGCCTCATCGTTGATAAAAAAAAAAGAGGCAATTAGGGGCTGCGCTTTGTGTAGCTCCGCCCTTTAGGTAAAAACTACTTTTACTGGCCAAAAATATCTATCGTTCATTTACTTTGCTACTCTTCTGCTATGCTTCACATTAGTAACTTTAAATAATTAGCGGATTCCAGATGGCAACTTTTTATGCTTTGATGGAGAGAACAAACTCCATTGGCTATATTTAGAAGTTAGAGAAGGCCACACATAAGACAGTCCGAGCATGCAGAGGAATAGACCTCCTGGAAAGACATGACGAATAGTGTTACATGCTTCATCTAGCACCTGGATCCTCACACACACGCGCACACACACACACCAGTATGCATCCAAATAGCATGTTCTCCTCTCGAAGATGACTTTGATAATGACCTCATTACCATGAATACTTAGCTTAGATTAATTGAAGGTATTTGAACACAAACCATCACAGTTAAACTATTGCTTACACCTATCATATGTCACCGTAATTGGACTTGTAGCCAGCGGTACATTACATTACGATCGACAATGTCGAGCAGGAGATGAAAAACGGAATTTAAATTCCGGCCGCGCCCCCTGAGATATTACCAATGACGGACATACAAATGAATTAATGGGTGGTGACCGATCCATCATCTCATTCGTTTTCATATAATCTGTTGAGGACAAATACCTACGCGGTCATTAAATATGTTTGGCGGGCAAGGAAAATTCGTCACTGTTGTCAGACCGCGTCGTCATCAGATCCGAGCGACCCCTCTCGAGCTTCTTATTCGCCGTCGCTATTCAGTTTTTCTCTGTAGACTTCTCGAATGTTCACACTTAGACTTGAAACCAACATATCGAAATCATTTCTTCTTGTGAGACAGTATTTTTTTTTTCATTTCTTTTCCCAGTGTGTCAGAAGTTAAACTCATAGAACTTTGTTCATATGTTACGGACTAAATCTTCCATTCATCCATTATCCATAGTCACTTATCCTCACTAGGGTCGCAGGCTTGCTGGTGCCTATCCCAGCTGACTTTGGGCACTAGGCAGTGGAAGACTAAAACTTAATGCAGCAAATTTATTTTACATGGGAAATTTGTGCAGTTTTGAATAAAATAATATGTATATTATTTATTATTATAATAAAATATTAAACATATAAGTTTCTTATATTTTTGCAGCAAAACAGTATTTGACGTAACGGGCAATGCACTAAACGGGTCGCATCCTGTTGTGGTCCATCCGATTCATTTGTGTCCACTGTTATGTCCATTTTGTCCAAGCAAGAGAGCAAAATTAATCGCATCCCAAATGTAGGAGACTATGAACGTTTTTGACAGTTTACATTTGAATTGATAGTGTACGAAATAGTTGGGACTGTGATGTGTTTATTGCATGTGCAAAAATCAAATTTCAACCATCGAAAAAGCAGAACAATATGGAACATTTTCCGCACTATAAGGCGCACCGGATTATAAGGCACACCCTCAATTAATGACATATTTTAAAACGTTTCCATATGTAAGGCGCATCGAATTATTAGGCACTCCCTCAATTAATTACATATTTTCAATCACAATATAGTAATACTCAAAGTAATAACAATAATAACTCTAAACTCTCAATAGCATAATAACTGAAAAATGTCAATATGAGCAACTTGTTCAAGTGTAAACACACAAAAGAAACAGGTAAAGCTTACTTATTCCCCATCTACCGATCCCAATCTCAATATTGATCCATATATAAGGCGCGCCTGATTATAAGGCGCACCATCAGCTTTTTCAGAAAAAAATGAAGGCTTTTAGGTGTGCCTAATAGTTTGGAAAATACGGTAATCATTTTTTTAAAAATCTTCATAAAGGGCCAGAGATATTATACAGGTCACACAGTATTTACTTGCCATATCTTCCACCAGCTGGCCACCTACTAAGCAGTCGCGATCTTTTTTGAAGTCCAGTAAACCCGTCATTTCTCGACTTATTTGGAAATAAGTTCAGTATGTCTCCCACCACGTCGGTAGTCGAAGAACAGTCATAGTGCTCTATTTGCTCCGAGGGGGATTCATGCTGCGGATTAGAGTGAAAAGCCCCACATGCTGGCTCTTTTTCCAGGACTTGCATGAATAGAAATGTGCCCGAGGGTGGATTCTCTGTCCGCAGACAAAGGTGGTTATGAGAGTTTTTTTTTTTTTTTTCGTCTAAACACAGCTTGAATTAAACACAAAAAGAAGGATGTGAATGTACACTCGCACAGAAGTAGAAACACACATGGTCGGATCATGTACACAAATACATTGATGACTCACAATAGCTAATTGAGTTTTATGATGCGGCGTGCGTGAGTCGGTTTGGCGGATGATCGTTTTACTCCAGGCATTCAGTCTTGCGAAATATTTCAAAAATCAGTCATTAGCACATGTTTTGAAGAACATAACAGACTTTCCAGCCCCCCAGAATTTTTTGCTTCATGTCAGCATACGTGAATGAGATGAGACAAATAAGAGGCGGAATAAGTCTGGGGTGTGTTTTCACACACATGCTGGCATGAAGGCATCGACATATGGCTGCAAAACCTCACAGTGAAAAAGTGGAGGAACTTGTTGAGTGAAATCGGGGTCCTCTTTCATGTGAGACTACAAGTGACACGTTGTTTGACTAAGACTCACTGCGGTCGTGTTTGACGTTTGGGAGGATTTGACTATACTGCATTCCTTCCTTATGTGGTTGAGATTTGCAGCTTTACCAGTCATGTATACGCTTACAAAAAGTAAACCGCAGACCCTGTGGAGACATGTAGTACTGCATGTAAAAAAAATAATGGTTTGCACTGGAAAATCAGTTTCGATACAACAGACACATATTGTTCCATTTTAAAATAGATGAAGACGAGTTTTGAAGTGTATTTTTTTTTTCCCATTGGAAGGATATGTCTTACAAGGTAATGGCAAAGTTTACAGTACTGACAAATTCATTCAAATGGTAAAACACCTAGAAAAAAAAAAACGTGATGAGTTTTAAAAGTCATCGTGCCAAGATTTTCGGGTCACCTAGTGGAAAAAAAAGACATCGAGCCGTGTTAATTGGGTCACCAAAAGGTAGGTAGGTCAGTCGGGATGTTAGCTTTTGTGTGTGGTTTAATTTTATTTTATTTTTTTCTTTTGCATGGCAGTAAAACATGGTAAGGCCGGCCGACTTCAAACTGAACCTTACCATATAAAATAATATATGGACAAGAACGTCTTGGTTTGCCATTTATTTTGTCGCAACAGCAAAGGACTTGACACTTTAGTATCTACAGCACAAATTGTCACTTCCGCAGGGTGCTAAAAAAATGACTTACGCGGACATGTACAGTGCCTATTGCAGCCATTTAATAAATGACTCAGCCTGGCACAGTTGCCGTTCCTACTGATCACTTTTGAACAAACCAAGCTGACGCAAATGTGTGCTTTGTGTTTCTGGCGTCATTTTATCTCATTGACTAAAATTTATGGGGAGAGAGTTGCCTAAAATCTCACAGTTTATATTAGTAATAAAAAATGTATAAGTGGAAATGTGTTCTGCTGTGTTAAAAATGTTTTTTTTTTTTTTTACCCTTTTTTTTGCCAGTGTCGGAACTTAAGGTCAGTTTTGGATTTTTGTTGTTGGTGTTTTCGTTATTACCGCCTGAATACTAGTGTCCAGTGTGAGATTCTGTTGCCTCAGGCGCCTGAACTGAGGGTGAGGAAACGATCAACTCTTGCAGGCAGCGAGATACCACTGAACATTTGAAGCAATGATAGAGTAGATACGCCCAAAGCATCATGTTGGATGTGTTCACCTGCAGCAAAGGAGCTAAAACATCAAAATTATTGGATGTCGGAATGCCCGCCTCCAGCATTTTAGATAGTGATCACGTAGCATCAAATACCTGCCGAATGAGAAATTTCCCTCCCATCCTTTGCACTTTCATTTTTGAGGGAGTTGCATCCATACTCAATTCCGAAAGCACGTAAAATATTAGGACTGTTTTTTGCCCACATTATCTTCAATCTAGACGATTTTCTTTCCTGGAAAGAATCCTGACCGCGATGAATACTAAAAACGTCCCTGTAAATATCACATATAGTGGCTTAGCATGAGTGTTTTCAGTGGGGTAGATATCGTGCACAAAAGGAATCAGTCAGCCATAACACCTGCTGCGTATGTGACATTTATCTGGTCTATCGAGCTTGCGGTGACTGAGTGTGCAAACCATCTGATACTGATCAGCGATCCATCAGTCCTCGAAGACGCTTTTCACCGGTAATTGGCGGCCATTAAAAGAAAAAAAAAAAAAAACACTGCGGGTTGTAACGTTTTTTTTATTTACTGTACATTGTCTCCTACGGTTGGTGTATATCAGCGGCAGTAACAGCCGAGGGCCCGGTATCGTCCTCGTGTCTGTCAAGATTGTGATCAATATCACCTTAATCATGACAGATTTCCCTCAAGCAGTCACACAAAGTCACATATGTACGCACACAAAGGAGAGACATCAAAATATGTCTCGGCATTCATGTCGGTCTTTAATTTTCTTTTATAGTCCGTCTGCTGCGGGACATTAAACCACAGTGCATACACACGCGGACGCACACACAAACACCCCCCCGCCTTCCTCGCTCCGTCTCACTCTCTCGCGCAGACGCTCCCTCTCACAAACACGGAAAATCGAAATCACAAATCGGCTTAACTCTCCCTGACACGTCTGTGAATTAAGCCCTTCCGTTGCTCTCGCGTTCCCATTATGAAAGCATTGTCAGTAGCTGAATCGGTTACAGGTGCTACTTCTTACCACCCTTCCGCCTCTGCCTTCCTTTCGCTCTCTCGCCTTCCTCTTTTCTAACCTCTCTCTACCGCTTTGCTTTCTCGCGCTTTCTAACATCCTGACGCTCTGCCGGTAATCATTGTTGCACAGATCGAAACGAGAAGAAAACAGGAAGAGTATCCGTTGTTGTTTTTTTTTTACTGTTGCCGGCCATTTCAAATAGTGGCAAAGAGCTGTAAATAATGTCATACCTTCAATATCTTTCAGTATGTTCTACAAATTACTTTGAAATGGGCCCTGGAAAAAGTATTTTCAATGGGTAGTTTTTGACTTCACTTGCAAAGATGATCCAAAATTTGTGTATGTGTACATTATTACTGTTACAGTACATTGTAGGTTACTGCATTAGCATATATTGTAAGTGAAAATGCGTTTATTGGACACGTACTGTATCAAACTACTATAACAGTGAGAAAACAACGGTAGTATGTCTAAGATGTTTGCATTTAACTCATCTTTTCATGCGTTGGGCATTGTTATAGTTTCAAAATGATATCCGGCATTGCTGAAGTCTTCGTTTTACAACATGTTTAACTGCAGCAATTTGAGAATAAAAAAAACAACCAACACAAGAAGCGAGACGGTCTTTGTAACGACACCGTTTCTATTTTTTTTTTCCCTAAACGTGTTTTTCATCCAAATATTTTCTGTCATCATGACTTTGCTAATGACAGACTACGCCACCACCATTGGAACGAAACGCCGTCGTAAACCGAGGAACCCCTTATATTATCGGGGTCTGCAAGTTATGGCTCCAGGGCCGCATGTGACTCTTTCATCCTGAAGCTCCCTTTGACTTTGAAAAATAATGACTACCTCATCTAAATTTAAATTCCCATCATTTCCGGACTATAAGCCGCTAGGTTTTTTTTTTTTCCCCTGCATTTTGAACCATGCGGCTTTTAACGTGATGTGGTTTCTGGATTCGTTTTTACACGAGCGCTAATAGCAGTCAATGCATTCACCCAGTCTTGTTAAATCTGACCAATTAAATTATTGACAGTGGACCAATGAAAACATCCAAGTTCACCCAGCTAACGAATATTCATTGGCTGTTTGGGGCGTCACGTGAGGCAGAAGCCAGCGAATCAGCAAGAAAGAAGGATGAGAAGACAGTAGCGCAGTTAGCATCTTTAGTTGTGTTTTGTGGCATTATGTTACAAATTACGGAAATTCCTTGGACTTTTTTATGATATCACAAAAGAACTAATGGGGAAAAAATGCTAGGGTGCATAGATTTCCAGCAGATGAGTAAAACTTGTAAAATTTTAAAATGCAACAATTCTGACGATGCGATTGCAACTGGACGTGCGAGATTTTGTGTACAAAAATCCTCATTGTCCAAATTTTGGACCATAGACACCCATTATTACAATTTTCGAGATGCATTTTATAGGATTTATGACATAGATTTTCCTGCGATTTTTGCAACATTCTGTTGAGCGGTGGTCAAACTTTGTCAGCAAACAGGAAATTCTTTGTTGATGTGTGCTTCACCTCAAGCCAGTAGGAGGCGGTAGAGACCAGTTAATGGCTACGTCTTAAAGTGTCATACCTAACCCTTTAAATAATCCTTGATGGGTTTATTACTTACTTGATTACTTTATTACAAAACTATTTGCATGGTTGGATGCTGCAGGTGGATCGTTAAAGTTTTTGCTTTAGTTTTATGATTAAAAGGATCTCAAAAAGTCATTTTCTTATCATATGTGATGTTATTCTTACTTCAAATGTCAAAGAGGTTTTGTGTCTCCCATTGTTTTTCTTTCCGTGGGAGACTGTCCAAATGGCCCTTTGAGTGTTAAAGGTTGCCGACCCCGTTGCACCTCGGGAATATACGGTACCGTTCTGACAAGTTTTGTCTGCGGAAAATCCTTATTTGTGCCGAATCCCCTCTCCAATTTTATCACACACGCTCAAAGTGAGAAAAGACACAAGCTGAGTTGTGGAAAATGGCTTGAAGGATTTATGTTCCTCACGGAGCGTCAGCATTTGGGCTGAGGTACTCTTGTGACAGAAAAAGAAAGAGTAACACGTTTCCCTTGTGTTTTTTTGACACCGCGAATGCTTCCAGCAATCTCATCCGCCCGTTAGGGAACGCACGCCGAGAATTGCACCAGAGGATGGAACCGAGGAGACAAAAGCTTCTTCGCAATCAATGAGCCACACCGGCTGGTATTATTTATGCATCGGCGCCACGTACTGACCCTTTTGATGGAGCAAGCATAGAGTTTATCGATTGTGAAAATTGTGGTGATCCCTGTGTTGTATCGGTAATTTTTGGCATACCGTTCTTTTATTCCTGGCAGTATCGGACTTATCCTGGATGACGTCCGCTTAAGTCCCCAAACCGTTTCTCTTTATCTTCACTTCACGGCTTATCCCTTCTGCTAACACCGTTTTGTTCCTCTACCTTTTACGTCCCTTCAGTTTCTCACATTTCTCTCACTATTCCAGTGTCACAATTCGCAATTACTCTTTGCCTCCTTGCAATAGTACATGTTGGAAATTAGTACCAAAATAGCATAGTGAATACCACTAATATATTACATACATGTCAATAACGTCGTGGCTCCACTGTATTTTGACAATTAACATATTTCCGTAGCGAGTCAAGCACCTTGGCCAGAATTTGATGTGATGTTTTTGAAGCGTTAACTAATTACATTTGTGTTTGCAGTTCAACTGAACAGTTTGTGCTCTGTTTTGTCTTCTCATCCAGGGTGCAGTGATCACGCCAGCCATGGACCACACTATGTCCATGCAGCCTGCCAGCATGATGGGTCCCCTCACCCAGCAGATGAACCATCTGTCTCTGGGCACCACAGGAAGTGTGAGTACCCCATACACATATGTATATAAGATAAGCACAAATGAAGCATCTAGTGAGGTGCAGGTGGTACAAAAGGTACAAGCAGAAGATTATGTACTCGACAACCTGAAATCGGTACGGGTAGAAACTTTATCACTCGGGGGGATCAGCTAAATCGAGCTTTTGTTGGTGTTCTGTTCCAATGCAAACCCCCAGATAAAATTCCCATGCCTTTTGCACCATTTGGGAGTTCAGTGTTTTCATTTGTGATGGTAGTAGCAGGAAATCCGCCGCATGATTTTTCAGTGACAGATCCTGTTTTTGAGAAGCCTGTCACGGGTTGTGGTATGTCGTCCGGTGGCCGTAAAGTTTTTCAGTCTGCCGCTGAAATGCAGAACGGGACAGAAAAAGCTCACGCCTGGCGGCAATGTTCCTGCGCTGCTTCAGTATCAATTGGCGAGCCGTGAGCAGAGGGAGTGAGGCATTTACAAAAATTTCATGCGAAGCTGTCAAACGCTAATTGCATCACGACTGTTCAAATGATATCTGAAAAGACATCAAAAAGATGTAGCTGTAAAGTGACTTTTTGGGAACTCCGTATTTGGACTTTTAAATAGGATGCGTTTTGTAAGACATGCGTTTGACAAGCTGACAGACTGAGGGATGAATGTTAACTCTTTCGGTGCCAAGGACGAGAATTTCCAGCATGTGAAATACTTGCCAGTGTTGAGCATTTTTATCGTTGATGTTTTGTTTTGTTTTTAATGACACTTGTGGCCAGCGCCCCCCTTAATATTATGCCAATCGAGAACTGTTGTAATGTAGTTATATACATAAGCAAACTGTATACATAACCATACTGCGGATGCATAATGCAATTTTAATGACACACAGGAAAGCTTTACTGTTTGGTACAGTACAGTTTGCAATACCAGACTGTGATGGAGCTGATCAAGATGTTGTGGTGCAGTTTGGGAGAGGGGAATTTGTCATCTTAATCAAGAAATAATTTGCTTCATTTCCTATTTTAAATGTGTCGTTTGTAAATCCACAAATTACTATTATAATTACATAGAATATTTTCAATTTTAAGGGAAATTGTGCCCTTGACATCAGGGAATTGCTTTCCTGTAATGCCTCCAACATATTTAACATCCATGTTTTTTTAAAAAAAAAAAGAAAAAAAACATACTTAAAGAAACTACAATTCACATCCACTGCTATTGACGGATATATACGTCAAAGAGCGGATTTACAGCCTGGGGCCTTCTTGTCATGTATACCACAAGTAAAGCTAATTCTTTCTCCACCAGTTATTGAAAATCAGCATTCCCTCCCCGACTTCTAAATTTATTGCAAAACCTTGACAACCGTAACGTGACACGCTATTCAGTCCTTCTGCTTTCTCACCTTTAATTTGTCACCGTGGCGCTCTCTCTCTCTCTCTCTCACGTGCTAGCTCGCATGAAATATATCACTCCATTAGTTTTCTCACTCACACACAGGCGCGCTCGCTATCGCCGCCTTTAAATCAAGAAGCACCTCCATTCCGGGATCTGGGCGGCTTAACGTTGTCACCGGTCTTCCCGCTTTAACCCTCGTGCCCCGGGCGCAGCTTTACCGCGCCTTAACGTTTAATCACAATGTGGGTGTATGTGTGATGGAAACGGCGCTGTACAGTTAGCAATGTGTTTGCCGGCGACTGCGACGCCACGTCGGTCCTGTCAAGAAGAACCCGCCCCCACGTAATCTGCACCAGCTGTACTAACAGCCAGGATTAGACATACTGTATGCTAATCTATAATGACGGCTTCGATGGCTGATGATTTGTAATAGTAGAACAAGAAAGCTCTTTTTGGATTTTGATTTTCTCTATCGGTGAGACGCCGAAGACAGTCTATGCGACGTTTGATAGTGGTGTTCTGTTGGCGTTAAATTTGGACAGTTTTGCAGGGAGTGCTTGAGGAACGCTGTAAAAGACGGATTTTAAAAGAAAAGTGGACTCCATAGTGCATATTTGTCAAGTGCGCGCACATGTGGTGGAGTTGTGAACGCCAGCCTTCTGGTCACATGACTTTTGGCACAGACTGACAGTAGTCATACTAGGAGTAGGGATGCATGGAGAAAAAGTACTAATAAATGTGTTTTGAGTTAGCTGACAAAAATAAAAATACAAATTTTCAGTAACGATGTCCATTTTGAGATTCTTACAAAAAAGATCCTCCTTAAAGGGACACTGCGTAAAATTTAGACCCTTTTTCATTCAAAAGGAATCATTTAAATGATTATAAATTTCAAAAACCTGCAAATAAATATGTTCTTAAAGATGTATTAAATATAATCGTGGGTCCAGTGATCATTAAATTATATTACATGGGGGGGTGCCATGTTTGTTATAGCTACGGGCAATGGAAAATGCAGCACCTCCGGCTGTCTGTTATGAAAAACTCTCAAATCTTACATATTGTCCGTTTAAAGTCTCCATTTTGAACTCCCAGCGACCAAAACGTTTCAATTGAAGTATGTGAAAATTAGTGAACGGTCCAAGATGTGCACCATTGAAAGATCAACGTGCCCAAATTTTAAAGGGGATTTTACTTTGTCAACCTACAATGTTCATTTCCACCAATGTAATTGGTAAAAATGGTAAAAATGTGTCTTCAGTGTGGAGACCAGTGAGCTCTTAAGGAAGCACCACACCTTAGAACGCTCTTGGCTGCGCGTTTGGTTGTGGTTTTCCTCCCACCATCAAAAAAAGAACCCAATGTTCATAGCTTTCCCAGAAATTGCTTCAGCTTTGACGTTTGGCTTGTTGTGAATGAGAAGCGAGGAAAACATCACCTTTTACTTAGGAAGCGTGACTCATCTGTTGGTCACTGCTTTGGAATGGAGTTGAGTCCACCACAAAATGCTTTGGATCGGAATTTTAACAACTGTGTTAATAGAATGTTATGTTTTCAATTACATGCGTATTTTTACGTATTGCAGATATGTTAATGCAAGTTTACTATTGGTATAATTGGAAAAATACCACAATGTCATTTCGTGTGAGGAGCTTCCCGATTTCCACCCGTAATATGTGTCATAAATGAACATTTTTGCTGAAGTGTCTGTTATTGTTTCACAGCCCGCTAAATCTGGCATAGATGCAAAACGGCACTCCCCGGTGTCAGGTATTGCCCAATCTAACAGTTGTCAAAGCAAAACCTGCGTGAGTTGCGTTTAAAGCGCCTCTGTGTCCGTTATATAAACCAGTTCACAGATAACAATTCATTTACTTTGCTCATTTTGTAGTCTATACAAACATGATTATGGAATACTAAAACAACTTATGTATTGTGTAGACTGATTGCACGTTCATTTATGGAACACCGGCGAGATCTCAGCACTTACCAAGAGTCCATCAGTCATTATGATTGCAAAGTGGATGTTTATTAGCTTTTTGTTTTGTGAGTTTTAGTGTAGGCGGACATGGCGAGGGGTGACCTTCCCTCCACAGTGCTTGTCCTTTTTCTGTCATCGTATATATGGTACAACCTACGTTTCTGTTGTCATGGTGACAGTGGTGACTGACAGCTTTAGTGTACGGGGAAGACAGATTTGTAAGAAGCGTCTTCTTCTGTTATCCACTCCTTTATTGATGGATAGGGCTAACGTATCGCATTACATATCGAAATATACCGTATTTTCCGCACTATAAGGCGCACCTGATTATAAGGCGCACCCTCAGTTAATAACATATTCTAAAACGTCTTCCATATATAAGGCGCACCGGATTATAAGGCGCACCCGCAATTAATGACACATTTTAAAACTTTTTCAATCACAATATAGTAATACTCAAAGTAATAACAATAATAACTAAAATTATAACTCTAAACTCTCAATACCATAATAACTCAATGTCAATATGACCAATTTGTTCAAGTGTAAACACACAAAAGAAACAGGTAAAGCTTACTTATCAGTTCATTCCCCGTCTACGAATCCCAATCTCAATATTGATCCATATATAAGGCGCACCTGATTATAAGGCGCACCACCAGCTTTTTAAAGAAATGAAGGCTTTTAGGTGCGCCTTATAGTGCGGAAAATACGGTACCTATTAAGACCCATTCTAAGTGCTCACTTCAAATGTATTTATAGAATATACTAATCTAACCAACCTAAAGTAACATTTTCATCATAATTTTTCAATTTCTGAAACGATGCACATTCTTCTGCTTCAGATGTTTGTGGTTTATCTAAAAGAAGACATGAACGTTTACGCTGCTAAATGTACCTCCTGGACAAAAGACGTGGAAATATTAATCAAGACAGGACATACATTTGTTTTATTAACATCGCGCCGCGTAGCTTTGTCGGCAATCTTGACAATGACGGAATTGTGAGCTGGTGCGGCTTTAAAATGATTATTATGCCCCGCCGCTTGAATAGGTTAACTAATGCATATGGTTGAAAGGAAAATCATATTAAATATTCTTATTAACTTAAAATTAAATTCCATATTCACTCCCGCAGCCAAATATAACATTTCAAATGGACGGCCTCCTTTTGACAGGTACATTCTGATACGGCTAATTATCTCTTTCTTCCTTTCATTTGCTTTCATGCAGTCCTCACAGGTGAGTTGGGTAAAAGGGAAGAAGACCAAAAAAAAAAGTCTGAGAAATTCGTATGCATGATTCTGATTTGCCAAGGCGGAGAAGGTCACTCGAACAATCTCCTCGGCCCTTTTCGCCGATAGCAGGATGAGAGAAAGGGAAGTGACAGGAAGGTGAGCGAGGAGAAGGGACGTGCTAATGTGTCACCGAGTCTGGATATTTCTTTTGTGAGCGTGACAGTCGGGAAGGTGAGATAACCTTAAAGTCACCGAGAGTCACTCTGGCATAACAACTTCCCCATCTCGGGGTATCCTCCCGGCCGTGCGTAGCAGCAACAGTGGGGGGGGAGTTAATCACCCATGCCTATGGCCTTTAGCTGCTCTCATTAGCGGCGAGCGCCCGAGCCGTACCCGATCCATTAGCAACACCGCTTGTAATGACACTTCACCGGCACCGCCGGGCCTGAAGCCAAATAATGCTATTACTACATCCTACAGCGGACTGCCGTCACAAATTCTGAACGCCGGCGGGGGGAACGGGGGTCTGTCGGTGAACAGGAACACAAGTAACGGTAGCAGCAATCTGAGAGTCTAGTCCGACATTGTCGAGATTTTTACTTCCTTGTCACGATTTCAAAATAAAAGCGAAAGGAGGCTTTTACGTCAAGGTTAATTCTGAGGAACACACGCGGGCCCGGGGAGAGCATGCAAACTCCACACAGGAAGGCAAGACCCAAGTGAACTGTGGGACGGACGCCTCGAATACCAAAAGATTTGCAAGAAAATATTTTAGGACGATGTTCTTTTGTTTGAATTCCTACATCAGGGGTGTCCAAAGGGGTGCGCAATGTCCGCCGTCCTACATGTTTTGCAGGTTTCTTTTCCTGACACGCCTGATTCAAACGATCAGCTCATCCGCAAGCTCGGCAGAAACCTGATAACGATCCCGATCATTTGACTCAGGTGTGTCAGGAAAAGAAACCTGGAAAACATGCAGGACGGCGGCCCTCGAGGACCGACTTTGGACACCCCTGTCTTTCATGGTTCACTTGACTTGGACTTAAAGCACCTCTGGATTGTTTCATTCCAAATCCATTATAATGTACTGAGCTGTAATATCCAAATATTTGTTTTTACTTGATCTTGTCTTATAAAAACAAAAAACAGAACCAGGGGCCCCTCCTTTTATGCGAGGCCCTTGTAAAGTCTTCCGCTTTTCACCGCCTTTCTACGCACCTGTTTGTGGGCGCCCTAGTAAAGCAATGACCGTATTACTTCATATAATAGAGTACATTAAGCCTGCGCTCCTGATAAATATTTTTACGTGCAGGAATGCGGTCATTAAAAAGGGGCAAGCACACTGAGAAAAAAAAAAGCCTCATGCATAGTGTCAAGTCCTCATTCATATTGCATGTGAAAGCCCCACGGCTGTCATGTAACCCAACCTGTGTCACATCTGTAAAATGGCCATCATGGTGCGAGGTAAGAGCCAGTTAAAAGGGGCAAGGAGAAGCATGACTAAAGGAATATACGCCACGGGCAAGGGGCCTTCTCTTTCTTCTCGTTTCTCTCCTCCTTTCATTCCCTTTAGCAGCTTTTTTTTTCTCCATTTTCCATCTTTTTCTCAGTTGTGGCCTTGCACATTTGCCTGCATGTGAAGTCTTGATGATACAGCGGGACATTTCCTCCTCCTCCTCCTTCTTGCTAGTTTACCTCACATGCTCCTCTGTTTGGCTCTGGTGTGAGAGAGCAACGGTATTCTTTTAGCGCCCCCCAAAGGACATTTGGTGCATGGAGTAAAATTTGGACTGTCACGTTTGGAATTGCGGTGAAACAAAAAAAAAAACTCAACTCTTCATGCGCGCCATTATCATGGCCAACATTAAAATGCAGTAGCATTGGTTTTATCATATTGATTACCAATCGTGCTTTTTGGTGGTACTTTTTAAAAAAAATACTTAAAATAGAACCATTATTGTAAGGGACTATAACTGTTTGTACCCCTGTGCTAATGACAGAAAAATCCACTGTGGTAAAAATAAATAATAATTTGTGTGACACAGTTATATTAAAAAAAATCACAATTCTTCCACTCAGTCTACTCCGTAATATGCTCTGAATGTAAGTCTATTAATTTATTAGTGGTTCATTAATACTGCCCTTATCGCTCGATCACTGTTTTGTTTTTCTTTGTTTGTTTTATTGCCTACCTTATTATTTGCTCGATTATGGCTCGGGGAAGTGAACAGATCAAGAATTTCATTGTGTGGTATTACTATGCATATGATAATAAAACTCTTGAATCTTGAATATATATCTATATATGTATATATATATATATATATATATATATATATATATATATATATATATATATATATTCTTCGCATGTTAATGCACGTCATTTTTGTGTGTTTCAGTACATGACTGCGGCCGCCGCTGCAGCAGCGCCTATGCAAGGGACCTACATTCCCCAGTACACTCCTGTGCCTCCAACAGCCGTCCCTGTCGAAGTAAGACTTCCAGACACTTTGTGTTTACAATCGATAATCGGCAGACACTTCACCAAAAGAAGACTTCATTACTCCTCACAGCCCCAATAACGATAAGCATTTCTTAACCTTTTGTTTAACACGGAGATAGTAGGTATAAATAGTTTTCCAAAAGGGTGTTCCAATTCATTTGTTGTTAATTTGAAAATAAAAATGAACTGTTCTCAGAAAGGCAATAAAAAGATATTAGTTTTTCAGATATCTGCAGAAACCCTGTTAAAATCCCATGTACCCCCTGAAGGGCCCTCTCATACCCCTAGCGGAACTCGTACCCGTATTTGAGAACCGCTGCCTAAACGTATGCATTTTCAGAGCATACTGTCAAGTGTTCTTTTTTATATACAAATGTATTGGCCCGCAACCAATGCATAAAAATAAAAAATACAAGCAAAGCAAGCTGAGTCAGAGGTTTTACGAGAAACCCTCTTTCGCCGTAACTTTAAAATTGTCCAGGATACCACCTTGCTGACTAAGGTAAAAAGAAAAATCTTTTACCTGATGTCCTCCTCTTTCTGGATGTTAAAATAATCCAGTATTCAGTAATTTTGCTGGCATGCATTGTTCCATTGCACTCTTTCAGACCATCGCTGAATTTAAGTACTTTAAAGCATCTTTGGCTGCATACATTTATTGGATGGTGGTATCACTTTCAATTAAACCCCATTCATGTTCATGAAGTTGTTTGTAGGCTTCCACGGCTATCATTTCTGCTTCCAGAAGAACATTTGCAAATGTCCTTGTTTTGAATACCCTTCTTGATAGTATTTTTATATTACATTTAAGTAGCTTCTGGAGCATATGACAAATCATGAAAGCAGGAGAGCGGGATGGCTGTCTGGCAACTGACAGTGTGGTCATATTTAGATGGACTATCAGTCGTGTGTCGGATGACAGGAACTCAAGTGAGATACAGTGCGAGCGCTGCTGTCTCGCTCCCTCGCAGGCACATATATACAACACGCACACACGCACGCTTGGGCATTGTAGGTAGCCGAAACACACATCTATCAGCCGCGGCGCTCCGGCTAGCCCCGCGAGCACAGACGATGACAGTTTCCCCTGACAGACACATTAGTTTCTTCTCTCTTCTCTGAAAGGCGCGTACAGGAACGGGATGGCGGCAGAGAGATGTAGTTGTAGTGTCGCCTTGGGCCCCTGTTTACCGTTTCCACCTTCCTCACCAGTGAAGACTCAGCGCCGGCATTTGCTGCCGGATGGGTATCGATGCATCATGTGGTGTCGGTAGGGCTGATGTATAGGTAGCTTGCAGTATCCTTGAGAGCTTGTTAGAGGTGATTGACACAATGCGGCCGAACGTAGTCCCAACACAAATTGGGCTTTTGTTGTCATGAAAGGAACAGATTTGGAAACGGGTGCAGACAAGAAAAACAGAATGCCGTTGTACACAAAAATTCAATTTAACACAGGGGGTAATGAAAAATAGACTTGGAAACTAAACTCAGGAAGAAATTTGGACTTGGAACACTTGGTAGATGTTCTGTAATTTGACTCCTTGAACAGATACATAGCATACATGGAATCATAGCAGCTGCATGGCACTGTAAGCAAAACTAATTATCATAATACAAGACACACTGGACATTAAACCGCAGGGCTCAAATCATGAGAAAAAAGTTGCAGGTTATAGTACGAAAAATATGGTAGTAGAATCATAGCAGCTGTATGGCACTGTATATTATATATATATATATATATATATATATATATATATATATATATATATATATATATATATATATATATATATATATATATATATATATATATATATATATATATATATATATTTCTATAGTAATATGATGGACGCATTCTGTCTGTTAGTTAGCAATAAGTATATGCGCACTCAGTGCTCAGTGGCATGATGGTGCTGCTGCACTTTACATTTTTCAATTAGATGTGTTGTTTGTCATCCTGATTTCCTTATTAGCTTCATTATGAAATAAAAGACACTTGGAGATGGACATGGAAATGTTGTTTAGGGCTTAAATTAAAGCTATAAATGAAATGTTAAAATTCAAGACGGCAGTACCCCCTTATGGAGCTGCGACCTAACAAATGATGTGCAAATCATCTTTAACACTGAATTCATTGTCAAGGAGGAGGCCCATATTATAATTTTAACAACATATTAATATAGCGTACATGTGTTTTTACTCAAGTCATGCATACATTTGTCATACAGGTGCTTGACGCCGTCATCCGGTATCATACTAATACATTTAAAATTGAGATTGACCCACTGAACCTTCAAAAATATTGTTTTTCACAATTTACCTGATTTGTGTTTATAGGGAGTGGTGACGGAAGCCTCCCCCCAGACAGTGGCGCCCTCATCACAGGAAGTGACTGGCCAGCAGCAACAAATTCAGGTCGACGGAGCCGCCGACCACGTTTCTGCTTATTCGTACCAGTCCAAGTAAGTCAACCGAATCCTCAATGCTGACTATAAGACGCACCTGTGTATAGGGCGCACCCTTAACGCAAATTATAAGGAAGCTACAGAAGCTCATGAGGCCCAAAAGCACTGCAGCAATCAGGGAAGTTGTCAAAAAAAATTAATTACTTTGAGAAAATTGAAATATTGACTGAGGGTACATATAGCGGTTTGCTTGTATTTGTTCACATTAAATGGAAATCGCTAGTGCTCAAATGCGTATTGCAATCGCTAACAGGTTTAGCACAGACAAATTTCATTGGTGCCTTTTAATTCATGTGTAGAAGATCATAATTTGTATTTTTACTGACTAATATTCAACTTCGAAAAATAATTTTAAAAACAGATAGCATACAATGTATATTTTTTTATTATTATTTTGGCAGGATTGCTTAAGGGGTGGTCGAATACCTGATTATTCAAATACCTGATTATGAATATTTTACAAAACCGCGAGTATAAGTCTACCCCTGACTTAACTTTTACATGTCAAACAAGTCAAGCCGTCTTCTCCTTTTCATAATTCGTCAAAGTCTGCCAGAAATAGGTCTTAATGTTGTTGTTTTTTTAAGTTTATGCTTGAATGTCATTTATTGCTTTTTTTTATCCTTTTCTTTCGAATATTTTGATTGCAACTGTATTTCTCCTCTCCATGTGTTCTCCTCTCCCATCAGATAGCAACGGCCTGAGAGAATGTTCCTGTGACAGCGTTGCCTTGAGACATAAGGTGGCTGCACTGTGAATGTGAAGGGGGGGAATGTAGGGGAAGAAAAAAAAAAGGAGATTGCTTCCAGATTGCCCAGGCACCAAAAAAAAAAGAGACACTTTTTTCATTTTCTACCTGGTCACCTAAAGGGGAAAAAAAAACAAGGAAGCTATGGATGCTGAAAAAAGAGATTTGGGATATTGTAAGGCACAGCGCAAAGAGATGAAGTTGTTAAGTTTGAAAACCTGCCCGAAGGGTTGAGCTGAAGCTAGGTAATTTTCTCAAAGAAAATTCTCAACCAATTTAACAAAAAAAAAAGCAAAAAAAAAAAAAGACAAAAAAAAGGCTGAATGTGAAAGTGAAGTTTATTTTGTAATTAGAAAGGGGGAGTCATGTTTGAAACAAACACAGAGATTGTCTTCCTCAGATACTAAGCTAAAAGTTGTTTTCAATATTTTTTATGTTCTAGTGTTAAATTTTACTTTTCTAGATATATTTGAAAAACAAAGTGTTTTTTTTTCTTTCTTTCTTGAATCTTCATGGCCTTAATTTCAAGGGCGCCAGAGACTTTTTGCAAGTTTAAGTCTGGCGTCTGGTTGAGGGTGGGGGGAAAAAAAAAAAAATCAGTATTTTGGACCACTTGGAAGGTTCGAGAGACTGGATGCGTCATTTAAAGAGGAAACAGAATCTATCACATAAGCTGTACAGATTTAATAGAGAAAAGCTTTTGGTTTTCTTTTCTTCACGAGAAGAATGCTTTGATAATGATTACGTCAGAGGTAACAATGTGTTGAAATGCGTGAAAGACTTGAGCTCCGAAGAGATTTTTCACATTGTGGAAAAAAAAAAAATATATAACGTGCTGCGTCACGGGTGCAGTCTGTCAGCAAAACGCTGAACTCGCTTTTTTTATGGTCATCGTTATTATTTACCAAGCAACGTCGCTGTCAATCACATTACAGCTTTTTATCTGCCACATTTTACATTTTTTATGAGCTTTAAGATGTTTTTAGCCCGCTTTGCTTGTCACACTGTAAATCTTAAGAAAAATGACAAAAAAAATGTATAAAATGTACAAAAACAAACACACACAAAAAAAAAATGGCAGTGAAACAAAACAGTAGATAGAATATAGGAGCTTATGGTTGAGATCAATCAGTGCAAAAGCAATAGACGAAATTGTTGACAATTTCTGTAGTCTTTCCTAGTTGTGGATCAAATGCAGCCCATGGATGGCCATTTTTATACCAAAGATGAAGATACACTCTGAACCAGAGGTTTTTTTTTTGTGTTTTTTTTTTCCCAGTCTCATTTTTCTTTTTCTGTTGATTGTTGTTGATGTTAATGATGTTGTTGATGTTGATATTGCTGTTGTTCTTGTTGATGTTGTTGTTGCGCTTGTTGTTTTGTTTTGTTTTTATTTGACCTTGACGGCCGGACCAGTCCTTAAGGATCCTTCATAACACACCAACACACACTCGCATACTTGTCATACCGTATTTCGATGCATGAGGTGGCACCGGTGGCAGTTTTATTTTCTTTTTAATTTCAATGTCACGTTGTCGAGCGAACAGCCTGAGTGCATTTAGCGTTTTCTTTTCTTTCTTTTTTGTAACCTTGTACGGGGGAATTCATGTAAACTGACTGGGGAATGTTGCTTACTAAGCTCTGCTCTTGTTGCAGCGTTTTATTTTCCCCACCATATTTGCATACTAAATTGTGTTAACGCCTTTGGCCTGATATGAAGACACTCCAAAGTGGAAGTAATTTTTGACCAAAATAAAACAAATGAGGGTTATTTACTGCAATTTTTCATATTCAACACAAAGTCACGATTGCAATAACAGAGAAATGCCTGAATTCAAACCCAAACCAATTATGGTGCATTTTAACATTAGCTGTTATTGATTTATGACTTTGTTTGTTTGTTTATTCGACTTTTAAGGCTCTATTTTCATGACCGGCTTAAATCCTGTAAGGAACCGGGCGTAACTGTACACAGGCGGCTTAGACCCGGTTAGATCATTTCCAGATATGATGCATTTTTGCATTTTTATCATTTATTATGGCAGCTTGTCACAAGTGAGAGATGCGAGTTCTTTGCATTGATGTTTACTGTGGTCTTGCACTTTTCATTTTTACACACTTCATCCACACTTTCCACTAACAGTTCACACGGTAGCAGCAACAAACATAAAATTGATATTAACTACTGCCCACAGTAATATTTGTTAAGAAATGTTTTTTGAAGTGATGTAGTGCGTGTTCTGTATCAAGAACAGCGTTGTTGAGCCTACAAAACTATACATTTGCTCTGTGTAGTCAGCTTCCGCTTTTACTTTGTTTTGAAGGCGCAGACAGGAAGTCGTTGTGTGTACCATATAGGCCGTGCTTATTAAGCTAGAACGTGCTACAGCTAACCTACTTCCAGCGTCTGTCACGTTACTTCCTTGCCCCTCCGAAAGCAATGGCTGTAAGTTTTGTGTTTTAAACGTTCTAAACATAATTTCTGTTGAGTGTATATGCATGCTAACGGTCTAATTGGCATTTGACAAGATCGCGAACGTGCTCGTTTAGCATCGCTAATCGTTAGCATAACGTTAGCATCATCGGCGCATAAGCTGCATATGGTTTCAATGACTTCATCAAAGAGTATTGCTTAAAAAAGATTGCTTTGCTGGGCAGTTCTGCTCAAATTATTGCAGCCTACCACTCTCACGTTCACACTGGTGCTAGAACTTTTATTTTTGGTCCATGCTTCACTGGCACCATTAATGTGTAAAGGCCAAAGCGGGTTCTTTTGCTCTAATTTTCCCTTCTCTGTCATCCTCTCCCTTGCGCCCCTTCTCATGCCCTCGATGAGTTTTTTTTTTCTTTATTTGGTGGTGCAGAAGCAGAACCACGAACCAATTTCAGTCATCTTCTCAATGAGGCTTGACGGGTCCAATTTGTCTCCCTCTGGGACAATAGGATCCACTTCAGTGTCCCACAAGATAACAATTTGGTATAGAAAAAAGGAGAGCTTTGGTTATGATCGCAATTAAGCCCTAGTTGCTTGATGAAGCGTTAAAATCTTAAGTTCAGTGTCCGCTGCGCTACATTTAGGAAATAATACCACTGGCAAAATTACACTCATGTTATCATGAAATGAAATTTATCTGAAAATGATGACTACTTTGTAGAGTGAATCGAGAACAAGATGACCCATCAAGGACTGGAATCGAAATGATACTTGACGTAAAAGTAGACTACGGCGATCACAAACTAATCCAATTGTGAGTTTTCTCCAGAAAACTGTCATGATGGAGGTAAATGGACTTGTGGCCTTTACATGCTTGCATGTCCTCCTTCTTTGAATATGCCTGATGAATCGACTAAAAATGGATTGACCCAGATGTCACTTGTTTCCAGAACTGTCCACGGAGCAATATGTTGGGTGTGACACCATATAATGACCCTGAGGTTTTTTTTAATGGCTTGAGGTCTGAGGTATTGGGCACATGGTCTGTGAACAGGTCTCATCCTGGAACCTCCCACCAGTTCCTTGTACCTCTGCCTTGAAACATGGATTTCAGGCCTTTAAATCCCATAAATCAATGTGACATTTCAGAATCCGAAACACCCTTCACAGCTTTCCCAGACTCCCTGTTGTCTGTCTCATATTCTCTGCCAACCTGCTCTCATTTGCGAAGCAAACAGGGCACCGTGGCAAATCTGCTCGATCTGGCATTCAGTGGGAAATGCCAATCAAGGCTGTCTGGTGCCAGACTGCGAGCGCAGGCCCCAAATGTGGACTTTTGATGAAAACGCCACCCCCATGGCGTCTGCTCCTGACAATTTGAGCACAAGATGCATAATAGTGGTCTACAGGTTGTTGGCGGTGCTCGAGGTCCTTCTATTCCACTGCATTCTTGGTAGCTCCACCCCTAAAGACTTGGCCAACCTTCTGGCTCTAGCACATCTGGATGCGCCAGAGGTGGAAAGGTGCTACTTGCCTCTCCTTTGCACAACACCAGGTGAACTTGATTTGCAGTTGTGCAATGGCATTCTAACTGGATTTAATCCAGAACGTGCGGGTTGACTGTGATGGTAGTGTTCCCTTTAGTTTTGAGCACTGTATGTTTTCACAATCAAACTGTGCATTCGGTGCCTTTTAACACAGCTTTCAGATTGTAAATGTTATTCAACACATGAAGCACATTAGGGAGCTTGTAACATACAGTGAGTACATACCATTAAAGCTTCTACTTGTATGTATATGGTGCTAAAGAGTTGGCTTGTGCCTTTGACATTGATCTGTTTAATCTATGCAGCCCCCATATATTAAACATATCATGTGAGGAGCAGATTGGATTCAGAAGCAAACAGAGTGGAAATAGAAAAGTAGATTCTTTATACACAAAAAATCCAATGTAACCGTAGAGACCATTGGAAACTAGACTCGGAAACTAGACTCGGAGGGAAACTAGGATGCCGGCCTGACGTGACGGTTTGAGAGCTGGACTTGACTTTGTGACATGCTACGAAGAACCCAGACATCGGTCCTGTCTTACATATCGCAACAAACCGAAAAATCATAGCCGCATGCTAACCGATGCTAAGAACAAACCAGTCACAGCAGTAAATACAGGATAGTATGAAATAATAGTCGTGGAAATTATTAATACAATAATAGTCACCCTCACAACATTCAATCAAATCGACCCCTTTCTCATCTCGTTTGACCTGCCACTCACGATCCATACATCCTATGAAATTCTGGCACATTACAACTCCCCGGTGCCATTTTTATTTCCTTCCTGCCATTGCTTCATCTTCGGCGTGCACAAGGAGTCGCTTCCCTGTGCAATTCTGTGTGTCTTAACGCGGGTATGGCTATGGCGCAGCCATAAAGTTCTCCTGACATTAATTATCCAAATAGGAGTCATAATACAGAATGTGCACATTGGCGACTATAGCGGTTCCTCCAAATGGCCTGAGATTCGATAGTAATGGAATTATGAGAGAGAGGAGAAAAACACCACAAATAGGGAGACATGCATCATTTTTGCTAATGGAGAATCGATGCAGAGAAAAAGGCATGAGTTTGCTGCCGGTACGCATTTATTATAGTTCCCCATAGATCTGAAATATGACCGAGCTAAACAAACAGAAGAAGAGTTTTCTTAATGGCACGCGAGCACGGCCGCGCCGTCCGAGTGCTCGCTGCAAATTGTGGCTCGTTTACATCACTTTGTGTCCTCTTCCTCAAGGCGCCATCGTCATCATCATCATCGTTCTTGTATCATTTCAAACCTGTTTAGATTTAGACAATTTACTCTGTATTCTGTTCTAATCGAAATATGTACAGTGACTGCCCTCTGCAGGTGGAATTTTTGAACTTGCGATTGAATTGTGAAAGTCAACATGCATCCATTTTAGAATGGTGTTAAATTATGAGACACAATCCTCTAATAATAATAATGATAATGTGCTCCAGCTGCCTATGAGTCTTGCCACAGATTATTTGTGATTATTTGGCCATTGTTATGTGTCCTTTTTGGACATTTTTATAATGAAAACAACTGTCAAAGTAATGATTTGAAAATAATACATAGCATAATGAAAATGATGAGAATTAATTGCTATTGCAATTTAATATCCTCTTTCATATACTTTTTTAATAAAAACACTAAATTAATCTGTATATCATTAAACTGGTATTTATTATACAATAATGTTTTCGTCTTAGAGTTAAAAAAAAAGTTTAAATCATGGATTAATATGAAAAAAACACTTCATTTAGCTACTGCAATTAGAATTGTTAGCGTACTAAACACAAAATTTCAAAACGAAACATTGTTGTTGAATAATAATTATACTGTAATGAACATTTGCTTTTTTGCATTGCTGGTACTCTTATGGAAGAAAATCTTGGAGTCATTTTTTTATTTTTGCTGGAAAACTTATTTATAAATATGTATTTATAAATATGTAAATGCAACGGAGGGGCAGAGGTGGTGCCAAAAAACAAAAATCGAACCAGACCAAGCACAAATGAATGAACTGTTAAAGGATGATCTAAATTGGTTCCAAAACATCCATATTTTGATAACCTGTTGATCCACGGACTGGTACCGTGCCGCGGACATCTGTCCTTCAAGATTATCTTACAAATAAGACAAACATAAATTCATGCACCTAGCATATTTAAAATTAGGTTTGAATTTGTTTACAAATTTGCATTTGCCTACAATTATTAATGAACGTCCATTTTTACAAATAAGAGCAAAGTATTGGCAAATAGATGTGAACATATGTGCTAATATGTTCAAACAAACACGTTTGAATGTTTTCGTCAATAGGTTTCAACATGTTTAGCCTACAGGTACACACAAGCATAAATTTGACGCATTTGCAATCACGTTCAAACATACTTGCAAATATAAAATTCCACAGAGGGACTCAACAACCGAATAAGCATATTTTTCTGCATAATAATGCAGTGTGTGTGAATTCAGGCAGCCTTATTTATTTTCGGTAATGTTATACTTGTAGTAATTGACCCTCATTTGTTTCCCCTTTAAAGTCACATCAAGTGCTGTATGTCCCTTTATTATTGTTATTGTTGTTTTATTATTATTTGTTATTTTAGAAGGATACTTCTGGAAACATGCAGTAAATATCGGTCCAAATCACAAACTAACTGTGCATGTAAAGAGATATTTGAGAAAAATGAAGAGAGAACGCAATTGTATCTGCATCATGTTTTCCCCCCACTGTTTTCTATGGTGATGTGCCATTTTATTTGATTTTTTTTCAGTCTGTCAGTATGGACTCCTCTCTCAGAATTTCTTCAGCCATCCTTAAGTGCGTTAAGCGCGCCACACACTACACGCGAGGCTGCTACTATTTGTTGACTTTCACCATCAGGTGGAGGCAAGAGATGCGGTTCAATAACTCATCATATGTCGGGCTAATACAGACTCGCGTGTGCATAACGCGGCGAGAAATTTGCCTCAGTACCCATTCTTTGCACAAACACACAAACAACAACAGGGACCTCCTGCTTTTAATTGATGCTTCGGTTGACTTTTGATGAAAGTTATCGATTTGCCACACAGGCCTAGGAGCGCATTCAAGAGTTAAATCAGCTCCGTGAGAAATACGCCGTGCATCAATCACTAGGAAAAAAAAAAAAAGCTGACCGGGTTGTTGTTGTTATGAAGCGCAATAGGTGACAAAACTGTTATTTGGACAGTAGAGCGGCTTTTACTTCTTTTCATTTCTGTTGCTATTTGTCGCTGTATTTTTTTTTTCTTCTTTTTTCACCTCACTCGTCTTCAGCGCCGGGCTGGATGTTGTCACGCCTCGCACATGCTGCACAGTGTGTGTGAGATCTTTTGAGAAGCTATCTGTACATCTGTGGATGTGAACTTGGATTTAATGAGTCTTTTTTTTTTCTTCTCTCCGATGAAGCTTTCAATTAAAAAAAACTGTCAAAAGGACCAAAGACTGCTGTTATCATTCAATTTGCGCTACAAACGAAATAAGCATTTACGGACGCTATTATTATGCAAACGAAGATGCTATCCGTTAGCCCTGTTATTATCAGCATGCTCGATGGCACCTGCTACACGTTGACCTTGTATCGCAACATCCGGCTCATAATTACGGCTTTGGCGAATGGAGCTCCGGCCCCTTGATGGGATTTCCTCCCCATCGCAGCTCAAGCGCACTTGATTGGGCGTAAAGTGGTCATAATCAAAGATGGAGAAGCGCCCTGGTGGGGAAAGGCGATCGATAATAATCAATCTTCCTCTTCACTCTTATTTAAGCCCGATCAATCGCCGTCCTTGTCACCACCCGGAGACGCCTGTACAGTCGATACGGGCGGATGCAGTCGCCGGTTGCCTGAGAGCTCCCCCAGCAAGATCAAGGTAATGAGGCGGCCTCTTTCGGACCAAGGACATCTTAATAGGGAACAATTGACTCTGTGGAATGGATTGGATGAATGCGCGGATGCTTTCAAACGCGATGGAACAAACGCGTATCCAGAGCCAAGCCGATAGTGATGTGTTGTTGGTCACCAGCGATCTGCTTCTCAGAGCCCTTTGAAGTCAAACAACCTACTTTCGGCTTGCGCAAGCTGTTTGCGGATTACTTGGGGGGGGGGGGGGCGAGGCAAGGGATTCTGCTGCTAATGAACGTGCGAGTGTGTGCGCTGCAACTGTTGCCACAAAATATTTCACCCTTATGATACTGCTTTGTGTTTGTATTTTAGCTTTTTTTTTTTTTTTGGTCGTTTGTTTTAATTTACATGGTCGGTGATCCAAGTATCATTTCCAAATCCACAGGAGGAATATTCTTTTTCTTGAATGTAGAATGTAAGTTTACTTAATTTTAGTTTGGGGTCATGCGAAGTGCTTCCTGTGTGATGACATTGCCAAAGTGCTAACAACGAAACAGCCCAAAGTGGTATGTTACATGTGTGGTTTTTTTTTTGTGGATAAGTACGCCATTATTTTTCAGAAAATATGTACAAATGGTCAGTCCACACATGCGGGTGTTATTTTTATTATTATTATATTTATTATTATTTATTAGTCATTTTTATTGTTATTTTTACTTTTTTTTAGCTATTGTTGGCCTTTGGTATTTTTTTTTTAACAAATCTATCCAAATGTTCTGTCCAAGTTGGTGTGTATGTGTTTTTTTTTTTTTAAAGTACAAATTATTACCCACATCAAAAATGTTTCCACTTGCTTACCAATTTTGACATTGCCATTTTGGGTTTTCCTGAAACGTGACAATTTTGACGATCCGAGGATAGTTTAAACATACATGTAGTTGTACACAAAAATTTATAATGTATATGGATATATTTATATTTGATTACTTCATGTATTTTTTTTTCTTCTTTGACAAATCAAAAAGAACTCCCTTTTTAGAAACCCATTAATCCTTGGGCCAGAACCACATGCTTTTGAAAACAATTGACTCTTGAAAGAGCTCTTTTCATGTTTTCGTCTGCTCGACTGCGTCGCTTAATAATGTGTGAAAATGCAGTGAAATGCCAAAAATTCCATCTCCTTTTAGCGCCAAATAGCTGTTTTATCAGGATATAGAGATGTAGCAGAGCAGAGCACCACAAGAGTGCAGCATACCGACGCCGATGTTATCTGTGTTTGCGTCTAGCTGGAGACAGAACATATATATATATATGCATACACACTCAGACATACCACCACCACCACAACTGGATAGGGATCAAGGACGTCTCCAGCAGGAAAACGACTTCACATCAAGCATTGCCAATCTGCTGAATGGATCCATAGATTAGGATCTAAAAGCCTAGGCATGTAAAAGTGCACAGGCCCTCCTTGCTGTACCAACACACTTTTGTCGCGTATGTGTGGAGAATAAACGAATCGATAATCGAGACCTAGCTGACAGCAAATCTATATATGTATGCACTATATGTATAAATGAACCAAATAAGTCTATGCATTTGCATATAAATGATCTTGTACTGCAAAAGTTCAATTTTCTAACAAGATATCTCTCCAATAAACTATTTTTTAAATTATCAATATACGCACACTTCAAATACTTATAGCAGTACCGTGGGCTCCGTGAAATAATTTGTGTGTTTTGGAAATGATTTAGTTCAACTTTTAACAGTTAGAGATTTGTGTTTTGTTTGGTTTAGTCTTTGTTTTTTGGTGCCGCCTCTGGCCATTGTTGGTAGTGCATTTTGCGGTGGGGAAGTACAGCGTGGTTTCAGTTGGGAGCATTTGCTGTTGGTGCGCAAGCGTTGTTCCTTCTCTTTGTGAGATCTGGCCCACGAGTGTCTGAGTTGTGTTTTCTTCATCACAATGTTGTCATTTATGCTAATATGCCCAAAATGTGTCGTTTGTTGGTCCAACATGTGACTAGATAACACGTTTAACAGTAGTTTTTATCTTCAGCATGTTATATAGTGTTGTTTTGTGTTTAGCTCATTTGCATTTTCGTTTGTGCTGGGTATTTCATTTTGGTAAATGTTAGCGTATGCGAAAGTTTTGCATTGATAATCGTACTTGTTTGGAAAAAAAACATCTCTAGTACAACAGTTTTAACTTTGACATGAGTTTGAATGCAATGGTTTAATTTCGATCGTTCCAAGTTCTGAGAGGGTGTGTATACTTTTGCAACCGCATTGGCTGAGTTGTTTATTTTTTACTTTCCCACGCTTTAAGATATTTGAGCTGTACATATTTTCGGTCCCATTTTGGGCGCATTTTTTACGACTCTGCCTATCCCTCTGTCCATCTATCAATCAGCGAAATAAGGGTAAAAGTTGTATATTTGGCATTAAAGCGGCGAGCTGAAAGCGGTATTTTTTCACGGGTCCCAGATTCCCTTTCTGCTTGTCTTTCGGTCCCTTTGTCTTTCCAACTCCATACGCTTCTCATGTTGACAAATGATCAACACGCGTCTGGGCCCACATCAACAATGCATTGCCTACGGCGAAGCACTCGGTCAAATCTCAGCTCCATTCACAATTTTCCCATGATGGATTACCGACGTTGTGCTGCTGGAATCAGGAGCACCGCCAAGTGCGTATTGAATTTTATAACCACATTAGTGGAACAATCACTTCCCAGGAGATGCTGGGGGCTGTGCGGGAGGCATTGTGGATCCCCAGGTGGCAGAGTGTGCCAGGAGCCCGGCTAGGTGTTAATGGGAGACGTGAGGAAAACGCGCACCTCACAACTTGGACATTAATGTCCCGCATTATGTGCGACTGCTATGTAAACAATCAGCGTTACTTGGAAGGTATTGTTTGAAATGTCACCATGTAGCGGATGTAGCGTGTAATTACTTGTGACCTCTTTCAGTCCGCTTTTAGGGTCTCATTATAATCGGCCGAGTGGTTTTCAATGATAAACCCACTGTGAAATGTTAAATTTACCAAAAAAAAGCCATTGAACATTTGCAAATGTATTACTATAACACAGTTTAACATTCATGTTCATCCATGTTCCAGTTAATTAGCTTTTAAATTGAAATAAGTCAACCATTCCTGTCACAGTATTAAAAAGCATCAAATTTAATGAGGGCAACACAGTGGCAGACTGATTAGCATGCTAATTTCACAGATCAGAGGTCCCAGGTTCACTTCTGCCCTCTTGCGGAGAGTTTGCATGTTCTCCCCATGCCTGTGATAGTTTTCTCCAAAACAACACAAAATACGGAGAAGACAATCATAAGAGGGGTGTTTATATTTCCACCAGAAGTGAGAAATCTGCCACATTTGTGACTAGCAGCATGGTGAAACATCGCTCATCTTACATTGGTGATCATTTCAGCTGGTGCACCAGCAGTGATTTGAAGAAAATAAATTCAAAATTTCTTTTACAAAGAAGACAAGATGAATGCTCTTGTCACTTGGACAAAACATAAATTTGGATGACTAGATACGTGCCAATTTTTCATTAAACCGGGTGGAAACTGACAAGTAAACCTTGAAGTTGATGACTCAAACAAATGGCGGGCGAGGTGGTAGAATGAATCGTGAGAAAAATAAGATGACAAAGAAAATACATAAAATTTGCCATGGTAACTATACTGCGTTATGAAAAGATAGGAAGAACATAAAGGAATTGGAGTGGTAAATTAAATGAAAAAGTAGTGAACTGCAGGGAAGTCTTGAGAAGAAAATGAGAAAACAAGAGCTTGGACGTAGTCCATCAGACACCGAAGAGTGAGTTTCAAATAGTTCACAGCCACCTCCCGGGTAAGTGATGTGAGCTACAGCAACAATGAGCAGCTAGTAAATAGTTCCATAATAACACATGGAAGACTCAACATGCTCCAAGGGCTGCCCTGGCACACTCTGCCCTACAGATTTGTGGAACTGTTAAGGGGAGACTGCAATAGATTTGTAAGGCCATAAAATTAAAAAAAAATCCTTGGCCTCTGCAAAACCTAACACCCTGCGAGTGGGAGACTCGTGTACCAAAACAGACAAACAGTTAGGGAAGAAAAGATGAGGACACATCTGTACTTTTAAATTCATTGGCTTGTATTTCAAAAAGTTGGGTCATAATATTGGCTCATCAAGTAGCTAAAGACCCAATGAATATGAACGGGCACTCCTACAAGACACGTTAGTGTCTCCCGGCGCGACCATCGACCAATGAGGGCAGGAATAGGATACAAGGTTGCCGACCCCCGAGCTAGGAAATGCGACGAAACTAGCAACTACCTGGCAGTGCCAAATTGCGATATTTTCCCAGTCTCGTGACCGTGTGATTGGTTGGGCAAAACCTGTAAACGTGAATATATTTATTAAGCATCTCTGTTGAGTATTTTTGTTAAATGTGAGTTTTTGTCACATTGTTCGTTAAAATAGTCATTGATTGACTTGATTACCAAACGATAGCAAGTGTATTTGTGAAGTGTAAACAAAACATTTTGAAAAATGCTTTGAAATATGATTTCTCTGACTTTGTGTTTGATCTTTGACATTCGGTCAAATAAGACACTTGTTTTCTGTTCTCCATATCAGCTTCCATGTTTGGACAGGATAGTCAAAGAATTGCACATATGACACTCTTGTCATGCCCTCCCTTGATGAAATAACAATGGATGGTGCACTTGGTTTAGACCAACAAGCGGGGGAAATACCACGCTATAAATACATTACAAGTGCCGTGTCTGAGCCTCAAAGCGGTTTGTCATGACTGCCGCTCTTGAATTTGAGAATCCCTGAAATCAAGTGTAAGCAAAGGAAGTCAATGATCTGCGCACACATAATTACATATGTAAATAGAGTTATACTAAACACAAAGCTGAACTGGATATCTCAAGCTATGTTTCCTCTTCCAGGCACAATGCTTTGGAATCTCTCCAGTTTGGCAGCGTTGCACGTGTTATGTCTGCTGCAGACCAAACACGCTGAAGAAATGTTAGGATCTAAAGACGGGCCCGAACCTTTGTAAGTACAGTACTAACACTCAGCATCTCTCCATGTGCGCATAGTGTACTTTAGGTGCACTTACTGTGTTCAACTCGGAGGAATTTTAACACCTCCCACTGATGTATTGGAATTACATCACTTTCAGTATATACGCCAGGCACACTAATGGCCTGAGATATAATACTTGTTGACTGCAGCTTTCAGCGCTTGAATTCAAATAGCTACCTTCAGACCATTGGAAAAACCGACTCTTTTGTTTCATTTTTGCCTCGGACGTCATTATTTCGTAATTCACTGTACATGAACAAAAATCTCCTGTTTACGATTGATTTCAAGCAGGGCCTTTACAGAACTTAATTTTAAGCTATTAACACTTACCTAATTGGTACAAAACATTGTTGACCATGAAATGAAATTGGATTATAGAAAAGAAAAAAAAAATCAAACTATTTCTCACCCATTCATCATGTTTGGAACGTCGTTGTTGAAAAAAGTGGAACTCAAGGCAACTCAAATCGTGAGTCATGCATTTTAATGCTTTTATCTTTTCAAGTTCATCATTATTTTACAAAATATGTGTACTCACCAATAGCTCAAGCCGGGATCCAAGACTCATTTCAGTATTTTATTATTGATGTTGGAACTTCAGCCGTATTATGCTAAGCGGCAGCCAGCGATGAGACATTACTTTACACTTCTATTGTTGTCGACATTGTTTCCTCAGCTTGAATGTAAAATTATGCAGATATTTATTTAATAACCTGAGAATATGAGCAATAAAACTGAATGATGATAACACAATAACCAAAACTAAACAAGTTAATGACCAGAGGTGAACGACTCAACTCATATGATTTGACTTGGGATTGCGGTAAAAAAATTATATGTATATATATATATATTTTGACTTTCTGGTTTTAGTCATGTGACAGTCACAAGCTGAGCATAAGTGCGGCAGAAACGGTGTGCTTGACAATTTTGCAACAGGAAGTCGGGACCAGCTTAAAACTTGAAAGTTTTGTTCAATCCTTTGATCTTTACATCAAATATATTTCAAAGCATTGAGAAGACACTAGGGAGCTGAAATTTCACCCAAATGGTGACAACATGTCAAATTTCAACATGGCGCTATCACTTAGGTATCACACCAATGTTCATCCCTTGGTTAAATTACTGAGAGAATGATGTGGAAAAAAATGACCCCAAAATGATAAAACTTGCATTTTGCACAGATGTGCCTTAGTCCCACCACAGTTTGCCACAAGTGTTCTGGCTGCAGTAGAAGTGGAAAAACACAAGCTGGCGCACAGGGTTACTTGCCCGGCCGAGGCCCAACTATTTCAGTCGTGAGCCATAAACATGTTTACGTGGTGCGGATTTATGCACTTTCCTGTTGGGAACAAAAATGCGGGTCTACCCTAAGGAAATAGACCTGCCAAAACTTAAGGTAAAGAGTCTTCAGGTCTGTGTAATATCCTGAAGCCATGGAAAGTGTGTGTGTTTGTGCCATCTTAGTAAACCCTAACCAGAATCGGTTCTGTTACCATGGTAGCAGCTCGACAACAGCAATACACAGCGGGGAAGATGAAGATGTGCAAGCTGGAGCTGGCAAACGCTGTACAATGTTACTGTTCCAGAACATCTTTTCTACTTTCTTTACCAGGAAAGTACGGATAACTTTTAAGAGGGACTGAAATAAACAAGTAGAAAGACAGAGAAGGGCGAGGCGAGGAAAGTGCGAGGGTGATATCGTGAGTGTCTGGACGCAATTGGCAGCTGCTCCGGTCAGACATCTGGAGACCTCATTAGGTCTCAAAAAGCGGACAAGACCTTGAGTGTCTGTTTTAGCTTATAGAAATACAACGGCTTCCCTGAAGTGTGCTGATAAGACAATCTGACAACCAGGCAGTCTGAGATGAATGGGTGACTGTATGCTATGTATTATTATCACCGCGCGGTTTATTTCTATTTATTTTATCGATTGAGAGGCAGTTCAAAATGTAGTCTATGGCATTTCATTTATTTTGCTTCCTATGTTATCCGTTCCAATATTATACTCTGTTGACGCTTCAATTTTGCTCCATGTACTGCGATTTTAAAATAATAGTAATAATTACGTGGAGCCATCTGGAATTGCGACATAAGGAAAAAGATGGTTAGTATCATAGTTTTTTTTTTCAATACTTAGAATGTTTTTCGAGTGTGAGAAAAAAGGTCAGTAAATATCGTATGGTAAAGTACAATTCTAGATCGAGCGTTCGAAAAATGCTTCATTGTGTGTGTGTTGTCAGTTTTAGTTTTACTTTTTTTGACATATGGAGTCAAGTGCAAAAAAAAAAAAGGGGGCATTCAATTCTGTATAAATAAATACAATTCCATAATCTGACACACCGTGTATCCGCCTCACAGTTTAAGGGATCCGCGTTCAAATGCATTTCCTGTGTGGAGTTTGCATGTTCTCCCCGAGCCTGCGCGGGTTCTCTCCGGGCACTCCGGCTTCCTCCCGCACACCAAAAACATGCGTGGCAGGCGTATTAGACAAACTAAATTGTCCTTAGGTGTGACTGCCTTCGTTTATGTGCCTTTTGTCCTATAAATACGTTTAACAATACATTTTTCTTTTGTTTTGCCTGGAAACCAAATGAGCATCTCCAGTCATCTAAACAATCCTTTTGAAATACTTGACATAGTTGGCCGTTCCACTTTCCTCTTCCATGTCACCATAAATTGTCTCCAGCACAATAGGCCAGCTTAAAAAAAAAAAAAAAAAAAATCCAAGCCTGTAATTTTCTGGTTGATATCAGGTGACCAAACTGTGGCCAGCAGTAGCGGCGGCACTTTCCTGTGCATTCAATACAACAACAAGCAGCTGCCACCATCATTGTTCTTGCCCTCAGGCCGGCGGTCCGATAATGCAAACAGACCGGGGTCAATCGGGAAATCTCATCTCGATAACAGCAGCTAAACCAGCACATACCCGCCGCGCGCACCCTCTATTTTTTATCAGATTGGAAACTTTGAGCCTTTTCACCTCGCTGCCACGAGCAAGATCTCAGTGCGCCGAGGCTTGCGGGAAGGCAAATTTCAGCTTGCTTCGCAGCTGCACTTGAAACGAAAAGCTTCGACAGCAACTTGAGTTATACAGTAAGTTGAGCCAGAATGCCATTGAGTTTTAATGAGGCTGGATCGCACCGGCTGCTTTAAACAAATAGAGCTCCGGGAAGGTTCATTTCCTCTGCTGATTTTTTTTTTTAGGAAAGATCCAGCATGTGGCAAAAATACCAATTTAAAGGTCTTGCGAGAAAATTAGAAACGCCTCGGCGGAAAAATATTGTCTCTGGTAATGATAGAAAATTCAAGATACGAAAGGCATATGATACACAAAAATAGTAATATTGTACTTGTTACAAATGTAACGTAATGCATTACAAAAGTAATTACTGTAATGCATTAGTTTTTGCTGTAATATATTACACACAAAAATAGTAATATTCTACTTGTAACAAATGTTATGTAATGCATTACAATGCATTTTTAGACAGAAAGTGTTGGGGTTTTTTTTGTTATTTTTTCCAAAAACGCCACGAGATTGGAGGAGAAAAGTCCAGGGCAAATAGTTTACGTTCTGTTAGTACCTACGACGGCAGAGATGAGTGTTTTTCCGGTTTTCAATGACTTCGATGATTGGCATAATGCAAAAGTCCTCGAGTCATAATTGTCAAATTATGATATAATAAATATTCCTATTATTTCAATTTCATAAATATATAAATATACAGCGTAGTTACTTTTGCTATTATCGCATTTTTACAATTTTTGTAGATAAAGTCCACACAAAATACATATATATATATATATATATATATATATATATATATATATATGATGTTATGACCGTTTCAAATTCAGCCCAAATTGGGTGTTTATAAGGGTGTTTATAAAAACTCATTACAGCTCCATTTAAGGTCATTTACCCTCCGTTAAATAAATGACTCAGGAAAACATGAGCAGTATTTCCAAACAATTCCAGCACAATTTTTTTTTCTTCCTCAGTTTTAAGGAACAATTGAAAAGAACTGTGAATTTATCTCCAATGGGTGTTTCAGATTAGAAACAATGACGAAAGCTGAAACTCCAAAGGTCTGATTTTCCTCAAATATCTAAATCATCATGTTATCGGGAGAGTTGAAGGGAGTGCTTAAGGACTTTGCTCCGCAAGAGAGCTGGCAGTGACTCTATTTGGATAAACGCACTTGGATCTGGCAGACAGAGATAGCGCCGAGTTTATGCGTAATTCTCTAGATTTGATGAATACATGCGAAATCTGTGCGATTGGGAAAAGCGCACTTTATCAGACAAAGGCTTTGGAATTTCGCCGTTTAATGCAGCGAGTTTTTCTTCATTACGTGACGTGTATCGGTGTCTTCTCATTTCTAGAGCGCTGATGCAAAAAATGAAATGTCAAAAACCAAAGGCGCGGCTTGGAGTAAATTTGCGTGAATTTGTAAACGGCGAGGGAAAGGGATTGCTTTTACATCAGCCGAGAAATTAAGTCCTTGCAGGCCAAATATTAATGTCACTGCTAAGTCAGAATATATTTGAACACGCTTTTGAACTAACCAGTCAATCGTTTTAGGAGTTTGTAAATTATAAATGATCAAATTTTATGTGTGTAGAAGAAGACAAAGGGTCACAGTAATAAAATTATGCATAAACAATGTACCATTACTGGCATCAGGCGGAATCATTTTTTCTCTGAAAAACGTCGCAATTCAGGAAACCCCTAAAAGGGAAATTTTTATTCAACCAAGACATTTTCAACACTTATTTTTTTTTTAAATAACACTGATCAACACTATAGAATTGTGGAAAACAAAAAATATATTTACCACAATGTGACTCATGAGTTTTCAGCCCAACGGTTTTCATTTATGTTTTTATGCTTAGCTTTGTGATTTAATTTGATGCGGTCATTCAAAATCATTTTTAAAAATGATAAGCTATTTCAATTTATTATAATTTGGATTTTTTTCTTGTTTTACTTCCAGCATGTGATGATGCATGCCATGTGAGTGCATTGCAATATGAAATTGACTTTTATTCCTACAGTTGGTTCAATTCCCACAAGAGGAATGTGATGATTAAACAAATTTGATGAGTTTGTTTATGGAATTCTATTTTTTTTACCTTTTTTTTTTTTCAACATCATACTTCCATGCATTGGACGAAGCATTCTAAAATATGTCAGCCATCACTTTTTTTTTTTACTCATAAAAAATGTCTAATGAGAGTAAGCAGTTAGTATATTTAATTTTGTTAATTTAATACGTAGTTTTTATTTTTTTACAACTGCCACACTTGTGGCACATTACCTTGTGAAAGAGTTTTGCAAAGCAAACAAAAAAAAAAGCTGAAAAAATGCAAAATTGACCTACCACGCATGTCTACGCAATGCGGGAGGAAACCGGAGTGCCTCGAAAATCCACGCGGGCAAAATCCACACAGCGAGACCTAAGCTTCATTAAAAGCTTTGTGTTGTACAGATTTCCGCCCTCGCAGTGGACCAGAATATCCATCACTATCCTCTCTCTTTGACACATGAACATTGTAAGTTTTTAGAGTTCTTTTCCAGTTTGAGCGCTGGATATGTTTCAATTTCTTGTTCTTATCAGTGTCGGGTCACGCTGGTATTTCCCGTTTCCAACAAGAGCAGAAGGTGGCACAGGATGAGAGCTACTTCCTTTGCTGGCACACCCAACATGTACCCACTGGATGCATCCACTCAGTGGATGCTGACAGCTTGTCCTAGAAAACCTCACACAGTTTTATTTAATTGCTCAAGGGTCAAACGTTGCACACTGTGGACCAAAGCGTGGCTGAAAAAAGTTCGTTTGAGCTGATTCTTAACTTTGATCAGTCTGTTATTTCCACCAAGGATGTTGTTTCTCTCTGCGTGAGTATTTAAATGGATTCGTAGATTTGGTGGGCAAGCTACGGCACGCGGGCTAGATCCGACACGTTGGTCATTTTAATCCGGCCCGCGTTCATTTTTTTTTTTTGACTAGTAATGACATGCATTTCAACACCAGATGGCGCAGTAGGCGCAGAAAGAATATTTTTTCACTGAAATCGGGTCCAAAGCTGTATGTCTTATTTGCCAAGGAACCGCCGTGGTTTTAAAAGATATAAAAGATATACGATCAGCCGTTACTTTTCCAACAAGCACCCTAATTAGGCCGGAAACTTTTCAAGACAAGAACGTACGGCTACCGCTGACAGGCTGATAGCTAGCTTGCAGGCTCAGCAAAACACCTTTATTCAAGCAAATACCATTCAAAAAGCGAGCAGGAAGACAAGTTATTTAATGCCATTCAAACTAGCAAAAACCAGCAAGTAAGGGGAGTTTTAGAAGAAGTGAATGGTAGAGAATACACCGGAAAAAATTAGCTTAGCGTGTCAAAGTTATTGACGAAACTTAACTAGCAAGCAAAGCAAAAAAAGAATTTTTTTGTAACACTCAGTCAAATTCAAGTGAAAAAGGGGAGTCGACTTGTACCGTATTTTCCGCACTATAAGGCGCACCAGATTATAAGGCACGCCCTCAATTAATGACATATTTTAAAACTTTTTCCATATATAAGGCGCACCGGATTATAAGGCACACCCTCAATTAATGACATATTTTAAAACGTTTTCAATCACAATGTAGTAATACTCAAAGTAATAACAATAAGAACTCAAATAATAACTCTCAATTGCATAATAACTCAATGTCAATAAGAGCAACCTTGTTCAACTGTAAACACACAAAAGAAACAGGTAAAGCTTACTTTATCACTTCATTCCCCATCTACCAATCCCAATCTCAATATTGATCCATACATAAGGCGCACCCGATTATAAGGCGCACCATCAGCTTTAAAAAAAAAAAAAGGCTTTTAGGTGCGCCTTATAGAGCGAAAAATACGTTCGTTTCAGTCTTCCCACCTTAAACTGATGCTTTTTGTGAAGACATCTTGAGCTTCTGCAATGCTCCAAGGGGACTGGGTGGGGCTGCTGTGACATCTTATATTCCCTCTTAATACGTTTCTTTTTTCGAAGCCGTATATGAATGATTCTTCGCAATCTCGGCACTCGCGCGCCCAGGGAATTAAACAGAGGAATGGTCGATCTCATCATAGAGAACGTGCAGATGCGGTCTAAATGAATACAAGCAGCTGTCGCCACCAGGGAGGGCCCAGCTCGCTCGTCAAACACTCCGATGCTGTATATTTATTAGAAGCGGCTTCCTTGGGGAACCATGATCACTAGGTTGGCTGAGCGAATGTTTTTGGACCACGGCCGCTTGTGTGCGTTTGCGAAACGGCTTGTTTTTGAACCCGCCCATCCGCACCATGTTCAGCGTCGGTACATCCCATAATGAGTCGAGTGGAAAGAAGAAATAAGATGCCTACGGTATAATTACTCAGAAAATGCAAATATTTGAGCTCATAACATCATTTACTTTGGCGTGTATAATTCTCATTCGCACGCAAACCTTGTAAGTTTTTTCGTTTTATCCGTAGAAAGAAAAGACCTTTTTGTTCTTGTCAGTTATCTTTTTTTTTCTTTTAATTAAAAAAAATACTCATTAATGTACTGATTAGTTTCAAGGTTCTTTTGTTTTCATTTGACATCAATTATTTCGGGCGTAATCACCAAGCAAACCTTGCTTCTTTCCAATTAAATTATGGAAGGTCATAATCATCAGCAATATGTCATAGAATCAGTGAATTATTTCGAGAAACTATTTCATCAGTTTATCAGTAAACCAAATGTAGGCGAAGATGATAAAAATGTGTGTAAATGTTTCCATATTATTAATTTGGGATGTGAGTGTTTTTTGGTTGGGTTTTTTTTTCATTATTTATGTCGAATAATGACTCTATTTATAATCCATTTCAGAGCAAGATACATCACGAAAGTTTAAATCCAAAAAATGCAGCATTTGTTTTTGTTTTGTTTTTTTTTAATGGGGGCATTTTGTATAGCACAATAGCTGGATTTAATCCTGCTACTTTATTTTAACCAAGAGAGCATGATTTCTCTGATTAATAATGTTTTAAAAAGTGTTTTCTATTTGCTGACTGTTTATTTCTGGAAATTATAGACTGCAATGTGGCGGCTGCAATTTCATGCAGATGTAACTTAAATATATTCAAGCGTTGACTACCTTGTAACTCAACACTATTTTTTTTTTTGCCTCATGGCTTTCTCCTATTGGAGCATTTTATTGAAGGCAAGTAATAATTAAATTTTCTTTTTGCAATAATATTCTTCTCCCTGTAATTTAGGTTTGCTCAATGGTATGATCATCGTCTTCATCATTTTCTCCCTTCGCTAGAAGTTACAGACTATAGGGACCAATGACAGAACATGCTAGTTTTGAGCATTGACCACATGCCACTGTTGGATGTTTGATGTTTGTAAATGGTGCATGGTAAGAATCTTTTTTTTTTTTCTTTTTTTTGTTTGTCAGCTTTGACAGTTTAAGAAAGCAGAATTAGAAATATACTGAAGAAAAAACGAGAAGAGTCTCAGTGGTGCGCCGCGAGTCTTCTCTGAAGACCTAAACATCACGATACAACATGCTGAAAATAAGAAGTAACATTAGCGACATTAGCAACATTAGCATGTTATCCAGTCACAAGTTGTTGGATCGACAAACACACTCATTTTGTGAATATTATCATAAATGACATTTTTACAAAAAAAGTACACTCGTGGGACAGGTTTCACAGAACATCGTGTCCGTCACTGACAGTGACTCCCCTGAATTGGAGCCACGTTGTCCTTCCTCACTACAAAATGTAATATCAACTGCAACCAGAGGTGGCGCCAAAAAACAAAGATGAAGCCAAACAAAGCACAAATGAAAGGATGAACTAAATCATTTCCAAAACATCATGAGTTCGGTTGCAACCTATGCGGCCAGGTACCAGTTGATCCAGGGACCGGTACCGGGCCGTGGACCGTCAGTTGGGGACCTCTGAGCTTGCAGATGGAATTTGTCTACACATAATCATCTCTGGTGAGTACAATGTGTTTTTTTTTTAAGTTATATATTCATATGTCATCAGATAAAAGTTGTGAAGAGATTTGGAGAAAAAAAAAACTCAACCGCCTGCCACTAGTCAGTCCTTTCAAGGGAATCTGTATCATGCACCGATAGCCGGATTTTCAGAAAAAAAAAGTTTTGGCAAAGCTCTAGACATGAATCATGATCCGTTGTCATCAAACAATAGCTCCAAAATGTTGTGAACTTGTAGGTCGTAACCTTTAGAGCATTTAATATTAACTTTCCCTCTCTTTGTCTGGAAAGACTTGTCATATTGTTGGAGAAGGAGTCGGAAGACAGAGAGAGGTTGTTGCTGTGAGAAGAAGCCATTGTGCATCAAGAAAACCGCACTAATTTACTGTGTGGGGGATATTGTGGAAGTCTTTCAATCTGCCCCTCTAAGAATGTTCAGTGTCGACTCCAACCGAAAATCCAAAATAGAAAATCCAAGATACTGAAGGGATTCACATAAGTGAATGGATTCTTTTTTTTGGGGGGGGACAAATTGACTCACGACTGAGCCAATGATTTCCAGCACTTAGTACAAGAGGTTTCTAAGTTCCGACTTATTGAGATCTACTGAGAGTCAACTGGGCTTTGTATATTTGTAGATATAATGCTAATTTAGATTTCACTATACTCACCATTTTTCTTATCGCCATTGTTTGGATTATTATAAAGATAGGGAGATTGCATCTGTAAATGTATGAGACTATATTAATCAAATGCCTGATTAAATCAGCCAATTATGGCTCTACAAACATCGGCCAAATGGTCGATATTTGACGATTATTTTACCTTTTTTTTATGGTTCTCAAAGCAATGTCGTGGCCTGACTGCAGGAGGTCCGTAAAATAATTTAGATTATTCATATAAATATATATTTGTTTTAATTTCATTTTATTTGATATTAAATTGTCAATGTATTCACGATCCTTCAATAAAGCAATCAATTCAAGCTGTTAACATACTTTTAAAATGTAATAATCTCGCCAACATTAACAAAACTAAATTCTTGATATATGAGGGAGAGATTTTTATAGGCATATGTTGAAGACGTTTGAAGACTTTGCTGAAACAAATATGGCGCAAAGGGATGGTGAAGGGATGATGAGCTTCCAGAGCGCTGAGAGAATCCTTGCAACAGAAATCTGGACATATTGGAGTCCATCCAGGACCTTGAGGTGCGTATGTTTGGTTCACTACTTCCTTGCCAAAAAGGAGCGAGATTCACAGCGGCCCTTGGTCATAAAAGTAATTGTTTTATTCTAAAGGTTCTACTCGTAAAGCTAACAGGTTTAGCAAAGGCAAACTTTCAGTTATTTTCACGCTCATCTGGTGGTCACCAAACAATTGAAAGACACCATGGATACATGCACAAAGAAAAAAAAACATTGACAGTGACTTGGACAATTTTGGCTTTTTCAATTTTCAATCTTTGGCTTTTTGATCTTTGCTTTTTGGCGCCGCCTCTGGCTGCTGTTGATATTACATTTTTTAGTGAGGAAGAACGATGTAGCTTCCCTTGAGAGCAGTTACTGTTGGTGACACACACGTTGTTCTTTCTCGCTGTGAAATCTAGCCCACGAGTGTCTGGTTTTTTTTTCAGAAAAAAGTTATTGCTATCCTTACAGCAGAAAATTTAAAAGTCAAATGATAAATACTTATATGAAGTACTCAATATTCTTGTGTATTTAAGCAGATTCGTGCCGCTGTGATATTTCAGCACACTGTTCTCTGTATTGCACAAATTTGTTTGCCATCAGAATTATCTCAAGGCATGTGTCCAGAGATTTGTCATCAAGTTTCTCTGTTTGTTTTTCCACTCAAGCAAAGCAGCTTACTGAGAATGCCAAGCACCTGCTATTGAACATAAAACCAGTCAGGATGTTTGGCTCACCTTTTTTTTATCTGTGTTTGTGCAATGAGGTGGACAAAAGCTTCAGAGGCACAACAAGCAAGGCAAAGTGAAAGACATTTATGAACGAGACACGTAACGTTTTAACAAGTAGTGAGAATGAGTTTTGTGTTAAGCTAATAAGGTAACTTATTTAAGCTAGGGGGGGCAAAGTAAAGGAGTTTGTGACCATGTGGGATCCCACATTGTGCTTAGGTCATTGGGGAACGGTTGTTATGGGCTCACAGTGCAGCCGGATCTCCACCTTGTGGCTTGGACACCGTCTTGCAGCGCTAACCTCCTGCCTGGCAGACACGCTAGAGCGAGCGCGACACGTACACACCCTACGGCCCACACACAGATTCCCTAGCAACTAATGTGGAAAGACTGAAAAAGTCTTGTTTTTATGTCCTCTGCATGTTGTATTCTTCAAACAGGCTCACCAAAAAAGAGCTGTTGAAAAAAAAAAAACAAGCAAGCCAGAAGTGGGTTAAAGAAGCTAAGGGGACATCCTGTGTGGAGAGTTATAAGCTCAAGGGTCACAAGGTCATGACTGAAACCTGACATCACTGCCCAAGTATGCGGAGCACAAGAAAAATGTTCCAACACCTACGCAATAATGCTGGAAAAATATGAGGGTCATAGTGGACTTAACCTCTGCGTGTCTTCAGAAAAGGTCTACCAGATAAGAGGACATTCACCAATTTTTGTCACAAATAGATAAATCCTAAAAACTTTAGTGAAACATGGAATCCTTTAATGGAATTCGTACAGTGTTTCCGCCGTGTTTGCCACAGTACGTTTGGGGATAGTACTGTAAATCCCAATCTGATATGTCTGACCCCAGTGGCGTGTATCAGCCGGATGACGATAGCTGCCCGAGCCACGTAAATAGTGTTACGTCACTCCAGTGGAGCCCACTAGTGAATCATCAGTGGGGAAAAAAAAAACTTGACAAGAAAAACAAGGGCATGACTCCCAACTTTTAATTTTAGACTGTTATCTACTATCTATTGCGGGCAGCAGTTTCCCACTGTAGGATTTTTGTTGCTAGCTTAGACTGTCTCCACCATTTAACTTTTATATATGGGACATTTTGTCTATAATACAAGTATTTAAATACCTCGCAACTATTTTTTACAATAAACCAGAAAAATATAAGTATTTACACTATAATAGTTTGAACTTTATCAACAACAGTTGTAAACAACAAACAATTTTAAGTGACATTCTAACATTCTTAAAAGGATACTTTACATATTCAGCTATTTTCAAAAGGTTCATATTTTGTGTGTAATTATTTTGATAACCAAATAACTTTTTTCTAATATAATTAATTCCTTTAAAAACATTTTGGTGTGTTGGTGTTGAACAAACAGGATTAACTTCAGGGTTAAGTCCACACGTGATGTGTAAGTCTCATGTAAGGCAGTGATTCAAATTCCAACATTTTAGTGGTATCGAGCAAGCTCCCATCGCCCCTCAACACAAAAAAGAAGGAATTTGGTCAAAAACTATACAATACAACCTCAGTGGAATTCAACTATTGAAGTCCCGCTCTATTTTTGTAAATTATAAGTTGTTGGTGGTGTAGGGGGTCGAATGGAATGCCAGACGGGTGCAAATTTAACCTCTGAGATAAACCCGCATTTTTGTGGAAAATGTATATTTCATATGTATCTGCTTTTTTGTAAATGTTTGGAGGTTTACAGACAAACAAAAAAGCCGCCTCGGTTGCATTTCAGTGGGCGTCAATTATATGTGAATGTTTTCTATTTATTTATACCTTGTGAATACTGCCGTTCCCCTGCATAGTTTTAAGTTGTGATATCATCATTCATCACTAGATGGCAGAGATGGCTTAGTTGCACTTGTGGGAATAATAACAGGACTACAAAGTGTGGAAACTCCCAATGTAGTGTCAAGCTTATTGTCTTACAAACTCAATTTTGCAGCTAGTACCATTGGAAGTATTTAAAATATCCACAAAAGACATTCATCTAAATTCAAACATTACAATTTTGGAGATGTTTTCTCCTACTCCAATATTATCCCCTCATAATGCGCAAATTTCCAAAATTCGAAAATCGAGAAGCACTCTTCTATTTTGTTAGTAACTTAGGAGAAAAAAAAAACATTGTAAACTTTCGAAGCTGCACTCCGCACATTTCAGTAGGTGTAACCCCCAGTTATTTGCGAACATGTCATTTCAAGTTTTGCCCTGCTGGGTCTGAGCCTCCTAATAATATGCTTCAAGACTTTTGGAGCCACATGAGCATGACTAAAGGAGGAGGAAGAGAGAAAAAAAAAAAGTCCAACCCCTCAGAAGATTTCCTGTTTCATGAAAGTGCTCGTACAGTGAGTCATATAGGGCACGTCCTGCCCCGTTGTGTTTACTCTCTCACAGCAGTTGAGGGGAGCAACAAGCGGACCGAAAAAAGTTCGCTCGAGTCTGGATTTTACCTCCTCGTCAAGCTTCGGCTAATTAATGACAAAGAGAGGGGGCTATTGTCCGTTTCTTAATGGAGCTACTTCGCTTTTCCGCTTTTTGGTGTGGAGCGATACTCTGTGGTAGTATTGTGCTCGAGCAGGCGGGTGAGTTCAACTTTTACTGTCAAAAAGTTCGATGGTAATTTATTTCTGGGGGAAAAGAAACGGTCCCTTTTTCCACAGGTGTTGGGCACGGGTTGTCATCTCTTTATAACTTTGTGTTCTTCCAAGTTGCGTTTAAGACGATCAATGTTGTGTTTTTGATCATTTTGAGACGTTTTCTTCAAACGTGCAAAAGCTACACGGGGCGGACCCCAGCAAGCGCATATGTCCATCTTTGGTGCGCTGGAAAGATTGCTAACAGGTCGAGCGAGCAGAGGAAGATAGTCGTGTGCATTCATCTGTCTCACTCTCATTCCCGGCGTTTTCTAATCCGCCTCCCCCCTCCCTGCAATTAGACGTAGCCCTGGGTGACAATTACTACCCGTCCTCTCCAAAGCCACCCCGCTGGGTTTAAATGACACGCTTTTTTTTCCACAGTGCTAATTATACAATTATCTCACGCGAGTACTCGGGCATGAACACCCCTTAGCATAAGACTCCACCAGGATTCCTGTCAAAAAGTTACGGAATTGCTGTCAAAAAGTTGACTTTTTTTTTAAGTATCCTAATCGTCCCTTGCATGCAGGAAGAGGATGCAGTGCTCTTCTTTTTCGCTGCAGGTTGCACAGTATTTCTGCAGGGAAAAAAACCCACAGTTTACTCCACCCTGAACACTGACAAAGAGCGCTTTTGTGGCAGAACACACACACACACACACACACACACACACCACCTATCCCTACTGCCCAGTGTGAAGTCAGGCATGTCCAAACAGACACTGAGCTTCTTCACAGCTTCTTTTACCTTCTCAGCACAAGTTGTAGCATTCTTCAAAAAAGAATGCCACACTGACTTACTCTGTATTATTATAAGATGGTGTGTTTACATTTTGTATCTACTCTGGGAGCAGTAAACCCCCATGTTTCTATATTTATGGGGTATATCTTATCAAACCAATTCATGTTAGGTGTGAATCTGCAATAGCATGGCTTAAAATAATATAATTTGATATTTTTTTCCCTTAGAATATACTTAAACTGGTCAAGACATTTTTTATTCCGTACTTGTAGCATTAGTATGCCGAACTAATGGTAATCATTAAAGATATTTGACTGTACTGTAGAACATCACATAGAATCTTACCGTAAAGCGCTCATGAAAAAATGTTAAACATTTTATATTTGAAGACCAATATGATCAACCAAAGCGTATAATTGAATGAAGTGAAGGTTTGCTAACATATAGGCTCTCATGAAAAACCATTATTTTAACTATAAACATTCATGCAACTTCTGTTTGCTATGAATATCGAGTTCACGTTCAGAAAACGATTATTTCTTCATTTTTATCAATTGTTCATCTCTAATTACTATTGTAAATACTTCACAATTACATTGCCATCGGTGGTATATGACACCACAAGTCTAGGCACATGTTGAATATTTAGAATTGTGTAAAATGTAAATCGTTTCAATATTGTAGTAGGGCTGGGCAATAAATTGAATTCATGATTCCCTCATCATTTAAAAAATGAAAGCCTTCAAAAGTTAGCTAAATCGTGAAATGGAGCACAAGGAGCACAAATAGTTGAAAGTTTACGTTAAAACATTTAAAATCAGATAACATTATTGTTCTCAGCATTTTGCACATGGCCTTTTTTTTTAATAAATCAAAACTTTTCAAAGGAAATTCTTTTAAAAACTCATATCAAAGACTGAGGTGGCCTAACACATTTCTACTCGACTGACTGATTCCTTTTACTTTCTGACTGCTATGGATGACAAATGAGCAACATTCCTACCAGTGAGTAGATGCATCCATGTCTTCTTTATTCTTGACTGTCTGGGATTTGTCTCCGCGATAATGATCGAACCCTCGGGCAATCAGCCGCAATCGCGTGTCTGTTGCCAAAGTCAAGTCAGAACAGGAGCAAAGGCATTGTGCTGCCTTTTGTAGTAAGATTTCAGTTATGTGTAGTAGAATTTTCAGTATGGTGAATTTAATTTTTTTCATTTTCTATTGATCAGTCCTGAGATTTGGATGTTATTTTATATATAAGCCTGATATGTTTTTTTTTTTTTTTTCATGATTCAATGCTAATAAATGTTAAACAAAACACGATTTTTGGATACTGTAATTCGGCTCAACGCCAGCAATTTCTACAACTGTTTTTTTCTCAACAGGTCGCATCCCGTTTTTAACAAACTGTGTCTCCGCAGATTGCTATATCGTAAAGGTACGAAGACTGTGCAAGTTCTGCGACGTACAACCAACCAGCTGCACTGGTCGAGGAACGTGTAAGGTGGAGTGCGACATCACCGCGATTTGCACCCATGACGACGACGTGTGTGTCACTATTTGGTAAGTTTCTGCCTTTGCTCCGTTCGGAGCTGATGATACGACATTTTGACACGGTTTTATTGTTTGTCGGCCCGCAAGGAGGAAGAAAGACGACAATGTCACATTTGACACCGTCTGCCACAACCCGGCCCACAGGCTGTATGGTCTGGTCCTGGAGGACTACAACAACAGCAAATGCGAGATGAAGGAAAGGAAGGGCATGGGCTCGTCATTTTTCATGTGCTCCTGCTCTGAGGATGAGTGCAACGAGCGGATCATCTTTCACCCTTGTAAGTTGGAGCGCTTAAACGCATCGTTCAAAGCCTAACTCGAGTCACCGGCGTCCATTTTTGTAGTTTAAATGCAATGTTAAATTCTTTCAAAATGTTTGCTTAAAACCACTGTTATAGGACAAAACATTTGGAGCCAGGACTAGCTTAGCTTTTTCACCCAATTTGGGTTACTTTTGACCCAGCAGTATCGAGATTGGTTGTTCTGCTTTAATTCATAAATTGACTAAAGAATTAGGGAAGTCTGTGCTTGTTAGGTGTGTAAGAACTTGCCTGGCTCCAAAATACCTTTTGGATGAGAAGTAAGAAGTAATGCTCAAAAAATGCGTGGGAAGTCTTTTCCAGAAAAGACAAAACCAATCTCTTCATTTTCAGTTCCTGCAACTTGTTGTTCATATAGTGTAATGCCAAACTTTCATTAAAGACAATATTAGCAGTAGGAGCTTCCCCAAATAAAGCAATAAACTTCCCAAAAACACTAAGGCTGTATAACGCGAGACTATAACTCGTCACTGCAAATAATCTAAATTGGCTCAGTTTGAAGTGTTCAAATTAAAGAAGGCAGTCGAGCACAAAATGTACCCAGTCCGCTCATCAAAAAGAAGCAACAGCAAAATAAAGAGACAAGAAGAAAAGGAAGTTGTTGGACTCCTTGTACCTAACAGTCAGTTCTTCTCAAGATTATCATGCTGTTGGCCCATGCTTATGAACAATTAATACCTTTAAAAAGCATTTTCACTGGCCGTCGACTAAAAAATGCCGTCTCATGTGCTTAAGCCAGTGCTTCTCAAATAATGGGCTTAAAAGTGATGCCAGAGGGGTGCAGATGACCTCAGGGAATGGTTTTGTTTTGGTCATGTGACTAGTAATTGCAATTGCATTTTTTTTTTTTTAGATTTTTGGTCCGCTTGTTTATTTTTTCAGTTTCAGACTAAGCTGTAAGCCATATAAACACTGTAAAAATCATTAACAGTTGATTTAAATTGCTGTTTTATTTATTTTTATTTTATTATTTTCAAAAATGGACGCTGATGACTTGAGTTCGGCATAGTCAGTGCATCGAGTGGGGGGTGGGTGAAAAATAATCTCTTTCCTGGGGGGCTTGGCAAAATACAATTGAAAAGCACTAGCTCAAGGTAACATTATGTGAACTGCAAGTAGAAATAGCTTTTTTTAAGGTAATAATTCTACAGAAAAAAAATATTTTATCAAATTAATGATAGACAAACTTTTTTTTAGTGCTGAAAATGGCTTGTTCTTATTAAAGTCACATTTTTGCTGAAGTCTATCCCAGCTGACCGCATGGCAGGTGGACCCCTCCCCCACTAAAAACATTTGAGAACATACTAAATTAATATTCGACCTAAAAACAAACAACAAACATATCCAGTCAACTGCAACTGCATAACAAAGTCGCACGTTTGAGCTTAAGACCTGCACGAACAAATCCACGCAATCAAAATGGAATATTAGCCCCAAATAACGTTTTGGCGCCGTTTTCTCCAATGTGATGAAATTCTGAGCAGCGGTTGTCAGGTACAGTAACAGGTTTGTTGTAAGCAATAGCTTCTCACTCTGAAAATCCAAACAAACCGTCCGGGGGCCATGTTGAGGATTTCAGACATGTGGTTTCCTGTTTAGAAAAAAAGAGCAAAGCAAGGAGCTTGCCTAGGCAAGCAAGGAGATGCCCTCCCCAATACTTCCTCCTCCCTTATTTACACAGCTTCTGCGCCTTACAGCAACACTTGCTTCTAAACTCAGAATCACTGGTTTGGGTTTGAACAAAATTGGACGTCGAAAAGAACGTTTCTGAGCGTATGTCTGGAGATATCATTTTTCAAGTATCCTTTTTAGTAACTGCACCAGAAAAGCAGCACAATTATAAAGGTTCCCTTTTTTTGTTTTTGGTGCCAAAACCATAGCTACGCTCCCAGACACAAGACTTTCCAAACATTAAGCCTCAGACATAAACTATGAAGAGATACAATATGCGGTTGACTGGGTCACGGTTTGGAGCACTTTGCCTCTGCGGCGTAAACCCTAACTTTAGCTCCCTGAGACATCAGACATTCCTCGGGGAACGGTCACGCTCCTCCTCTCTTAGTGGCAGCAATAATGCTTCTTTGGCTCGTGTCTATCAGGACACGCTTTTTCAATTGTATGTAGACAGTTGATAGATCGAAAAAAGTCACTACAGCACTTACACTGTTCGTGTTTACACAAGGAACAATGCAAGTTCTTTTACAAGGTTCAAACCTTTTTAAACATAACTAATGTAAATTTTACTTACAGATCAGGCCCCCTGGCCTTGAATTTGACACCTGTGTCCCATCGTCTTCATTACATCTATAGGGCCGCAACTTGCAATTAGTTTAAAAAAAAATCAATTAATGTGATGATTTTGTGAAATAATTGATGAATATGTACTCAAAAACACGCTAATTTAGCTTTAATGGAAGACATATAGTACATTTCTACGGATATACTTTAAAGGTAGGTATGTCTGTAGGTAGGTAGGCATAAACAACTTTTTTTTTCAAATTTACAGAAAAATTTGCAGAAAAAAAATATTAGGTTGCCGGTTTGAGTTAGTCCCCGGCAAAAATGTGGATCGATCCGTATCATAAAGCGACGATAATGGCTTCGCTTTTATACACCACAATAGAAATCTCCAGTCTAGACGCGGAGATCCCGAGCATTCGGATCAGGCGTGTTTGAGAGAGGGGGTCAGAAAACCTCTGCTTTAGATTAATCATATACAAAATATGACCGTTTTACCATCTAACAAAGCGTCCCTTTAACAAACGTAATTTTGCCTTGTAATTCTTCTCGTCTCTCAGATAAGGATTCCCAGGTTGCGGTCATCCTCGTCAGCCTGGTTCCTCTTCTGGTCATGGCCATCGTGGTCAGTACTTCTTTCTACTGTTATCGAGTGTACCGCCAGCGAAGAGCCAACGCGAAACGCAAGAAGGGCACCCCCCCGGACTTCAGCGACGGCCACGCCATCATGGGGGACGACGAAGGTTCCGACAGCAGCTCCACGCACGCCAACAACCTCAACCACAACACCGAACTGTTGCCCATCGAACTGGATGTCCAGGTGGGGAAAGGTCGCTTCGCTGAGGTTTACAAAGCCAAACTCAAGCAGGGATCCTCCGTCAGCGACGAGCAAGGTTTCGAAACCGTGGCGGTCAAGATCTTCTCTTACGAAGAGTACGCCTCCTGGAAGAACGAGAAGGACATTTTCTCGGACGCCGACTTGAGGCACGAGAACGTGCTCCACTTCCTAACGGCCGAGGAGAGAAAGGTACAGAGACAATACTGGCTGATCACCGCGTACCAGCCGAGAGGCAACCTCCAAGATTACTTGACCCACCATATTATCAGCTGGCACGACTTGTGGCTATTGGGGGGATCGCTCGCCAGCGGGCTGGCCCATCTTCACAGCGATCACACGGCGTGCGGCCGCTACAAGGTGCCCATTGCGCACAGAGACATTAAGAGCTCCAACATACTCGTGAAGAGTGACCTGACCTGCTGCCTGTGCGACTTTGGCCTAGCTCTCCGTCTGGACAATTCCCTGTCTGTGGATGAGCTAGCAAACAGCGGGCAGGTAAGCCTCGCCTTTCCCATTGGAGTTCTGATCTTCTTAAGAAGCGGTTCTCCGAATGTTCTCGATGACTGCGACGCATTGTCAAGTGATTTTTTTTAACCAGTGCAAAGGGATGAACAAAAAAGGCCATTTTTTTCTGGTATCTCCAAACGTACTTTATTCCTCAGCTCCAGAAAATGAATCAAATAATATCATCTGTTTTATGTCTGGCTTGTCTGCTGAAAAATTGTGTCACTAATGACATTGACCATTCGTAAATACCAAAGTAAAGGCATAGGTTTTGAAAAGAAAACCACAATAATACAGTTTAGCAAGATGTTGCCTCATGTTCCGATTAATTTGCTCTTATTTTGAAAAGAAAATCTTATGTTCCTTTCACGGCGTTAAGACGCATTGAATCAGGGGTGTCAAACTCATTTTTAGCGTGGAGCACATGGTAGTTTTAGGTTCTGTCAGAGGGCCGGAATGATTGTGAACTCAAAACAATTTTAAAGTTCGTCACACTCAAAATCAGAGGCCGGTAAAAACTGTTCAAAGGAGAGATCGGGAACAAAATATGGTTGGTTTTTTTTCCCTCCCAAATTTTTAAAAGTTGAATACAACTTGCAAATTTGGTATTTTAGCCAGCGTTTAATTTGCATTAAATTAAATTTGCTGACACTGCAGAAACTTTTGTCCTGTTTCCTAATGGTCCAATAGGTGTGTAGAAGATTTAAAAAAAAAAAAAGCAAATTGAGGTTGTCCTCATCTTTTTAGCCCACAAGAAGTTAAAGAGAAAGATATTTTGGGTATTTGGAGTAGTGGGTATAACTGCGCTTAATAACCCCGAATCAAGTCGAAAGCTTACTGACGACTTGAGTAAATATCTGGACAAACCACTGGGGCTAACGGTACACCCTCAATTAGATGAGTAGACTTTCTGAGGAGGTCTTGCGGAAATTAGCCTCCTTCACAGGATGAAAGAAGGCAAATTGCTGTCAGATGACATGCTAATCTAATCGCTTACTTGCCAGACAGAAGATGTGCAATGTAAAGCAACGATTTCTTCTATTTACATGCTGCTTGACAAATATATCTAAATATAAGTTCCTCTTACCGCCCACAACCATCAATCATAACAAATTACAGTGACAACTCTTTTGAACTTTATTTTATCATAGTTGATTATTGTCAAGTATCATTCTTATATTAATGTGTTTCATTGTAAGGTGGGAACAGCCAGGTACATGGCACCAGAGGTTCTGGAGTCCAGGATCAACCTGGAAAACATTGAGTCCTTCAAACAGGCAGATGTTTACTCCATGGCGCTTGTACTGTGGGAGCTCATTTCCAGATGCAGCGCTATTGGAGGTAAGACATCACACTCACATGACATGACATGACATGACATGACACTCACCTATCGCAAATCATAGCCGTGCTAGCTTCTTCTTCAGTGCTTGCTTTTATCGAGCCCGTAAATATAGTGTTTGGTTCTTGATTACCGTATTTTCCGCACTATAAAGCGCATTTAAAATCCTTAATTTTTTTTAAAAGCTGATGGTGCGCCTTATAATCAGGTGCGCCTTATATATGGATCTATATTGAGATTGTAGATGGGGAATGAAGTGATAAAGTAAGCTTTACCTGTTTCTTTTGTGTGTTTACAGCTGAACAAGGTTGCTCATGACATTGACATTGAGTTATTATGCTATTGAGAGTTTAGAGTTATTATTTGAGTTATTATTGTTATTACTTTGAGTATTACTGTATTGTGATTGAAAACGTTTTAAAATATGTCATCAATTGAGGGTGCGCCTTATCATCCGATGTGCCTTATATATGAAAAATGTTTTAAAATATGTCATTAATTGGGGGTGCGCCTTATAATCCAGTGCGCCTAGTGCGGAAAATACTGTAATACTAACACCGCTAAGCGCTAAAAGACAAACAGAAAACGTAAACGGGAAATACAGCGCGGCTTAGATTTAGAATTAGCTAAGCGTTAGCTAAGTATTAACACAACCTCCAGTCAGCAGATTGATGTAATTACACCTATTATAAATAGTTCCTGGTGAGAATTTAGTATATATTTAATTTTCAGCAAACTTGCAGTCATTTCTAAAATCGTGTCACCCTTACAGTTGTAGCTAATAGTAGCTAGTAGCTATTATAACGTTCAGCTTTCCAAAGTACACATTAGCCACTGTTGTTGCATGTAAAATGAATCAATCAAAGAGCATTCATATGAGACAAAGAAGCTTATTTCACCCGTTTTTTTTTTTTTTTTTTTACCTCATTTAGTGGATGATGTTGATATGGTATTGTGTGACCGTTTTGTTGTTTCTGCTTGATGTGAGAACAAAACCACAGTGTCAAACCCACAATTCATCTTGTGGGAGTCTCAAGGATTCAACTTCACGCTGCCCGTGCGCCGTTACGTCTATTTTGTCATCCAGTTGCAAAAACAAGGTCAGGATACGTGCAAATAATAGAAATGGGTGATTATCAGAGGGCGAGCCATGCAACACTATTTCATGTCAGACCTCACTCATTTGTTTTCACTTCCTCTCAAACGTCTCGGTGGGCCTGTTCTTTGCGCGGACCGCTTCTGTCTCCATTGTGTCAACGCAATGATTGAAAGCCGGCTTTGGTTATAAACGTGTCTCCTTTAGCCCTTTTCCTGTTTTGCCCCCACGCAATATTCCCCACAGGGGTCCTTGAAGTGCATTGCACAGTTGTGTTGCTCAACAGGCCAAAGCGGCCCTCAGCCACTCTTGTTTTTCCTCCCGGAGCACAAGAATATGTGGCGCTCTGTGGGTATACTTTGAAAATAAAGTAGACCATTTCCTGTTTTGCATGAGCGCAGGCCCAAGACTGACTGTTTTAGTGTCAACTACTGTGTAAGTATAGATGTCTTTATTTGCGGATGCCATGTCTCTCCAGACAGAATTCCTGCTTGTCGTGACAGACCAGATGCTGGTGGCTATATTAAAAATCTCCCCGCCGGCATGAGTTCGACTGGCTTCGCTCGACATATCCTATTCCCATCAATATCTTTTATTTCCTACTTCCTGTCTGACTCCGCCACAGCGCCGCATTTAGGTCCCGAATTTAAGGAAGCCGCAGTATTTCTGAACACATTTAAACACAGCTTGGAATCTCGCTGTCATTCGGTGCTACTAAACTTGACGGCTTCTCCATATTTTCCTTACGTATCTTTGCACTCCGTCTCTCAAGTACTTCCTGGCCTGAGGCAGGTGATGCAGCAGTTAATGACTCCCTCACTGCATGGAAACACTCAAGAGAGTTTTACTCATGCCAACACAGTGTGACAAGGAGGACAAGACAAAGGTTTTCCAATGAGATGGAAAGCAGAAGCAGAATAGTAATTGAGGGCAGATAGCAAGCTAGTTCATGAATATTTCTGATCGCATGCATGTATTGGGCCATTAAGTAGTTTACTTTGAAGAAATTTGGAGTACCTCTCCACCCTTGTGATCAAAGTGGTTCTCAAAGTGGGCGGGGTTCCGCCGCCCGACTGGGTCCGTGGAAAAAATTGGGGTGTTTTGGAACTGATTTAGTTCCTTTAACAGTTACATATTAGTCGTTGTTTTTTGGCGCCGCCTCTGGCCACAGTTAATAGTGCATTTTGTGGTGGATTTTGCATTTTCGTAGCACATTTTCAGTTGGGAGCAGTTGCTGTCGGTGCGCATGCGTTGTTCTTTTTGTTTTTGAGATTTGGCCCACGAGTGTCTGTGAGTTGTGTTTTCTTTGTTGGAATGTTGTCATTGATGCTAATAAGTCGTTTGTCGGTCCAACTCGTGACTGTAGATAACATGCTAGCTAATGTTAGTTTTAATTCTCCGAATTTCCGACTAAAATATGCTCAAAGATACCACCACAAATGTCGCGCCAATATTTCTTTGGCTTTTCATCCAAAAATTCCTGCGCTCTTAGAGTGACGTTAAACTTGGCTAAAATAAATATTTCACACAAATGTTGAGAACCTCTGTTTTTTGGAGTTTGTTTTGTTTTTTAAACTGCTTAAGTCGCCAAGCTAGAAAGTTAAACATGATCCATCTGTGAGTCACCCTTGAGCACTCGCATTTGCTCCAGAAGACGATATATGAACGTGTCCACAGGCTTGCACATACTGTCCACGAGTTGAGCAACACCCAGCTTATCATTTTAACGACGCACGTTCTTCATACCACCTGTGTCCAATGCCACCTGCCTGTGCGTGCGTGCGTGGGTGACAGATGTCGGACGGGCTCTCGGTGGCAAGCGGCCACATGGCCGTTCTTACGCAGCTCCTGCGCCTTTGTGTGATTTGAGATCTGCCAGGCGCGAAGGACACAGTTGTCTGTCCACTGCGGCAGTAACCGGAAAACACTGGCTATTTTTTTTTAACCTGAAAAAAAGTTTACAGTCTCTCAAATTCATGTGCCACTTCCTATTTTTAACAATACATTAAAACGAGCATTGTTTTTAATGAAAGAAAGTGTAAAACGAAGTTAACCACAGCCAAAAAACTCTTTAACGACGCTATGGCATCATTCAAGGGTTAGTTCAATTCACATTGGATAGAAAATACATCATTTTGTTAAGATGTTAATGCGCATGCCGAACAAAAGCATATAATTGGAAGATTTTTGCCGCTTATGTTGGTCCGCCAACAGTCTTCTTCTCGTAAAAGCATTTTCGAGACTAGATGTGCAAAATACACACACCCTTATGGCTCACTGTATGATGTCACTTGTGATATCATCCACAAGAGATTTTTATTTGTAACTTATAGGCGTAGTACTCTCAAGGCAGTTATATGTCCTGGTTTCACTGACACTGTGTGTCAGCCCCTAAGGAAATTACATCTTCTTAAAGGGAAAGTCAAGTCAAAAATGATTAAATATTATGTTTAGAAAATAAACTTGCAGTGGAAACGCAGTTTTTACGTAGAGTGATAAACTGGCCGCCGCCTGAAATGATTCTTTTTCTGCATAATTCCCAATTTCACAAACGCTATATTAATCAAAATAGCTTTTTTGGACTGGAGGGCCAACAGAATATATTATTGTAAAGAAAAAAAAATGACTTAAATTCCTACTCAAACAATTAAATGTGATTATCTTGAGCATCGTTTCATCATTTTTTTTAATCTTTTATTTCACTTTGCCGATATTCTGCTAGAACAGCATTTATTTTTTTCAATGTAAAACATTCAGCGGCCATTTTGAACACCCATTAATGCGACGCAGGATTTCTTATCTAATGAAGAGCTTGGGTTCTTGACCTGTTCCTGACTGCGGTGTGGCTGTTTGTCTCCCATCAGTGGAAACAATATAATGTGCCACTAATAACCTATTTATCTTGTTGACCCTCAAGGAATGTTTCTCATGAGATAACTGTGAGCCAGGGAAATGAAATATCCGCCCTTGTGCAGGAGCAGAAGAAACATGAGATGAACACGTTTACTTGAGACAGAAATGCTGGAGTGGAGGCCTTTTATTTCCTACAAGATGTCTCCTGTATAATTTAGCCGCTACGGATTTAGGGCTTGGAGAGCGTATGAAGGCGTTCCAGCGATGGGTGGGGCCTGTAGGGGATAATAGCGGAGTACGAGTCGAGCGCGAGGCGGTAGACTGCGAAATGCCTGGGGTCCCAGGAGGGAGAGATTGGGCCAGTCTAGAGACGCGGAGGAGAGTTGAGAGCAGCTGCTTTCCAGATGTCAGATCATCAACGCTGTCAGGGCTAGAGGGCCTGGCGGCATGGTGCGTATGTGTAAGAGGGGCGTCTTTTATTTTGAGGTCATGTTTGAACCATCAAAATGTGACTGGTGAGGCGTGTGTAAGTTGGGTTCTTTTGAAACGGGTTTATCATTTGAAGGTAGCGAAAAGGTTCGATGCTAGATGAAAACCTCCGTTGAGAAATGGCATTAACATGTATGCAGTATGTGTCTGCGAAATGGCTTTTAGAACCTGCGAGGAATACAAAACAAGTGCCTCAGCCATTACGGTTTAATGAAATCCAGCAGAGGAGGAATAGGAGCGGATTAGCGGATGACTCACACAGTCTTTGGGAAACAGGCAACGTTTTTGCGATCCTATTACGAGGTCCGCCTTGTACCATATCAGTCACCGCTTTGTCAGCGCCGAACGTCTTTTCTTGTACAGAAAATCAACAAAGCAGTAAAATAAATCTTAACGGCGCTGTAACGATTTCACATACTGTATGTTCGGCTTGGTTTGTATGTCCGTTCAGCCAATAATCACAACAAGATAACAAGGCGGGGAGGAATATAGATAGTATGAACATAAAACTGTTCGTCTGTTCATTTTCTCAACTGTTTTACCAATAAAAACATTAGCTTCGCTGTACGCCGTAGATATCTTGCACGTTCGTCCTTCAGCAGCGATAATTGCTAGATTTATCCGAATCTCCAGGCTGCAGAGTCAGAAGGCTCCATTTTAAATACAAACTACCGTATTTTCCGCGCTATAAGGCGCACTGGATTATAAGGCGTACCCTCAATTAATAACATATTTTAAAACTGCTGTGTTCACCGTATTTTCCGCACTATAACGCACACCGGATTATAAGGCGCACCCTCAATTAATGACATATTTTAAAACTTTTTCAATCACAATGTAGTAATACTCAAAGTAATTACAATAATAACTCTAAACTCTCAACAGCATAATAACTCAATGTCAATAGGAGCAACCTTGTTCAAGTGTAAACACACAAAAGAAACAGGTAAAGCTTACTTATTCCCCATCTATGAATCCCAATCTCAATATTGATCCATATATAAGGCGCACCTGATTATAAGGCGCAACGTCGGCTTATAAAAAAAATTAAGGCTTTTAGGGGCGCCTTATAGTGCGGAAAATACGGTATTATCATTCACGGCATGTAGTTTGTCTAAATTTTGTCGGTCATGCACTCTTTCTTTGCCAGCCACAAGAATTCTCGTTATGAACAGAGCGACGACTCTTGTGGCCAGCGCTCCTCTTAATTTTCGCGGTAATTAACCGCGACCGTTTGATGGGATTGTTGCTCTCTATAGCTACGAATGACGTGATCAGCGGACTGCCTTTTTCGAGAACGCTTGGCACTCAAAGAGTTAATGGACATTGCCAATACTAAATTACCAAAAATGAACCATGCATTAATTTAATTGCACAGTCGAGTTATGCACTCCTTATTTGGTTCCAGTGTTCTAGTGAGTAAGCTGAATAGCTGCATTATGTTGCTTGTTGTGTTTATTTATACTAAATAATATTTATATGATTTGTTTATACAGAGGTGAAAGAGTATGAGCCTCCGTTTGGAAATTTGAGAGAGCACCCATGTGTAGAAAGCATGAAGGACAGCGTGCTTCGAGACAGAGGAAGACCCGAGATTCCCAACAGCTGGATCAACCACACGGTAAGAGGCGGCATACACACACACACACACACACACGCACACAGATTTGGGAATTTCCAGGTTTCAGCCTCACAAACTCCAAGACTTTATGTTCTCCACTTCATCGAACAGACAAGTCATTCATGATGTTATGAGGCCAAGTCCCCGAATACAGGTGCATTGCCAATCATTTCTAGTTTGAGTCCACTAAACTGACTATGTTTACTCTTTATGAAGCCTGGCTGTCATTAAATGATAATGCCTCCGATTTATGGGGGCTGTCCTCTGATTTAAAACACTCAGGATGAGTAACCAGATGAGAAGGACCTTACGTAAAAACTGGATTTCGAGGAAATACAACTGGCTCACGACAAAACTGCTGACTCCACGCTTTAGTTTCTACTATGCAAACTCGCTCCCGATAGTCCTGACTCCTGATATAAACAACACGACGATGTTCTAAAGTCCTGTTTCAATCGCCAATTCGGGGCTTTAAAAACACGACTTAATTACGCTCACGTTTTATTGTACGACGCCTGGTGCCAGCGTTTAGAGCAGCATCTAGCATAAATTAGCCGCTAGCTAGCAGCACTGCAGTGCTTTGTTTACTATATGGAGCCAAAATAGCATATAATTTGTGTGTGTGTGTAATATATATATATATAACTATATATATATATATATATATATATATATATATATATATATTAGATGTAAATTTCTGCACTCTTTGATGCTGATAGCTAACATAGTTGCTGTTCCTACTGATCACTTTTTTTAACAAACCAGGGTGACTCAAATGTGTTTTCAATGGTTCTGATGCCACTTTGCCACCAAAAAATATGGGCAATAGAGTTAGAAGTCTAAAATGTCACCGTTTATATTCAAGTAAAAAATAAAAAAAACAACTGTGACAGTGACTGCAAAATGTAATATCAACAGTGGCCAGAGGCGGCGCCAAAAAACAAAGGCCAATCCAAGCAAAGCACTTAGGAATGAACTGTTAAAGGATAATCTAGATCAGTTCCAAAACATCATTATTTCGGGGCGGCCCGGTACCAGTCCATCCACGGACCAGTACTAGGACACCACAACTAACATGCGCTGTATGCATTTTTGTGTAAGAATTGTTGTAGAAATTCGTGGAAAATGTATTGGGTATCCACATTCTTCAGCGGGGTCCGAGGAGATCCCAGACAAAGCTGGATTGTGATATTAAGGGCTTTTTCAGACGCTTCATTGAGACGCGGCTACATGTCAGCATACCACAGTGCTAATACTGTAAGTTTAGCCGGCCTCCAGTTGGTGTGGGCGGATAGGAATTGCATTGAGAGCCGCCAGACAAGAGGAGGGAGGGCAAAGTCGGTATGTGAGGGAGCAACAGATGGTGCAAGCTAGGACATTTCACTGAAGGATTCTGTCTTCTGGCCGGATATTGAATTGTTAGCGGTTAAGTCCGTATCCATATTACTATTCCGCGGTGGTTTCCCCTGCCCGTTGTGATTGTTTACATTCCTCCCATGGCTAATGTCTTGCAGGCCGCTGATGCAATCGAGCGCGCCGATACTGGCGTGGCATCCAAATGCCTTCCCAAAAATACTCTGTCACCGCGTCCCCAAATCGCTTCTCTTGCTTCCGACCGTCCAATGGGAACGCAGATATCGCTAAGCTAATCCATCCCGCGTTTACTTGCTCCACATGACTTGTACGTTGTCTTTATAAGGTGCTGTATAAATATATTTAGCTTGTTTGCTTGATGGTAGGGCTGTCACTAGCAATTTTTTTAGAATTTTTAAAACTAGCAAATGTGATGTTTTAGCTTGAAACTTGGAAGTCAAATTAGCATTGATGGGCCGAATATGGCCCCCGGGCCTTGAGTTTGACACCTGTGATGTATAGCAAGGTGTGTGTGAAACCATTTTTTGTTCCTGTTGTTTTCATGACCGTGTTCTATCCTAAGGCTATTTTTTTCCATTTTTTTAAACCAT